>NC_068355.1:81742336-82342336 GCF_020536995.1 Dreissena polymorpha | reverse complement strand
GTCCCATAACTCTGGAACGACAATTCAGAATTCCGTCAAAAACGAAAGGGGATCAGGGTTTATCAATATTAAGATTGTGTTAAAATTTGAAGAAAATCTGTCAAAGGATATTTGACGTAGCGTACGACATTAACAGACGGACGGACGGACAGACGGACGGACGGACGGACAGACGCGGGGTATACCATAATACGTCCCGTCATAGACGGGCGTATAAAAATTGATTAAGTTACTTAAACCATTAAATAAATTATAAGAGATAGTTAACAACTAGAGCTTTGTCACAGACGTGACGTATACCCCCACGTGCCGCATTGACACACACTATTTTGCATGCTGTCTTCACAAAACAAGAGAATCTAATTTATGGTGATTTTTAAGAATTATAATGCCATTATCATTTATCACCATTTTGACCTTTGAACTCTTGCATTCTTTCACATGACACGCCGCCCAATGCCTGAGAACAAAATTTATGTACAGAGTCATTTTAAAATCCCACAATGAATGACATAGTTATGGCCCAGACAAGATCATTTATTGCCTTTTTTGACCTTTGAACTAAAAGTGTTACCTTGACCTTGAAGACATCAACGTAATGCTTTCCGGCGACACACTGTCCAATGCTTGTGAACAAATGTGCCAAATGATTTTAAAATCTCACAATGAACGACATAGTTATGGCCTGGACAAGCTCATTTATGGCCATTTTTGACCTTTGAACTAAAAGTGTGATCTTGACCTTGGAGATATTGACGTAATTCTTTCGCGCGACACACCGTCTAATCATGGTGAACATATGTACCAAATGATTTTAAAATCTCACAATAAACGACATAGTTATGGCCTGGACAAGGTTTTTATGGCCCTTTTTTACCTTTGAACTCAAAGTGTGACCTTGACCTTGGATATATCGACCTAATTCTTTTGCCCGACACACTGTCCAATGATGGTGAACAAATGTGCCAAATGATTTTTAATTCTCACAATGAACGATATAGTTATGACCCGGTCAAACTCATTTATGGCCATTTTTGACCTTTAAACTTAAAGTGTGACCTTGACCTTGGAGATATAGATGTAATTCTTTCGCGCGACACACTGTTCAATGATGGTGAACAAAATGTACCTTATGATTTTAAAATCTCACAATGAATGGCATAGTTATAGCCCGGACAAGCTCATTTATGGCCATTTTTGATCTTTGAACTCAAAGTGTAACCTTGACCTTGAAGATATAGACGCAATTCTTTCACGCGACACACCGTCCAATTATGGTGAACAAATTTGCCAAATTATTTTAAAATCTCACAGTAAATGACAGTTATGGCCCGGACAAGCATTTGACCCTTGAACTCAATGTGTGACCTTGACCTTTGAGATATTGACATGCTTTTTTCACACAACACACCGTCCTATGATGGTGAACAAATGTACCACATCATTTTAAAATCTAACGATAAATGACATAGTTATGGTCCGGACAAACTTTCGGTTGAAAAAGCACTAAGTGGCCCCATGACCTAGTTTTTGACCCGGAATGACCCATATTCAAATGTGACCTAGACATTATCTAGATACAACTTCTGACCAAGTTTGGTGAAGATCGGATGAAATTTCCGGACAGACAGACAGACAGACAGACAGACAGAGAGACAAACAGACCGACAAAGTGACTCCTATATAGCCCCCATTACCAATGGTAATGGGGGTATAAAAAGCGTTTAAACTAGAGTTGCTGATGTAAAGCAACTAGCAATGGTTTCTGCATACTACTGCAATGACCTCATAAAACCACAATGGCCTGTTGTATATGTCTTCTGAAATAGCTTTGAATGGTAACTATTCCAGATTATTGTTACTGTAATTCAAAAGAGTTTGGAATATGTAAAATACAAATGGCTTGTAGATAATGTCATTTCAAAGAGGCTCAGAATACCTGGTCAATGTTGAGCCTCTTCTTCATAAGTCGGCTCCTCACAAACAGTAGTTCTGGCTTCTCTGATTGGTAGTCTACACTGTCCAAGGACTGCAACAGACACAGGCACATATGTGTCTTGTTCTGATAAAACTGGGCTTAATGCATGTGCGTAAAGTGCCGTCCCAGATTAGCCTGTGCAGTCCACACAGGCTAATCAGGGATGACACTTTCCGCTTTAATGGTATTTCTAGTTTCAAGGAAGTCCCTCCTTACCGAAAAATCAAGTTTAGGCAGAAAGTGTCGTACCTGATTAGCCTGTGCGGACTGCACAGGCTAATCTGGGACGACACTTTACGCTTTATGCATTAAGCCCAGTTTTCCCGGAACGAGCAGATATCATTAAGAATATGTAGGACACTAACTGGTATTTTATCTTTATAATAGATGATTTAGTGTAACAAATATGTAGCATGACACTATACATTGTCCGACAAATACTAAGGACAGCCCAGTGCCTACAAAAATTATCAGTCAGGAAACACAAAATTCTAAACGCACAGACAACAGGCTACTGTACATCTCTGTCAATGGTAGACCTATATAATGACAGATATACCTTCTATCAATGACTCCCAGAGTATGACAATAACCAATATACCCCGCCAAGTTCTAAAACTCACAATGTTATTAATGCGTGCCCTTATGATGTTGACCTTATTACAATACTCTTCCATGCTTTGAAGATAGCGCCGGAACAGACATGGTATCACCTCTGATGATCTGCAACAAAAACAGATATGTTATTGTTTTAGAATTTTAAGTCCTTTTGCACCTAAAGGAGAATTATGTAAGGGCTTTGAAATATACATGCAAGAAACAAGGGCCAATTGGCTCGAAACATTAACAGCCTTTTAAGCTTATGCCTTTTAACTTTTGGATGATTTTTTTAAGACAAATATAAAATGAGTTTAAAATGAAAATCATGGATAAACTGATATCAACTAAGGGCTTTTTTGTCCACAGCTGAAGCCGAACATATAGCACATTCCCTCAAAAAAATCTTTCTGCAAACTAATTGAGTTTCCCCAAAGATGAATCTTACACATCAAATGAGCATTCCCTTATCAGTTACATAACATGAAAGTTTTGCCCAAATTATTTGTTTTTAACCCATTTATGCCTATTGAACTCTCCCATCCTTCTAAATTGGATCAATCTATTTCCAAAATGAGGGATGTCTTGTATACAAACATGTATTTATTTCTATATTTAGAATATTTCTTACAGAAATTCCTTTAAGCAAACAGCGCAGACCCTGATGAGACGCCGAATTACGTGCCGTCTCATCTGGGTCTACACTGTTTGCCAAGGCCTTTTTTCTAGATGCTAGGCATAAATGGGTTAATGTGCTATTTTTTAAATATCTAATAAGGGGCTCCTTTCATTAAATTATATTAGCGCGTAATAATAGAAGTCATTCAAGTTAAATGCAACTCCACAAAGCTGTTTAGCTACACTCTTTCATAGTTTGCACATATAGGCCTTGATTAATCTTTCTGAATTTGTGCTCCCCATTTCCCTGCCTTTAATCTGTGTGGTAAAACTTGTCAGGTTCAATTCAACACATTGGAACTCCAACGGATTGTGTTGTTTTTACAGCAATAAAATGATGGAATGGAATATTTTATCTTAACTAATAAATAACGCACATACTTACTTAACATCTTTGAACGTTTTTATATGCGCTAACCTCAGAAAAACTGAAAAGCAGTCAGCAAAGTAATTATCAAATTGTGTTTCATAGCATTTAAATATGTTCATATCACAAGCATCTTACAGAAAATCATTCCTATAAACCAGGGATGTCCAACTATGGCTCAAATTATGCTTATAATATTATGTCAATACATGTAATTTGATACAAATCCTTATTTATTTCTTTTCATCGCACAATTCAAGCATTTTGTAAGAAAAAAAATAGATGAAATAATTTTTTGGTAAGGGCCTTATGACTGAAAAATGACCTGCCAGGCTGCTCAAAACTTGTAAATGAATTGAAGCCAAAGCCTTTATGCAGTTGAAGGCTGCTTGGAAAGTCACATTTATCACATTGGACCCTAAGTGGGGATTTCTACGTCTCCTGCATTAAAACCAGTGAATAATCAAGAACCCTAACAAAACTTTCACACATTGACGAAAATTATATAACACTTTCAGTAACAGCTATAAACTGGAACATATGTACATTTATAAGTTTGATATATAATGTAAGATTATTATAATTCATAACATATTTTTTTTATATATTTAAACAATTGCTATTGAAATATACTAAATCACTACTGCAGAGTGCAAATACACAAAGTGTAACCCAGGGGGTGATATGACATAAAAAAACAGCTAGTGGCCGATTCATAAACTCTTAATTTCCTCTATTGTTGTTCATAGATATAAATGCGTCACATAAAGAAGATGAAATATATATTAGGTACAATATTGTTAAATAATTTTATTTCAAGCTTTGCAAAAAACTAATATACATTGATGCATTGCTACATACCAAATCCACACATGAAGGCATCGAACCCAGCTTCATGGGGCAGAGAATCTCCATCTAGAAAACAGACATGTGCAGATTGTATAGGCAAATATTGAATTGGTGTAAAAGCAGTAGTTTTCTAGCCGACCATTGTCTCAATATTTTGTCTGTCAAGTGGTTCATGTGTTAGAATTAATATCACCTTTTTATGCAAAATAAAATAACCTGTGCACACAAAATAAAAAACTAATGTGCTTAGACAAAAACAAGTTTGTGCAAATAATATAAGAATATCGAAATTGTCTTTTTTTTAATACTTCAAGTCGTTATACATTTCAGCATACCTATGACTAGACAAGAGTTTAGATACAGTAATTAATTGAAATAATAATAGCATAATTGAAGAGGTCATACTGTATTTAGTGTGGCCTTCTGCATGCATAACTGCAGGAGGAAATATCACCAGGTCTCTGCCTTTATCACTGCAAACAGGGAACAAACATGGTATGCATTGTAATTTGAAGATTGCATTAATTTATTAAAGATCATCAGGCATGCAAACAAGGAAATGTCCAGTGCGGATACAGCAATATGTTTGTGCACAAAATGATAATATTCTTAAATGATTGGTTACACAAATGTATGTTAAACTCTTTGTTAATTGTCAATTTTTAGATATATTAATAGTGGTCCTCTGGACAAATTTTACTGGCATAATAAAACAAGAGGGCCTGAAAGGCCCAAAGTCGCTCACCTGAGATAACAAGATATTATTACGACAAATCTTCTGACCAAGTTTCACGAAGATCAGAAAATAAATGTGGCCTCTAGAGTGTTAACAAGGTTTTACTATAGCCATATAAGGAAAAATGCCCCGCCCCCTGGCAGCAATGTTTTTCAACCAACCGGCATCATTTTTAAACTCTTCCAAGATATTATCGGGATGAATCTCCTGACCAAGTTTCATGAAGATCGGACGTAAATGTGGCCTCTTGAAGTTTACAAGATTTTACTATAGCCATATAAGGAAAAATGCCCCGCCCCTTGGAAGCCATTTTTTCAAGCAAACATAATTATTTTCGAAGTCCTCCAAGATGTTATTGAGACCAATCTTCTGACCAAATTTCATGAAGATTGGACAATAAATGTGGCCTCTAGAGTGTTCACAAGATTTTACTATAGCCATTTATTGCCATATAAGGAAAAATGCCCCGCCCCTTGGCAGCCATGTTTTTCAAGCAAAGGTTACCATTTTTGAACTTATCCAAGATATCAGTGGGACAAATCTTCTGAGCAAGTTTCATGAAGATCGGAAAATAAATGTGGCCTCTAGAGTGTTCACAAGGTTTTTCTATAGCCATATTAGGAAAAATGCCCCGCCACCTGGCGGCCATGTTTTTCAACAAACAGTATATTTTCTAAGACTAATGCAACGCCAAATACTCACACTAAATACTGTATAGATATAAGCCAGTTTTAATCATAATACTACAGTGAATGCTGGACATTTGTCCTAGCCTATTTTTCACACAAGCGGAAATTCGTCCCTATGTTTTTGACAACCTGAACATTCGTGCCTTCGTTATTTTGACAATGCACAATGCACCTAATGGTTCCTACATAATTTTGACAGCCTGGACATTCGTGCCTTGGTTATTTGGACAGCCCGGAGATTCGTTCCTGAATAATTGCTATCCCGGTCATTATTATCAAATTTTAACAAAATAATATGGCACTCTGGGAATTTTATCCGGTATTTTAATATGTCGTTATTGAAATAGTTAAAAATAATGTTCTCATATTTTGTGTATATTTAATATTGTGTATATTTTAAAATGTTGTAAGATTTTATCGTGATCATGAGAATGATAATGTTATAACATAATCAAATATATCGACCTTAAACTGAGATCTGTAATTTGCCAAAATGCAGAATTCTGGGCGTTAAAACTATGTAGGAGTATATATATCCGGTCTGTAAAATAATGTTGGGACGATTGTCCGGGATGTCTTAATAGCAAGGGAATGAATGCCCGGGTAGTTAAAACAACGTATGAACTAATGTCCGCCTTGTCAAAATTAGCGTAGGAACAATTTTCCCTGTGAAAGAATATTCGGATACATAATTAAGTGCTTAATACTTATATATACATTTGAAATATTTATTAGCTTTAATGCTAAACACGAAACCTATTTAGCCGGTACCGCTAAAATGAAACTCTGACCTTTCATAGTCTTATTAAGAGTGTTCGTTAGTGTATGGAAGAACACAATTAAAACAAGAATTAACAAGAATTTTCATTGACCACAACTGGGTTAAAGAATGTTTCCGAAAAATCAAGACACACACACACACACAAGAGAGACTTATGACATGATGTGGCATATATTTATCACTCATAATCAAGTTTAAAGAGAAATCAAGGTGCATGCATAGACAGTTAAGTTTGCTCCACGTTCGCTTTTTCTCCTGTATAAAAGAATTCTTCAATATTGTATTTCACTGTAAAAGCACATTAATAAAAGTTAAACGAAAAATAACACAACATGTATCATGTGCTTTTCATTTTCTATTGCTTTTTCTTATGATTGAGTCAACACACATTTTACACATTCGATCGTTCGTTAACTATCATCAATGAATTTAAAAGTTATTACAAATTGTAATTTAAAGAATTATTATTGAAAGAATAAAAACAAAGAAAACAATTACTCCCCCCCCCCCCCCCCGGCGGCCATGTTTTTCCACCCATCATGACCATTTTGGAACTCGTCCGAGATATTTATAAAGTCGATGTTTAAAGAAAAATATGATGATTAGGCAAACAATACAACTTTTAGAGTGTTCACAAGCTTTTTTTACTAAATAAATACATGTATAAGGGAAATACCCCCCACCACCCTGGCGGCCAAGAAGTTCACAATCTGTCAAAAAACCTGATATAAATATTAGTTTCTGTTAGTCTAGAAGTTGCTTCAAAAATTTAGTTTATAAAATTAGTCTAACTTAATCAAAAGAACACAATTTATGGAGAGTGGAAAACTCCAGTTACTCAGATGTAAAAAATAAGACGAATTTACAAAAGTTATTTCAATCAAAAGAGTCTTTATAATTTAGAAAATGCCAAATAACAAGGTTGCCATGGAACAGTTTCATAGCACAGTAGTCCGCTAAATACACCAAAACACAGTAGGTTAACTTGGCTTATCAGTAAAGATCAAAGATAAGGCTCTACAGTGCATTAGTACATGTACATTTATTTTATGAGATTTTATGCAAACTTCTGTCTTTATGTACACCACATTTTATGAAAGAAGTCCCAGGTTTATACACGGTAGTTAACTATTACTTAACTATTAGAAAGTATGTACATGTTATCTTTCTTTAACATTATGGCTAGACTGTTTTCACTATATACATATAGAGAAAACTACCGCCCCTTGGCAGCCATGTTTTTCAAGCAAAGGTTACCATTTCTGAACTCATCCATGATATCATTGGGACAAATCTTCTGAGCAAGTTTCATGAAGATCGGAAAATAAATGTGGCCTCTAGAGTGTTAACAAGGTTTCACTATAGCCATATAAGGAAAAATGCCCCGCCCCCTTGCGGCCATGTTTTTCAACCAAACGACATCATTTTCGAACTCGTCCAAGATATTATAGGGTTGAATCTTCTGACCAAGTTTTATGAGGATCGGACAAAAATGTGGCCTCTAGAGTCTTAACAAGATTTTGCTATAGCCATATAAGGAAAAATGCCCCGCCCCTTGGCAGCCATGTTTTTCAAGCAAACGTAACCATTTTCGAACTCATCCAAGATATCATTGAGACTAATCTACTGACCAAATTTCATGAAGATTGGAAATAAATGTGGCCTCTAGAGAGTGAACAAGGCAAATGTTGACGTCGCACAACGGGCGACGGACAAAAGGCGATCACAAAAGCTCACCATGAGCACGTTGAGCTCAGGTGAGCTAAAAACTGGTCTCAAAGCGAAAATAAAATGTACCTGAAGAAATACTCTGCCCCTCCACACAAATAATTAAAGGGCTGTAGTATTGTAAAATTATCATTGAAATATGTGATTTATGTGAGATAGTACATGTATAAAGACATGTTGTTAAACTATCCACTCATTATATAAAGCTGTGCATTAAAGGTCACTTCTCACTCAGTACCTGTCCAGTTCTTTGTATATCTCTGATAAAGAGGTTTTCTGCAGCAGTCCTGTGTCCTCCGTAATGGCCTATTAAAAATGTTTATATGCATTATCTGAACAAGTGAATTAAAACACAAATGGAACATAAAATTTTAATATTGGAACAATTTCAAACAAAATTGAACATAACCCCTGAAAAAACACATAAATAGATTTAACCTTTTATTAAGAACTGCCCGATTTTTTTAACAATAAATATAACTGCAAGTCTTCATGCTTATTAAATCGTCAGGTAGATAGAAAGATGTTTTAAACACTAATGGGAACAGTTTAAGGGGGAAACTTATAACATCAAATGCAATCCCATTTGCATTTTAATCACATAGTTGCACAATTTCACACTATTTAGTCATTTTTAATGCAATTTTTAGGTTCTATTTACTATTTAAATTGTTCACAACAATTTTACATAAAATACACAATATACCGTAATTACTCTAAGTTTTTGGACATTTAAAAACAAAATTGTGTCCGATAATTTATATACTAAAAATATAAAAAAATTACAGGTGTCCAAACATTTAGAGAGAAAAATTAAGGTGTCCGAAAATTATAATTATATTGAAATAAAAGCAATCAATCAATTTACAATAATTGTCTTGTGATTTTTTTTTCTGCTTAAAACAATAAGCACAACTTCACAGCTTTGCTTACTCTTGCCTGAAATCATCTAGAACAAACAAGTAAAAACAGAAAACATTTTGCTTCCTTAAAAGTGCGACACTGTTTCAAATGCTGTTGGGTAAATCCCTTATTTTCTACCAGTATACATGGTAATTTACCCAATAACGCGAATGCAATGATCAATTGCACTCATGCATGCATCTGCCAGGTTTTATGACCTCTATCCAGTTGTTAAAAACCTTGATCTGAGTGTCACGAGATAAGCAAAAACAGGGCCGAAGTCTGTAGAATAGGGAGGTAAAATATACTGTCCGAAAATTAAGAGACATTAATTATGGACGAAGACAGTATGTCCAAAAATTAAGAGCCATGAAAAATAATTGTTTTTGCTGAAAAAGAGGTAGTCCAAAAACTTAAGAGTGTCCGAAAACTTAGAGTAATTACGGTACTCAAAGTTAAACTATTATAAGGTAATTTAATAAAACAATTGTAACATTCTGGTCATTTAATTTTACAATATTGTTGTATTTCACTATTTTTTCAGACTTCATTACAGTCACCTATTCACACTATTATACTATTTTATATATTTAATGAGTCATTTTTATTGAAACAACTTCTCATTTTTTCACCATATTTACATTTATTTTGACTTAATATCAAATTATAATGATATGGAGAACATAAATTGGTGTTTGAGTTTCCAATTTCACAGGTTATTGCCACCACCCAAAGTGAAAAAAATAAACCCAGATGTTTTATTTCTATATTATTACTGCATTATTCCACCCTTTTGAATAGAAATCCCTACCCAGTTCTCACTCAAACATTATTAATAGCTCAGTAACACTCTGTTGGCAACATTAACAGAGGAATAGCTTATAAAGCTGTGGATCACAAGAATGTTAAAAGTGTCGTGCACATCTACCTAATGATTTAATACATGTTTTGTAATGTTAATAAAATTGACTAACCGACAAACAAACAGAACAACTCCTTCGCACTAAATTCCAAGAGGGGAATTATATTCTTATCAAACAATCAGTACCCACCCCTCTCATGCGGAAAATGACATGTTTGGTGTCGTAGATCCAGGGGAAGATAGCGTGCAGCTGAGATTTGAACTCTGTGTAGGACGCAGGCAGTGGAAGGTGGAACTTGTCATACACAAGCATCAGGTCCATCAAGTTGTTGTGGCCAATAAGTGGCTGAAGATAAATTATTGCTTGTTGTTTTATATGGATTCCATGATGTATTTAACAGTATTTCATGGCAGTCTGTAAATTTACTTACGCCTTCTCGGTTAGCTGATTAACCCTTTCCCTCTCAGAAGCAAAGCTTAAATGGCTATGTGCAAACAGCATAAAACTTCATGTGAATGATATACATATATTGAAAGTTTCAAAACAAATACATGGAAATGTATAAGCAGTTAAATCCACAAAAGAGTTACATTGTATGTGCCCAGACGGTCAAACCAACCCACTGACCAACCAACAGAGCTCCTCCAATATAACACCCTTTTAAACTTCATATTCTGGGAATATGTATATTCAGCAACTTGCGTTCAATTGTCTTTCTGTACTGAATGAACAATAGAAACAGAACAGAAATAGTATAGTTTCATGATAAGAGGAAAATCGTTTAATTATCCAACATTTTAACAAAAATGTGACTTTTGATTTCAAATTGTACGTTTTTGAAACAATATTAAGGACATATAATTTACAAAACAGGTGGCATATTAAACAGAAATCTCTGTGATAGAATTTTCTAAATACAGTTAATCAATTCAATTAAAAAAGAAGTTTAAATTCCAAACACGGGGCGGCTATATCCACAGAAATGGATGAAACTATAAGACAGATTGAGCTTATCTGGAAATTCACAACACATATCTACTATCCACTAATGAAAATCTGAAGGGTATAATGAAGGCACTGAAGTTGTTCGCTATTGCATAATTTAAGACACAATTCATTTTTCAAAATTTATCGCAAGTTTAAAATTAGCACACACCATTCAAATTTATAAAGAATGTGTCATAACGCACAGGTCGAGCTTTGTGTGCACTTTTTATCATCCTATTTATTTCAAAGAGATAACTTAGACAAAATAACAACAACATGGCCCTTTTTGACGTTCTGAAAGCATAGAAAGTATGATGAAAATGGAAATGAGAACTGAATAGAAACACAATTTGCTATCACCATCATATTAAATGAATATTGTTGGAATATCGAATACCTATCTCACTAAGAATATAATTTCATGATAAAAATTCCCTGTACAGAACTTTTAATTTTTAACACCATATACAAATTCAAAATATACAATAAGATCATTGATGAAAATAAATAAAAAATAAATCTGCTAGCAATACTTTTTACTCATGAATTAGGTAGTCATCAAGACACCCTGTTGACCTGTACATTGATGTTTATGTATTACTTGTTACCCTTGCAGTTCACACAGTGTCAACAACTCTGACTCAACATGGGTATAGAGCAATAATGCGCTTTTCGGCGTAGCTGTTTTACCCAGCTTTTCATCTTATTGACTTTTACATAACGCCAGAAGACACGCATGAATATTTTCGAATATTTCATAGGCTGATTCGAGAAAAAACCTCTGAACTTTGGCTACATGACTGTGTCTGTGCTCAGCGCAAATGATGTAGCACTGTTCAGTGTAAGGAATTCCGGACTACTCTCTGTATGTTCAAACGACACAAATTGCGGCCCAGTTAAAATTGCGCGTTAAATTCCATCTCGCAGAATTTCAGTTTTGCTTTCAAGATGAGAAAACAATCATTAGAGAAATAGTATAGTGTCATGATAAGAGGAAAATCGTTTAATTATCCAACCACAATGTTTGCCTTACTCGGTCAGCACGTCTGGAAATCGTTCCTGAACGCCTGTTTAGGCTGCCCTTATTTTAAAGTTTATATTTTGAATCCAATTTTGTATCGAAAAGCGTTGTGCCAAAATGTGCCATTTACAATTCACAATGAGATTTTTAATGACCCTTTCATGCGAAGTGGGTCTTATTCCATATGCACCCATCATACATATAGCCCACTCAGCCTGCGTATCTCTCAGTCTGGTCAGGAGATACATAATGAGACGATAGCATATTCAGTGATTTTAATAGCGAACAGCATTGCCTCTGACCTGACTGCGCAAATGCACGTTGGGTTTAAGAAACGCTGGTTGAAACGCATAAGACCCATTTTCGCATGAAGCAGCTATGAAAGTGTGATTTTATGTGTCGAAAGAAAACTGCGTTAAAATCAAAAATATTAACATACGATATATTTTGACAGTGAAGAAATATACTCATAATTAGGCATGTGAGGACACATATGATGTGCAATCCCGTAGTATATTTTTTATCTTCTTACACTAATTTGTGGTTTGACAATGATAACACACATTTCATGTGGTGAATATGCAACTTCCAAGTGAAAAAAACACGCAATAGTTAAACTTTTGTTTTCATTTAATTTATTTATTTAGAAAAGTAAATTGCAAACTTTATTTCAAAGTCAGCGTTTACGCAGACTACATTTTAATAAGATATATCTTTTTATATTTAGTTGTTTTCGATTTTATCGATTATAAAGCATTTTTGAGGTTGTCTATAGCATACCTGTAGTAATTGGTGAACTCATGTAAAACGTTTTATAAATTGAGAACTGTGAATATAAACAAGCTTAACCTTCTACTATTGCTTTGTTAGCACCCGTAAATACAAAAGATCGCCTCTATCTTTTGAGAACAAAAGAACGTTTCCCAGAAATCCCGCTGTAGAAGCATGAACGAGGTTACGAAACAGATCAATTGTGTTATATTTTTTTTTTTTTTATATTTGGTTTTAGCGATGATGAAGCATTTTTGTTGTTGTCTATCGTATCCCTGAAGTTATTGTTTTATAAATTGAGAATATAAACAAGCCTAACCTTATACTATTGCATTGTTATCACCCGTGCAATTGGACTCTCCCTTGTTTATTGGCAGCCGCATCTATTAATGGCCTCAGATTATGAATGAGGGGAGAAAAATACTACGTCATGAAGACGCAGCAGAAAGTGGACTATTTTTATCATTCATAAACAATCTCTTCCGCGACAGGTATAATGCAATAATTGTTTATTGATTCTTTTCTATATAAACTCCGTTCAAAACTATTACATTTAACACGATATTCATGTAATGTTTCCATTTGTGAATAAATATGGTTGGAGAACTCAAACCTCTTGCATAAATTATACAACTCTTTCTCGCACGGATACGGCATGTGTGGCGGGTAGTAGGCTTTCCGTAGATAAGCCTAAACCGACTTTAAATTTTCAGTAACAACAATAGTGTTCGCTACAAGAACAACTAAAAATGACAGAATTGGGTGTCCTGGCCCCTTTAAAATGTTCATATTTATTTCTGTTTCAAATGTTACCTTCTTGCACTGTTTCATGACTCTGAACACCCGTGTAAATCCCAGCATCCTCTGCACCAGCTGTTCTTCCTGCTGCTTCTGATTGGTCAGCTCTTCAGACTCCCTCTTCTCACGCTCGCCCTGATCAATACGTTGGACCTCAATCTGAAAAAGTATCAAAATGTTTGAGTCGTGTTCTGAGAAAACTGGGCATAATGCATGTGCATAAAGTGTCGTCCCAGATTAGCCTGTGCAGGCTAATCAGGGACAACACTTTCTGCCTTAATTTGATTTTTGCTAAGAAGAGACTTCATTTAAATGAAAAATGTAATAAAAGCGGAAAGTGTCGTCCCCGATTAGCCTGTATGGACTGCACAGGCTAATCTGGGACGACACTTTACGCACATGCATTATGCCCAGTTTTCTCAGAATGCAACACATTTGGTTCTTTGTAAGATTTTCAGCAGCTTTCATCACTATAAGTCATATTACAGCAGTCAGCTAACTACGCACGTTTCTTTGAAGTGTTTTAAATCTTAAAATCTAATAATACATTTTCAATATTAGATAAAAACAGTCAAATAATATTTATTATGCGAAATTGCAAGTATTTTATCATCAACCATCCTTCAAAACTTTACACAAAATATTAAAACTCATCATTGACAAACTATTAAAGCAAATAATTTGTTATGGGGAATTCACTTTCATTCAAGTGAGGCAGAAGGTATTTAAGTGGTGCATGAAACTTAGAATTTACTGATGAAATCTTTATATTTGTAAATGACATTATTTGTTGATTAAATATCTAAGGTGTTTTCTTACATTCATGTTTTAAATAAAGCCATAAACACATCAGACATATTTAAAGATAAGGATAATAAGAGTAAACTATTTGCAAAGCACAGTTGATCATCACGCCAAGTATAAAGGTTATGGTTCTTTTAGCATGCTTCATAAACAAGGGGTGGTATTCCAGTTGCTTCTTATCTTATAACCGACTATCTATAAACAAACTCTATAAACAAGAAACCGTCGGAGACGGGTGATGCTCTCCGAAGTTTTTTTTGTCACAATATTGCACTATATATTCAGATAAAAGGAAACGTCTTGAGGGCACAGTAGTTGGGGGGACAATAATTTTTTTATAGAAAATTTCAAAGGGTCATAACTCTGTGAAAAATTATCTGACCAGAACCCGCTGATAATATGCACATCTCTTGGAAGTGAAGCTTCCCATAAAGTTTTATTGAATTCCAGTCATTAGTTGCTGACGAAGAGCCCAGACAAAAATTGTGCACGGACGGACACACAGACGGACAGACGAAGTGGCGACTATATGCCCCCCCCCCCAAATAAATTTTGGGGGAGCATACGGTAAGAAACTCGAGTTGTTGAGGCTACTTACCAATAGAACATCACTCTTTATAAAAAGTTCTCCAAAATAGCTTGTCAATATTAATATAGGTGTCAATAAACAATGGACGCTTTTGTGTTTTTAACTTTATATAAGGACGAGTTTAAGGGAAGAATTTTGTCACTTACATTTTAAGGAAAAAACTAATAGTTTTAAGGAATTTCTTAATATAAGAAATTTATTGAATAACACTTAAGAAATTTATTAAATATTTAGGAAAAAACTGCTATTTTAAGTGAAAACTTATTTCTTAAGGAAACTTCCACAAGATAAGAAGCTTCTGGAATACCCTCCCTGGTCTGTACTTAATGCAGCCATGAAGATGGGGAGACGGCCTGTAAATAAACTCTTTAAGTACACACACCCATGCTAAACAAAGAGATTTTTGTTCATCCCATACTTGATGCGTGTAAGAAATATTGTTTTAATACATGTAATTAATCTATTTTTGTTACATGTATATTTTTCCTTTAATTTTTTTTTTAATTACTAATAGGTTTGCAATTAAGTAAAAAATAAACACTTTATTACTGTTTTGAGATTGCTGTCTACAGTAGTCCATATTGTTGGAAACCGCCCCCGTAGTTCTGTACTCAGCACATACAGAGGAAAACTCTCCATGTCTGAAATTATGATATGAAGTCATTCTAAATTGTAGGAAAACAGGACTTATTTTATTTCAAAAAATCAACCGACTCTAAGCCTTTTTAAATGCTCCACTAAACAAGAGGGCAAAAGGTTCTAATGCGTACACCTGAGACCAAAAGAAAATGTTCTGAGCAAGTAATTATCACTAGGTTTCACAACATATGATAACTGTCAAGAAAACTGCCCCAACTTCTTTTGTTAGTGCTTCTTTACAAACCACAATCATTTTCAAACTCATCCCAGATCAGAAATAATACAAAGATAAGGCAGAAGGGGCTCCAAATACATACTATGACATTGCACAAAAACTCACAGATAAGTATTTAAAGAAGCAAAAGATTGCCCAACAGAAAATAGCTTTAAATGTGATCAGTTCTAAAAAAAACATGCTGTTGATCTTAATGAAAACTTACATTCAATCAAATTGTTATTGGAATGTGAGAGTATCAAATGATATAAACAAACATGTGTATTAAAACCATATATAAATAATCATCAAATCATCAATATTTGATCCATTTCAAACCACTTTCTTGTATTTGATCAGTAAGATACTCATTTGAAACAATACAAGTGAAGATCTTCTTATGTAAGTTCTCTATTTCCTATTGAGAACAATCGAAAACAGACTAGTGAAAGTTGGAATGAGTAAGAGTGTGTGAATAGACCAGTGAAAATTGGAGCGAGTAAGAGTGTGTGAGAACAGAAAAATGAGAATTGAAGTGAGTAACAGTGTATGTGGACAGAACAGTGAGATCAGGGCAAAATATAGTGAGAGAATATATGTTTGACAATCATTGCGTGTTACAGTGTGTGAGAATAGAACAGTGAGAATCAGTGTGAGTAACAGTGTTTGTGATAAGAACAGTGAGAATCAGGGTGATTCACATTATTTAAGAATATAACATTGAGAATCAGGGTGATTCACATTATGTAAGAATAGAACATTGAGAATCAGGGTGAATATTACTTTGTGGGGATAACACAGTGTGAGCCATGGTGAAGGGTGTGTAGCATTGTGTTAGAATAAAACTGTGAGAATCAGTGTAACAGTGTGTGATAACATGTGGGTGAGAAAAGATGTGAGTATCAGGGTGAGTAACAGTGTTTGAGAACATAGAAGTGAGCGTAAGGGTGAGAGTAACAAAAAGTGAGAACAGACAAGCAAGAATTTGAATGAGTAACAGTATGTGAGAACATAGAAGTGAGAGCCAGGGTGAGTAGCATTGTTTGAGAACAGATTGGTGAGAATCAGGGTGAGTAACAGAGTGTGTGAAAAGAACGGTAAGAGTCATGGCGAGTAACAGTGTGTAAGAACAGCATAGTGAGAATCAGGGTAACAGTAGGTGAGGAAAGAACAGTGAGAATCAAGGTGAGAAACAGAGTGTTAGAACATAACAGTGAGACTAAGGTTGAGTTACAATATGTGAAAACAGCATAGTAAAAATCAGGATAACAGTGTGTGAGAACAGAATTGTGAGAATCAGGGTGAGTAACAGAGTGTGAGAACAGAACAGTGAAAGTCAGGGTGAGTAAAAGTGTGTGAGAACAGAATAGTGAGAATCAGGGAAACAGTGAGTGAGAACAAAAAAGTTATAATCAACTTTAAATCTGGTGATAACAAACAAGTGAGGTTTACAGGGAGCAACACTAAGTGATAATGGGCAAGTGAGGTTAGGAGTGAGCAACACTGAGTGATAATGGACAATTGAGGTTTAAAGTGAGCAACACTGAGTGATAATGGACAAGTGAGGTTTGGATTGAGCAACACTGTGTGATAATGGACAAGTGTTGTTTGGAGTGAGCAACACTGAGTGATAATAGACAAGTGAGGTTTGGAGTGAGTATCACTTGAGTGATAATGGCAGTGTGGTAACACTGAGTGATAATGGAAAAGTGTGGTTTGGAGGAAGCAACACTGAGTGATAATAGACAAGCGAGGTTTGGATTGAGCAACACTGAGTGATAATAGACAAGTGAGGTTTGGAGGAAGCAACACTGAGTGATAATAGACAAGTGAGGTTTGGATTGAGAAACACTGAGTGATAATGGACTAGTGAGGTTTGGAGTGAGTAACACTGAGTGATAAATGACAAGGTAGGTTTTGGCAAAGCAACACTGAGTGATAATAGACAAATGAGGCTTAAAGTGAGCAACACTGGGTGATAATGAACAAGTGAGTATTTGTGGACACACTTACACTCCAACACCAGACTCACCAGATTTCTGGAGAGTGAAGACTGGGACATTGTCCTTGGATACCAGCCACTCTGCCACACGTGAGCATATCCTCTGTAGGGCCTCCTCATCCAGGTCTCTATGAGAACATAGAAGTGCCAGTAACGGTGTGTAACAGTGTGTGAGAACAGAATAGTGAGAGTCAAGGTGAGTAACAGTGTGTAAGAACACAACAGTGAGAGTCAAGGTGAGTAACAGTGTGTGAGAATAGAACAGTGAGAGTCAAGGTGAGTAACAGTGTGTGAGAACAGAACAGTGAGAGTCAAGGTGAGTAACAGTGTGTGAAAACAAAACAGTGAGAGTCAAGGTGAGTAACAGTGTGTGAGAACACAACAGTGAGAGTCAAGGTGAGTAACAGTGTGTTAGAACACAGAAGTAAGAATCAAGGTGAGTAACAGTGTGTGAGAACACAACAGTGAGAGTCAATGTGAGTAACAGTGTGTGAGAACACAACAGTGAGAGTCAAGGTGAGTAACAGTGTGTGAGAACACAACAGTGAGAGTCAAGGTGAGTAACAGTGTGTGAGAACACAACAGTGAGAGTCAAGGTGAGTAACATTGTGTGAGAACACAACAGTGAGTCAAGGTGAGTAACAGTGTGTGAGAACACAACAGTGAGAGTCAAGGTGAGTAACAGTGTGTAAGAACATAGAAGTGAGTCAGGGTGAGTAACAGTGTGTTAGAACAGAACAGTGAGAGTCAAGGTTAGTAACAGTGTGTGAGAATAGAACAGTGAGAGTCAAGGTGAGTAATAGTGTGTTAGAACAGAACAGTGAGAGTCAAGGTGAGGAACAGTGTGTTAGAACAGAACAGTGAGAGTCAAGGTGAGGAACAGTGTGTTAGAACAGAACAGTGTGAGTCAAGGTGAGGAAAAGTGTGTAAGAACAGAACAGTGGGAGTCAAGGTGAGGAACAGAGTGTTAGAACAGAACAGTGAGAGTCAAGGTGAGGAACAGTGTGTTAGAACAGAACAGAACAGTGAGAGTCAAGGTGAGGAACAGTGTGTTAGAACACAACAGTGAGAGTCAAGGTGAGTAACAGTGTGTGAGAACACAACAGTGAGAGTCAAGGTGAGTAACAGTGTGTGAGAACACAACAGTGAGAGTCAAGGTGAGTAACAGTGTGTGAGAACACAACAGTGAGTCAAGGTGAGTAACAGTGTGTGAGAACACAACAGTGAGAGTCAAGGTGAGTAACAGTGTGTAAGAACATAGAAGTGAGTCAGGGTGAGTAACAGTGTGTTAGAACAGAACAGTGAGAGTCAAGGTTAGTAACAGTGTGTGAGAATAGAACAGTGAGAGTCAAGGTGAGTAATAGTGTGTTAGAACAGAACAGTGAGAGTCAAGGTGAGGAACAGTGTGTTAGAACAGAACAGTGAGAGTCAAGGTGAGGAACAGTGTGTTAGAACAGAACAGTGTGAGTCAAGGTGAGGAAAAGTGTGTAAGAACAGAACAGTGGGAGTCAAGGTGAGGAACAGAGTGTTAGAACAGAACAGTGAGAGTCAAGGTGAGGAACAGTGTGTGAAAACAAAACAGTGAGAGTCAAGGTGAGTAACAGTGTGTGAGAACAGAACAGTGAGAGTCAAGGTGAGTAACAGTGTGTTAGAACAGAACAGAACAGTGAGAGTCAAGGTGAGGAACAGTGTGTTAGAACAGAACAGTGAGAGTCAAGGTGAGGAACAGTGTGTTAGAACAGAACAGTGAGAGTCAAAGTGAGGAATAGTGTGTAATAACAGAACAGTGGGAGTCAAGGTGGGTAACAGTGTGTTAGAACAGAACAGTGAGAGTCAAGGTGAGGAACAGTGTGTTAGAACAGAACAGTGTGAGTCAAGGTGGGTAACAGTGTGTTAGAACAGAACAGTGAGAGTCAAGGTGAGGAACATTGTGTTAGAATAGAACAGTGAGAGTCAAGGTGAGGAACATTGTGTTAGAACAGAACAGTGAGAGTCAAGGTGATGAACAGTGTGTTAGAACAGAACAGTGAGAGTCAAGGTGAGTAACAGTGTGTTAGAACAGAACAGTGAGAGTCAATGTGAGGAACAGTGTGTGAGAATATAACAGTGAGTCAAGGTGAGGAACATTGAGTTAGAATAGAACAGTGAGAGTCAAGGTGAGGAACAGTGTGTTAGAACAGAACGGTGAGAGTCAAGGTGAGGAACAGTGTGTTAGAACAGAACAGTAAGAGTCAAGGTGAGGAACATTGTGTTATAATAGAACAGTGAGAGTCAAGGTGAGGAACATTGTGTTAGAATAGAACAGTGAGAGTCAAGGTGAGTAACAGTGTGTTAGAACAGAACAGTGAGCATCAGGGTGAGAAACAGTGTGTGATAACAGCATAAAGAGAATCAGAATAACAATGTGTGAGAACAGAACAGTGAGAATCAGGGTGAGTAACAGTGTGTGAGAATTAAACAGTGAGAGTCAGGGAAGGTACCAGTGCGTGAGAACAGTGCGTGAGAACAGAACAGTGAAAGTGAGATACAGTGTAGGAGAACAGAACAGTGAGTCAGGGCGAGTAACAGTATGTGGGAACAAAACTGTGAGACCCAGGGTGAGTAACAGAGTATGTGAACAGAACAGTGAGTACCTGTATGTGAGAACAAAACAGTGAGGATAGGGGCAAGTTACAGTGTGCAAGAACAGAACAATGAGAATCATGGTGAGTGACAATGTTTGAGAACAGAACAGACAAGAGTTCAGCCGTCAGAGACATGTGCCACTCAAAAAAACCAACACCAACAAAAACAAAAGGGCTTTGAAAATCATTCCAGTGACACAGTTGAGAAAATAAAATAAAAAATACTATGTTTTTACCACACATCTAATAGAATATGTCTCACCTCTTACATAAATGAAATAATTAGATTTGCTCAGAGCCATAGTGTATTTTCTATACACCCTAAGTTTCCATACATCTTTCAACTTTAAAAGGTGACGTGTGTTCGATAAACCAATAATTAGTTTTGTATATGATGTTCTTGCATATGAAAGTAGAACAGACCATATAAATAACTGTAATTAAATGTAGCACACAATATAAATTGCATCTGAAACTTTACTAAATTTAGTTGTTTTTAATGACTCCTGTTAAAGCTGAAATAGTGTCATCAATTTCATCTACAGCACAAACAACACGCTTACCTCAATGACAAATTTAATCAACTCATGTAACAATAAAGTTTTAACAATATGCACTTCCTTTTTCTGTTTTGGATTCCTTTCTCCAAATTTATTTTAAACCACACTATTTTTTTAATAACATTAAATTTTGTATCAAATGCTTACCATCCTGACCCAAAACACTATTTACGAAATCGTAATCCTGTCAGAGCAAGCTATTTTATTGTATGACAAACACACAATAAAAAATAAAAAATGGATTCTTTTTACAAATAAATATTTTACATTTAAATAAACAACCACGTCAGAATTGTTTTCCCTAACATCCAAAGAGTCGAGCTTCAACTGGTGTTTTTCCTCATAGAAATTACGTCACAAGAGATGCATCATAAATTGCATAGTCAATTGAATAAAAATAAAAGTACAGAAACCTGATTGGGTAAAACATTTTAGTAAAGGAGCAAAAAAGTATAATATGTTAAACACAGCAAGGAAAAGGTAGCCAGTGGAATATAATCTTTACACTGTTAGTGACTGATGGTGAACTGGATATACACCATGAGTAATTTTATATCATACTCAAGCTTTGGTCTTGAATGGTATGAAAATACTGAGGGTGTATATCCCATACACCATCAGTTACAAACAGTGTAACTAATAATACTCAATTTGCTAGAATATACTCCATTCACACCAAGCTATTGCAAACATAAACGTTTTCACAAATAAACAAGATATGTGTTTGTCCGAAACACTATGACCCCTTTTGCGCCGCTTTGAAGCTATATATTTGACCTTTGACCTTGAAGGATGACCTTGACCTTTCACCACTCAAAATGTGCAGCTCCATGAGATACACATGCATGCCAAATATCAAGTTGCTATCTTTGATATTGCAAAAGTATTCATTAAATGAGGGATTTTGACCCATATATTTGACCTTTGACCTTGAGGATGACGTTGACCTTTCACCACTCAAAATGTGCAGCTCCATGAGATACACATGCATGCCAAATATCAAGTTGCTTTCTTGAATATTGCAAAAGTTATTGCAAATGTTAAAGTTGGGGCAAACAAACAAACAAACAAACACACAAACCAACAGACAGGGCAAAAACAATATGTCCCCCACTATAGTGGTGGGGGACATAAAAAGTTTCAATTCAAATAAAAATCATTTTATTTCATTGCTGATATTTAATAATACATTCTTTTACATTCGATTGACTGGGTCAATACAACATGGTGTAAAAGAACAATCATACCTCTCAAGTCCAGTAAACATGGCCTTGCTTGCAATGTGCTCCCGAACTTGCCTCTCCTGATCCTCATTGAGAAACGACAGGCCTTCATAAATGAACTGGAGTTACAGAAGCACATATGGTATTGAATACAAGGAATGAAAACAATCGGTTGTTATGGACAGATGGAAGAACAGACAGGCTCGACAAATTCCAAATGTCTTCAAAAGATGCCAGGGGCATAAAAAAACAACCTGTTTTAAGAATGTTCATTTTCAGTGCTCATTTTATTTGTTTACGTTTTTTCAGACGGCAATTGGGAATTAGGAATTTTTCCTCAACTGGGAAAGTATCTTTTATGGGTAATATATAAAGAAAAAAAAATCACTCAAGGTCACAGGGGTCAACATTTTTGTGCGTATGGAAAGGCCTTGTCCATATACACATGCATACCAAATATGAAGGCTATATCTCAAGAGACATAGAAGTTATGAGCCTTTTTCGAAACCTAAACGCAGATTTTGAAACCTAAACGTCGAACCTAAGTTCAAGGTCAAGGTCACAGGGGTAAAAAATTGTGTGCATAAGGAAAGGCCTTGTCCATATACACATGCATACCAAATATGAATGTTATATCTCAAGGGACATAGAAGTTATGAGCATTTTTCGAAACCTTAACACAGATTTCAAAATCTTAACGCGTACCCAAAGTTCAACGTCAAGGTCACAGGGGTTAAAATGTTTGTGCGTATGGAAAGGCCTTGTCCATATACACATGCATACCAAATATGAAGGTTATACTGTATTCTTAAATGCAATATTTAGAAGAGTTGTCTCACATGTTACATGACCTTAATTAATGATTGTTTGCAAGCCTTTTTACTTTATAAATATAAGGAAAACTGCCACGTCCCCCTCGCAACCATGTTTTTCAACAGACCGGAACCATTTTCAAACTTAACTCACGTATCTAGGAAACAAAAGATCGACAAAATTTCATGAAATTGGGCCAAAAATGTGACTTCTAGAGTGTTGACATGTTTTCACAATATACATATAGAGAAAAATGCCCTGCACACTGGCGGTCATGTTTTTTCACCGATCTGGACCATTATCGAACTCGTCCGAGAAATCAATAAAACCAATGTTTTGACCAATTTTCATGATGATTGGGCAAAAATTGTGACTTCCAGAGTATTTACAAAGTTTCTCTATAGCCAAATAAGGAAAACTGCCCCGCCCACTGGCGGCCATGTTTTTCAACAGACCGGAACCACTTTTGAACTCAACCAATATATCATTAAGACAAACATTTTTACAAAGTTACATGAAGATTGTGAAATGTGACCTCTACAGTATTTACAAGTTTTTTCCTTTTTTTGACCTAATGACCTAGTTTTTGACCCGGCACGACCCAGTTTCGAACTCGACCGAGATTTCATTGTGACGAAGCTTCTGACCAAGTTTCATGAAGATCGGACAATAAATGTGGCCTCTATAGTGTTTACGAACAAATGTTAACAGACGGACGGACGGAGGTACGACGGAAAAAGACCGGTCACAAAAGCTCACCTGAGCAATCAGGTGAGCTAAAAAGTAAACGGAAACTGTTGGGTCAACAAATTGATCTATCTTAAAATTAAAAAATAGATATAGGGAGTCTTTGTTGAGAGATACAGGGATAGTGAATATATACTTGGTGCCGGGATAGAGAATCACCCCACCTATCTGGTATTCACTATAAAAATAGTTTATTAATTTAAAGATCTGCATGCATTTCAAACTTTGAAAACTATATGCAAATCGCACATACCTTGTTAAAATCAAACTTGTATCTGCAAAGGAACTGAAGACTCGAAGCCTGAAAAGAATCATTATTTATTCCTCCAGTAAATCAGAAAAATATTTAAGACCATTTTTACATTTTTTAAATACTCAATATATTATGTATGGGTATATATGTAGAAAGAGTTTCAATTGAATGCTAACAGTAATAGCGGTTATGTATGCTTTTTATTAAGTATATGAATTTCTGAAACATGCATTAAATGTCTGCAGCCAAAATGTCAAGCCCATTAGCAATTATGATTGTTTTTTATTTGAAAAGCTGCACAAGGTACATGCTTGATTGAAATCCCTCATGCTATTTCTGAAAAAGAAATGTGTTTGTCAGAAACACTATGTCCCCTTCTGCGCCTCTTTGACTTTTTTTTTTACTTTTGACCTTGAAGGATGACTTTGACAGGGGTTAACGTAAGAAATTGACACTCACTTGCCCGGGGGGCAAGTTACTTTGAACATCTACTTGCCCACATTAAAAACTGGTTGCCCTATTTTGAAGTCAATTTTTTATTGTCATTTAATCTTTAAAGCATTGATTCACATGCATCATTTGAACCTGTTACGAAACTACCGAATTGTTTTCACGTTTGAGACAAATCTTGCATTTCATCAATCGTGACTCTTTATCAAATTCAAGCCATGGAAATTCATCAAGCCACGATGTTTGAAAGTTACGCTTTCGTGATAATATTTCATACTTTCTCTTCCTTTCTTTTTCGGTTGTTTTGGTTTGTTTCTTCGAGTGTTTCGAGCTACTTTCATTAACAAGAGCACCGCATAACGGGGGCCAACGCTCGGCTGCCAAAGCTTGTCAGAATTTTTTTTAAATATTTTTTTAGAGGTCACAGTGACCTAGACCTTTGACCTAGTGACCCAAAATTGGGTGTGGCGTGTAGAACTCATCAAGGTGCATCTACATATGAAGTTTCAAAGTTGTAGGTGGAAGCACTTTGATTTTAGAGCCTATGGTAAAGTTTTATATTAGAGGTCACAGTGACCTTGACCTTTGACCTAGTGACCCAAAAATGGGTGTGGCGTGTAGAACTCATCAAGGTGCATGTGCATTTCAAGTTTTAAAGTTGTAGGTGGAAGCACTTTGATTTAAGAGCCAATGTTAAGGTTTACGTTAAAGTTTTATATTAGAGGTCACAGTGACCTTGACCTTTGACCTAGTGACCCAAAAATGGGTGTGGCGTGTAGAAATCATCAAGGTGCATCTACAAATGAAGTTTCAAAGTGGAAGCACTATAGTGGTGGGGGACATAAGGCAGGCAGGCAGGCAGGCAGGCAGGCAGGCAGGCAGGCAGGCAGGCAGGCAGGCAGGCAGGCAGGCAGGCAGGCAGGCAGGCAGGCAGGCAGGCAGGCAGGCAGGCAGACAGACAGACAGACAGACAGACAGACAGACAGACAGACAGACAGACAGACAGACAGACAGACAGACAGACAGACAGACAGACAGACAGACAGACAGACAGACAGACAGACAGACAGACAGACAGACAGACAGACAGACAGACAGACAGACAGACAGACAGACAGACAGACAGACAGACAGACAGACAGACAGACAGACAGACAGACAGACAGACAGACATTTTATTTGACTGGCAAAATGTACATTTTCAACATCACATGTGGTTGATATCGATATATGTCAACATGTAAATTCGCAGAAAAACAAGTGTAAAAAAAATATATATATACAAAACAAATGCATATTGCAGTACAGATGGTGAACAATTGGTTAATAAAGTCATAAGATTTAACAAGTTTATTCTGATTCCTTAACAAATAAACAAAGTTTTATCAGTTCAGACCTATTGGTAGATTGTAGCATTTGTACAGTCTTAAAAAGGCCTTTTCACAGATTTTGGAGTAAAAAGTCTCCCGCTTAGACCAATCGACCATCCGTGCTCATGCTATTAGGGGATGTATTTTTTACTTATATAAGCAATCCTAGCAGTTTCACAAAATATAATGACAACAACAGAACTTTCCAAATTATTCAATCGTTTCGCATTGCAACGCTTTATAATTTTCAGGTTTTCAAAACGACAAAAGATGCATATAATGGATATTTTAGAGCAAGGTAAATGTTCAGTATTACTATTTTCTCACAAATATCTTAACTAAAACGAAAATTTGCGAATCTGAAACAAACTTTTTTAATTTTGTCAATTTACCTAAACATGAAAAAGCCCCCTTGATAACCGATGGATTATTATAGAAATATTTTTTATGTATTTTTTATGTCAAAAAGTGTTGAGCAAATACATACAAAATGAAATTCGTCCTCAATGTCTGTTGCATTCCAACAAAGAAAATATCTTTCTTGTCTAGCAACAGTGTTTCCATTATATCTACCAGTCTGTATACGAAGGTGGTGAACTGATAATCTTAATTGGCATAAATAAATTCTTAACTTTTCGGAACTAGGTCTAGATAATTCTCATATTCAAGATTTGACCAATATGTTCTATAAATGTCTAACATTGAACTATCTTCTAGAGTGCAGAAACCATTTTTTTATATGCATCTATTCAGGATTTTTTTTTTACATTAATATTATGAATGCTGTTAAAGACATAACTGAACCCGTAATCATCCACTAATTAATTGATGTCATAAATCCATTTCGGTACCATCTGGCCCAATCTGACACTCAAATGTTATATACAGTTTTTAAAATTATGTTACCACAGGCTGCTATTTTAAATCAATTTTGTACCATTTGTATGCATCTCTGTATAAAGAGAGGATATCTTTCTAACTCACCATAAACACATGCATTACAGGTCTTAGTTTTAACTCTTAAAAGCCTCTAAAAATATTTTAGATGTATACTTTCTATTTCATTAGATTTCGTTAAGCCCCAAACTTCTGCTGAATAACCTCAAATAAGCATAGATTGCCTTTTGTAGAAAAAGTAGATGAAGTGCATTAGTAATTAAGTGAACCCAGGTTATATATCAATTTCTAAGTTATTTAACCTGGCAGACAAACCGTTCATCAACAGGCCCAAAGGATCTGGGAAACAACGGGATGTTGTAGGTCTTTGCCACATAGACGCTGAAGATGAGAAAAAAAATTAACAAGCTCAATACCCACCATGAAAATATAGAACACACACAAGTTCAATATGTAACCAGTGTAAATTACATGCAACAGTCATGGAAAATACCCTTTATGTATAAAACAATGCAAATGTGTAAGTCAGACAGCTATAGAGCTCCGGTATCTACATGAGAATAATTCACAGTCAAAGCCAGTCATATGTGAGGTGGATGCAGATGAACATGATGTAATTTAAATAGAATTAATATTTTATGACTTGTAAGTTATAAGTCACTTCAAATAAATACTAATTGTAACGCTAATCATGCTGAACATACACAGTACATGGATACAAGTCAATATTAAACAGAGTTACATGTATTAGAAAACTTTCCTTAAGCGTATTTTTAATTTGCATATTAACTGATTATCGATTGTTTAAACCAGTTTTATAAAATTAATATTTTACAATTTACTCTACCTGGTCTGCTTTTGGTCTCGTCTGAATACTGAAATACCTGAAATGTATAGAAGTAGGACTCTACTAATAATTGAGAAAAACTAAAGCGATTTCATAGCTATAAAGGTATACAGTGGTACAAACAAAATGGAAATGGAAAATAAAAAGTTTCAGAGCATGAGACACCTTATGGATGGTAAACACAAACCCCATATATGCATGCATTATGCAACAGTAATACAAACACTGTTTTAATAAAGTCATATAAAGACAAACAAGAGATGTGTATGTCAGAAACACAATGCCCCCTACTGTGCCGCTTTGAAGCCATATACTGTAAACATATAGAAATTCGTCGGTATGAAATTTTGTGGTTTAATAAAAAACAACTAATTCGTTGACACGTAATTTCGTGGATTTCAAATTTTTTGGGAAGACTGACCGTCATAATAATTTAACTTTTATTAAAACAACAAGAGTAATAACGAAGCATAATCTTCTAATCTGTGTTGACAGCAAGACTTGAGGTTAATGTGCACTTAAGCATGAAAGTGTTGCCAATAATTGTCATTAAGAGCGATAAAGCGGCGCACTTGTTTGTCCCTGCTCGCTAATTGCCATCAATGTCGTTTTTACAATTTTTACAATTCTCAGTGCAATCGATCACCTAGAAGTAACAATTGAGTAATAAGGTCCCCAAAATAACGTGTGAAAACCGTTGTCTCTTTTAACTTTAATTGGCACTAATTGACATATGTGATACATCTGCAATCTGTTAATTTGACAACGTCACGTAAAAGAGAACAATTGTTGATGTACAGTTTAAATACCGTGCTTGATTTAAAAAGTATTATTACCCAAACACTTATCAAGAAAACAACATATTGTATTAACTAGCATAGGTCAATCAAACAATGTCTCTTTCAAAATGGTTGAAAACGGGAACAGTTCAGACACGTACTCCTACTATAGCACGATTGACCGACATGACATTCCGAAATGTCGGATTTCGGATTAAAAATGTATAAATAATTGTTGGTACTTGAATTCGTGGTTCAGCGGACCAACGAAATCCACGAAAATTCGTACCACACAAAATTTAATGGTTTTACAGTATTTGACATTTTACCTTGAAGGATGACCTTGACCTTTCACCACTCAAAATGTGCAGCTCCATGAGATACACATGTACACATGCATGCCAAATATCAAGTTCCTATCTTCAATATTGCAAAAGTTATGGGCAATGTTAAAGTTTGCGGACGGATGGACAGACTGACTGACGGATGGACTGACGAACAGTTCAAATGCTATATGCCACCCTACCAGGGGCATAAAAAAAAAAAGTTCTTCAAAGAGTAAAGATAAAGAGTAACTATGTTTCATTTACTACTTTGGTCAGTTAGCTAACATGTTATACTCAACACTGTACTCCTACAAAGGTTTTATAACCATTAAGATAATCATTTATATAATTATTAAAATTTTACCAGCACTAGAGACCATTATGAGCCTGTGGTCTGTACTGTGTCCAGCCCATACTTACCTAGCTGACAAATAGTTATCTTTGAAATTGTCTCCCGCAGCTTGGCATAACGTTCTGCCCCACCATCAAATAAACTGAAATGTCAATGCATGGAATTTGTGGATAATTTCAAATTTGCACAATAACACAATGAGTGTATATATAGGAGCTGGCAAGAGTTGTCATATCATATTTTATTAAATGAGTTCAGGAATTTTGTTAGTAAGCGAGCCTTTGGCAGAATTTTTTTATCACATGCTTTCAAATGAGCAAATTAAATAAATATTTATGCAAACATAATGAAAAGTCCCAAATGTTGTTTACATTTCGTGACGTCATTTGACGTTGCAACGTCATTTCAGCAAAATAACAAAATGCGATTGGTCTATCGAAAGAAAACTTAGCCAATGAAAACGCTTACAAAGTATATAACACATGTGTAAGATAAAAGTATTTGTAATGGTTATATTACATGGGAAACAGGGTATGGCATGTGATAAAATATATACAGTAAACGGATTTTAAAGAATTGTTTGCGTATTGTTATCCAATCAAGCAAGCGTTGACTTATCAGACTTTCCTCTTGAACATTTAAACTCCCAACACCATCTTTAATGACAAGGTGCTAGGCAATAAGCCAATCAGTACCATTTGAAAGGCAGCAAGACATGTTAGAGTGAGCCTCTTGTTAAACTTGAACTCTCGACTTCCTGCTCTGTAGGGACACACCGAAACATTGACTCATGAAGACTGTCTGCGCACTTTCAAGTATTTACTATAACCTGAGTTGTTAAATATGAGTGAAAAAAGGATTCCTGCTTACATAACCTAAACCGTGTACATAAAATAAAAAATACATCAAACTTAAACCATTAAAATCAAAATATAATTGATAATGAACATACCTTGGTTTATTGGCATCATCATCAATTTTCAATCCAGTGAATTCAGTATCTAATGCTGAAAGAAAGAAAGCTTTTGTATTTACTGAAATGAATTGGCCTCAAACAGCAACAATATAATTACAGGGCTTTGTTCTTTATTTGGGGAAAGGACCTGGCATTTATTTTTTGGGGAAAAGTACCAAACTTAAACAAGAGGGGCTGAAAGGCCCAAAGTTGCTCACCTGAGATAACAAGATATTATTGGGACAAATCTTCTGACCAAGTTTCATGAAGATCGGAAAATAAATGTGGCCTCTAGAGTGTTAACAAGGTTTTACTATAGCCATATAAGGAAAAATGCCCCGCCCCTTGGCGGCCATGTTTTTCAACCAACCGACATAAATTTAGAACTCGTCCAAGATATTATTGGGATGAATCTTCTGACCAAGTTTCATGAAGATCAGACAATAACTGTGGCCTCTAGAGTGTTAACAAGATTTTACTTAAGCCATACATGTATATAGCCATATAAGGAAAAATGCCCCGCCCCTTGGCAGCCATGTTTTTCAAGCAAAATGAATGTAACCATTTTCGAACTCATCCAAGATATCATTGAAACCAATCTTCTGACCAAATTTCATGAAGATTGGACACTAGATGTGGACTCTAGAGAGTTAACAAGGCAAATGTTGACGCCGCACAACGGACGACGGACAAAAAGCGATCACAAAAGCTCATCATGAGCACGTTGTGCTCAGGTGAGCTAGAAAGGGGAGAAAATTCCAGAAGTACGCTTGATATTTGGGTAATATATTAAGTATATATAGTATAATATATTATAATTAAAAAGAAATTCTGTTATGGGAAGGGGCACATCCCTTTGTAAAAGGGGCCTATATAAGGCTCTTGGTAAATAAGGAAAAAATCCCAGCAAGTATTAACAGCTCAAAGCAGAATATCTGCCAGGTTATGAGTCATACTTGCAAAATCATACAAAAATATGAATTGTTAAACCTAAAAGACTGTAAAATTGTTTTTACACCAAACATATCAACTGTTGTCTATGTATTTCAATACATGTAGTCACAACCCATGAGTTTATTGGCATCTATGTCAGCCTAGAAGGGCATATTCACTCATCATATACTTTAAAATGGAAGAATTGCACAGAGTCTGGTTCACAGAAATTTTCCATAAGTGTCATGGTCTTTGTTGCTTAAGTTCATCATCCTTATACAGTACATATATTTATTTCCCCTTCAGAATACACATGTGTTAAATATGATATATAGCATTGTCAAAATTTCCCACTTCCTGGTTTAATCACATAAATCCATTTTCAAGCATCTTAAACAGCTATTCAGCTATTTATAACTCTTGCGTTGGTGTGAAAATATCACAAGGACAAAACTAGCCAATATATTTCTGCAAACTACAAGATATCCAAACATCAAATGACTCTAAGACAGCAATGCTCCCGACCATTTTAAAAACCCAAGTTTGTCTTCATATGCAAGTATAACAATTTAATTGAATTCAAATGTTTGCAATACATTTCAGTGTTCTCTGAAAGCACTGGATGCTGGTGATTTCACAGGCTATTTTTCCCCAAAATATCAATTCAAAATTAATTCTGATACAGTTGAAAGTAAACAGAAATCAACCAATAAATAAGTCAATTTAATCATTAAATATGATTATGCACATAGGTGTATTGCCTATGGAATCAAAGTCTTTAGTTTAATGCTGATATTGTATGTGGAGCATAAACATCATCAAATTTAGAATGGCTGTGGCCACAAAGTTTTTTATGAGTAAATTGATATATCCCTTACTTTCATAGTATTGGTCCTCCTCATAGTATTGTGCCTTTAACAAAAAAACATCAAGAAGTGCTGGAAAGTTAGTGTTTTTTTCCATTTTTAGAAGTTGTAATTTGTTTGATGGTTATCCATGACTATTACGAGTCACGACGATAATTCTCATGATTTCCAGTGTTCGTTGGAAATTAGGTCATGTTTATTCCTGGGTGATGCTATGATTTGTGTAACACACAAGCATTGTTTTTTTTCCTTTAAAAATCAGGTCCAGTATTCAGCCCAATTCCAAATGGAAAAAAGTATATACTTTTCCCAAATGGGACCTTAAAATTCTCAATTGAAGAAGTTTTCAAATTTTATTTTTTTAACATTTGAACATGTTGTGTATCTCCCATCCAGCCATATAAGTTCAACCTTTAGTAAAAATAATACTCTTAACACTTTAATTCTCAATTTGACGGATTTTTTAGCAAAACAGCAACAACACTAAATAATAATCGAGGGCTGAACGGAAAACTGCAGTATCTCCTTCTTTATTTAATATGAGTTACAACAGTCTTCCAATCAGCCCTGGACTTATTTCCCAAATTTAGTCAAAACGCACCCAATATTCCCAAGGGACCGGACCCCATTCATGTTGAAAAAAACCAACAGACAATTATGTTTGTATATGCCTTTATGGATGAATAGAAGCTTTATCAAATGTTTTATATGGCCCTTATTTTTTAATAAAATGCAATAATATTTAAAAAACAACATGAGCCAGAGTTTCCTTTTTCAATTTTCTTTTTTCAAGAACAAGCACATGCGCATGGTAACCATTCTTAGAGAACAATTAGAAAGGCCAATACTATGAGACATTTCCGATTTAAATGCAGTTTTTGTTGTTATGTCCAAGAATACACATTTATAGATTGACATATAAAACATGCGTGTTTTTGTATTTGATCTCTTCCAAAATTAGAATGTATTAATTAATAGGGCTGATACTACGGATAGATCAATGCAAAGCGACCCACAGGTTCATGGGGTTTAGAGTTTGAATATGTAATTCAATTATGGAGCAAGACAGCAAATATGATTTTTCAATGATCCAAAACTTTGCTTAAATAATGTTCTGTCTCAATTTTAATATAAAAATTCTCAGATTTTGTAAAAGTCTAAGTTTTGATATTCCTTTACAAGTTCAATCACAACGTTAACATTATTATAAAAACAGATAGTTTTCCATTTTACCTATGAAATCACATTGTCGTATTGCTTCTTCTATTTCGGAGAAATATTCACTAAAGTTGGAGGCAGTTACTTCTACCATATTTGCAAATCTTTTAAATCACAAATTTAATGAATGCTTGAAATGAAACTGAAAGTAGAGCATGTTGCTACTAAGAGTAACCTACCCATTGTAAAACTTTTGTAAAACCTCTATTCATTGGTTAAGTATTTTCTTGCGTCTGGTATTGACCACTGAAATATTTCGTTACTAACATCGTCGTTATGAGTAAACAAATGGCGGACAGACATTAAAAATTGGCTTTTACATTTGATTAATTTATTTTACAAGTTACTGATACTCGTTTCTATGACCAATACTGCAGTTAACTTACAATGCTAGTTTTGAAAATAGTGTCGTTTTATTTGATAGCACAGATCTCTGCTCAAGGTAGCAATTTGTTTTATTGAATGTGTTTATGCATGATCAGTCTTGTTTCAGCTTCAACTGGAAGATCGTTTTTTGTCCAATAATCAAACTGCTTCTCGTTTAAACCCATTTGTTATACGGGCGTTTTTTTTCCATATTTTATTAAGCATCCTTTATGGGTAATTAGTTTTATGTTTACTTGTTAGCTAGCATTTGGCTAGTGATATCTAGGTCATCGGTTTATGGACGTTTCGTGTCACTGATAATCACTAGCATAGTTTCCATCACACACAAACCACAGATATTCACACAACCCAGAGCTGTGTCGTAGCAAACAGTATAAGGCCTTCAAATACACTGACATGCAGTGTTATTGCTGCTGGTCTCCGAATGCGACACAAATGTTATTTACAAACCACAATACCTAGACAAAAAAAGTCACTTGCATGCTTGGTGATTCTCTTGCTGTCCATTTCATGCGATGTAGAGAGCAATCCAGCTCCTGACTCCCCATGTGAAACCTGTGGTTATAAGGTACTTGATCATGACCCTGCTGTTGATTGCAACAGCTGCGGGATGTGGTTCCATCTTCAGTGTCAATGCTTGGATCCAGCATGGTACAATCAAATGATAGCCCAAGAGCACTCCTTTGCCTGGACATGCTCCATCTGTGACAATGTGAATCTGTCATATGTTTCCAGTACATTTTCGGCCTCAACCCAAAATAGCTTCTCTTCTCTTGTAGCAGATGATCAATCCAATATCACAGATTTGCCACAAATAAACCCACAAATTCATAATTACATATCCAAATTGAACATTTTCTGTATCAACTGCAAATCCATAGTGAACAAAAAATTAGAGCTCCAAAACTTGATCCACACACGCCACTCTGACATCATCACCGCAATGGAATCCTGGCTGACTGAGGACCACTACAACAGTGAAATCTTTCCCGCGTAACTAGGCTACAAAGTCTTCCGCAGGGACAGGGCCAAAGGCAAGGACGGTGGAGTCTTCATACTGGTTAAAAACACACTTCTCTCATCTGCACTGGCTAATCTTAACACTGATTGTGAGATCCTATGGATCAAAGGGAAGCCAGCCTCTCAATGTTGCAGCCTACTACAAACCACATGAGTCTGACATGGAAAGCCTTATTGAGCTTGAGAAATCCCTTGCATTGGCCAGTAAGGTTAAAGGACCAAAACTCATCCTAGGAGACTTCAATTTCCCCAAACTCCTTTGGGATACAGAGCACACGCCATCACTTAAACCAGGATGCAGCACCTCCTCTGTATATGACAAATTTCTCGAGGTCATAGAAGACTTTAGCCTCACCCAGATGGTGAGTGAAAGTACTCGGCAAGGAATCATTCTGGATCTGTTCAAATCACACTCTTGTTGAGAGAGTTGAGATAGTACCAGGAATCTCAGATCATGATATTGTCTCTGCAACTGTCAGAGCAAGGCCTACAATCCTCAAACACATCCCCAGAACCTGCCGTCTCTATAAAAAGGCAAATTGGCCTGCATTTAGGGAATACATACAGGATGCTACCCAAAAACCCTTCTGCAAGCGGACGCACTCACCGTCGAGGAACTCTGGAGTCACTTCAAATCCATGATAGAGGATGGAATCTCCAGCTTTGTCATGGCCAAGAAAATTGGGTCCAAAAAGTCTCTCACATGGATCACAAAAGAAATAAAAAAGCAAACCCACAAGAGAGACATGCTCTATGCCAAATACACAAAATACAAAAAAAAAATCACAGTCCCACCTGGCAAAAATGTAAAAATCTTAAAACAATAATTAGAAATAAAATAAAAAAAGCCTACAACTCCTACTTGGAAGATATTCTAAACATTGAAGTGAACAACATTGAGGAAGGCAAATTTTCTCCAAAGAAGCTGTACACTCTCCTAAAAAACTCAAAACAAAACTCACAGAATATCTGCCCCCTAAAAGACCAACTGACTGGAACACCTAAATCATATAATAAAGTAAAGGCAAATATTTCCAATAGACAGTTTCAGTCTGTATTTTCAGGCACCACCCCCTATCTCTGAAGCAGTCCTGCTTGCAGAAGCTAGGCAGATGGATACCCCAGCGGTTCCTTGGCTATCCCCAGATGGAGGACATCTCAAGTCAGTAAAGTGGGCATCCTCAAACTCCTAGGCTACCTAAAGGTAGACAAGGGGGCAGGCCCAGACCAGTTAAGACCAGTGGTACTGAAGGAGCTGCGACATGAGCTATCTGACTTCTTTTTCAGAAATCCCTGTCAACTGGTGAGATCCCACGTGAATGGGCCAAGGCAAATGTATGCCATGTCTATAAAAAAGGAGACACCAGTGACCCGGCAAACTATTGTCCTATCTCTTTGACCTGTATCCTCTGTAAAACCCTAGAACATGTTGTTGCTTCTCACCTTTCCAAGCACTTCAACACCCACAACATTCTGTATGAATTCCAGCACGGCTTTCGAGACCAATGCTCCTGTGAGACACAACTGATTGAGTTAATGGACCAGCTTGTCAACAACCTAGCAGCAGGCCGCCAAACTGATCTCATCCTTCTTGACTTCAGTAAGGCCTTCGACAAGATGAACCATCTGGAACTCCTTTATCCCCTCCAAGAATATGGTGTCTCCTCTCAGGTTCTAGACTGGACCCGTTCCCTCCTCTATGGTAGAAGTCAGACAGTGGTATTGGATGGGGAATGCCACACAGAAGTCCCTGTAACCTCTGGTGTCCCCCAAGGCTCTGTCCTTGGACCACTTCTTTTTCTGATCTACATAAATCAACTCCCTTCTTCTGTCACCAAATCCGACGTTCGCCTTTTTGCAGACGATACGGCTATCTACATTACTGTCAACTACAGGAATGGGAACAAGAGTGGGACATGGAATTTAACCCATCCAAATGCCAGGTCCTACACATCACAAGGAAACACAACAGCATTAAACACAGTTATTTTCTCCATGGCCAGGCTCTTGAATCTGACTCTGCTGCTTAATATCTTGGACTCGACCTCTCCTTTGACCTCAGCTATAAAACACACACTGACAGAATCACCAAGAATGCAAAAAAATCACTAGGCTTCATTAAAAGGAACATCACAACACAAAATAAAAAGGTATAAGAACTTGCATACAAGTCACTGGTCCGACCACAAGTTGAGTACGCTTCCACTGTCTGAAGCCCATGGACCAAAACTGCCATCAATCAAGTAGAAAGCGTGCATGGTACAAAGTCTAGGCTGGAGATCACTAGCAGATCGTAGAAATGACAGCAAACTCATCATGTCCTACAAAATCTATCACAACCTTGTTGCCATACCTCTCCCAAAATATATATACAAGCACCAATCTGCTTCACCAGACACATGCACTCACTGTATCTACAAAAGGTACAGACAGGATCACTCTACCACTATTACTCCTTTTTAGCTCACCTGATTGCTCAGGTGAGCTTTTGTGACCGGTCTTTGTCTGTCGTATGTCCGTCCGTCCGTAAACATTTTCTGGTAAACACTCTAGAGGTCACATTTCTTGTCCCATCTTCATGAAACTTGGTCAGAAGCTTTGTCTTAATGAAATCTCAGCCAAGTTCGAAACTGGGTTGTGCCTGGTCAAAAACTAGGTCACTAGGTAAAAAAAACAAACCTTGTAAACACTGTAGAAGTCACATTTCATGCCCGTTTTCATGATACTTTGTCAAAATGTTTGTCTTAATGATTCTTGGTTGAGTTCAAAAGTGGTTCGATCCGTTGAAAAACATGGCCGCCAGTGGGCGGGGCAGTTTTCCTTATTTGGCTATAGAGAGAACTTGTAAACACTCTAGAAGTCACAATTTTTGCCCAATCATCATGAAAGTTGGTCAAAACATTTGTTCAAGTGATGTCTCGGACGAGTTTGAAAATGGTCGAGATCAGTGAAAAAACATGGCCGCCAGTGGGCGGGGCATTTTTCTCTATATGTATATAGTGGCATTTTTCCCTATTTGGCTATAGAGAAACCTTGTGAACACTCTAGAAGTCACAATTTTTGCCCAATCATCTTGAAAATTGGTCAAAACATTGGTTTTATTGATATCTCGGACGAGTTTGAAAGTGGTCGGGATCGGTGAAAAAACATGGCCGCCAGTTGGCGGGGCATTTTTCTCCATATGTATATAGTGAAAACATGTGAACACAGTAGAAGTCACATTTTTGGCCCAATTTTCATGAAATTTGCTCAGAACATTTGTTTTCTTGATACGAGAGTAGAGTTCAAAAATGGTTCCGGTCAGTTGAATAACATGGCTGATGGGAGGGGGGCAGTTTTCTCATTATGCACCCCCCCCCCCTTTCGAAGAAGAGGGGGTATATTGTTTTGCTCATGTCGGTCCGTCCGTCAACCAGATGGTTTCCGGATGATAACTCAAGAGCACTTATGCCAAGGATCATGGAACTTCATAGGTACATTGATCATGACTCGCAGATGACCCCTATTGATTTTCAGGTCACTAGGTCAAAGGTCAAGGTCACGATGACCCAAAATAGTAAAATGGTTTCCGGATGATAACTCAAGAACACTTAGGCCTAGGATCATGAAATTTCATAGGTACATTGATCATGACTCACAGATGACTCCTAATGATTTTCAGGTCACTAGGTCAAAGGTCAAGGTATCGGTGACCCGAAATAGTAAAACGGTTTCCAGATGATAACTCAAGAACACTTATGCCTAGGATCATAAAACTTCATAGGTACATTTATCATAACTCGCAGATGACCCCTATTGATTTTCAGGTCACTAGGTCAAAGGTCAAGGTCACGATGACCCGAAATAGTAAAATGGTTTCTGGATGATAACTCAAGAACGCTTAAGCCTAGGATCATGAAACTTCATAGATACATTGATCATGACTGGCAGATGACCCCTATTGATTTTCAGGTCACTAAGTCAAAGGTCAAGGTCACAGTGACCCAAAGCAGTAAAATGTTTCCAGATGATAAGTCAAGAACGCTTATGCCTAGGATCATGAAATTTCATAGGTACATTGATCATGACTCACAGATGACCCCCATTGATTTTCATGTCACTAGATCAAACGTCAAGGTCATGGTGACTCGAAATCGTAAAATGGTTTCCAGATGATAACTCAAGAACACTTATGCCTAGGATCATAAAACTTCATAGGTACATTTATCATAACTTGTAGATGACCCCTATTGATTTTCAGGTCACTAGGTCAAAGGTCAAGGTCACGATGACCCGAAATAGTAAAATGGTTTCCAGATGATAACTCAAGAACGCATATGCCTAGGATCATGAAACTTCATAGGTACATTGATCATGACTCACATATGACCCCTATTTATTTTCAGGTCACTAGGTCAAAGGTCAAGGTCATGGTGACCCGAAATAGTAAAATGGTTTCCATATGATAACTCAAGAACGCTTATGCCTAGGATTATGAAACTTCATAGGTACATTGATCATGACTCGAAGATGATCCCTATTGATTTTCAGGTCACTTGGTCAAAGGTCAAGGTCATGATGACCTGAAATAGTAAAATGGTTTCTGGATGATAACTCAAGAACACTTATGCCTAGGATCATGAAACAGAAACTTCATAGGTACAATGATCATGACTCGCAGATTACCCCTATTGATTTTCAGGTCACTAGGTCAAAGGTCAAAGGTCAAGGTCACGGTGACCTAAAATAGTAAAATGGTTTCTGGATGATACTCAAGAACGCTAATGCCTAGGATCGTGAAACTTCATCGGTACAATGATCATGACTCGCAGATGACCCCTATTGATTTTCAGGTCACTAGGTCAAAGGTCAAGGTCACAGTGATCTGAAATAATAAAATGGACTCTGGATGATAACTCAAGAACGATTATGCCTAGGTTCATGAAACTTCATAGGAATATTGATCATGACTTACAGATGACCCCTATTGATTATCAGGTCACTAGGTCAAAGGTCAATGTCACAGTGCCAAAAAACGTATTCACACAATGGCTGTCAAGGTCACAGTGACTCAACTTAGAAAAATGGTTTCAGGATGATAACTCAAGAATGCTTACGCCTTGGATAATGAAACTTCATAGGTACATTGATCATGACTCGCAGATGAAATAATGATGAAACTTGACCAGGATGTTTGTCTGGACAATATCTAGGTCAAGTTTGACATTTGGTAAAGATTGAATGAACTGACTCCTCTAAGGTAAGCAAACTAGGGCCATCTTGGCCCTCTTGTTTTAACACAGCATCACACCATGGGACAAGCTCTCAGCTTATATCGCTACCCTACCGGATCTAGCAAAGTTTAAGAGGGAAGTGGTAAATGTACAGTGCTAGTCTCTTAAATGATGTTTTTTAACCCTTACTTTTATCTGTCACTTTCACCCAACTCTTTTAACCACTTGATTTCTCTCCATTTTTTCTGGAGATTTCAAGCTTTTAGTCTAACTACCCAACAAGGAGTATACTCCTTGTTGGGTCCCATTTTACTTTTCACTCTCACTAATGTTCCTGACGCGCACCTTTTCCCTGCCTATAATACTCGAAAAAGCGGTTGGTATTATACAGAGATAGATAGAAAGATAGATAGACTACCAGTTTAGTTCATGCCACTGATATTTGTGTAAAAAAGTGATAGTGGTAGGTCAATGTTACTACATGTATATATGTTTATGTCTCATGTACCAGTGCTTATGTCCTTTATCTTGTATGTGTCCATTTGGATCTCTCTTGTGAGATTTAGTACATTGTCCTTTGTGCGTCCAGCTATGTTCTGTGATGTCATACTTGTTTTGTCCGGTGAAAATGAGAGTTATCAAATAAACAAGATTTGTATTGGTTTAGACCAAAAACCAAGTGAAATTCATTGCAAATTACTGACCATGCTTTCCTTTGCCGTCAGGCTGTCGAAAGACATACTTGTTTAAATGTATAATTGTTTATTTTTAACTACCAACCTGGTGAGTTTAGATTATTTGTATTTGCATTTATGTATTTGTCTGCAGTGCAAATAAATTTAATTGTTTTGAAATATTGTGTAATGTTTGTAAGGATGTGGTGTGTTTTAATTGTGTTACATGTATTTAGTTTTTAGGTTTTTGTATTCTGTTATATATATATATATATATATATATATATATATATATATATATATATATAAATTTAAATGTAAATTTAAGAAAACTCCCATAAACTTTCTGACTAAAAAACTTTGAACATTTGGGGATGTTTTGATTTATGTCAACCCCTACCCCACTTCATATAATACATTAACAAAATGCATTTCAATTTAAGATTTACTTTATTTTTTTCATATAATACATTAAATATATCTTAAACATATTAAAACATTTTTTAATAAATTGGCAATATTTAAAAACAAAGAAACAAAAGAATCAACTTGTCAAAATATATTTTATTCTAAGACAAGCATGTAAAACCCTAGGTTGGCACTCCCTGCTTAAATGGACTGATTCTGCAATGCCACCCAGAAAGAAATAATGAATGTTGTGAACTATGATATATATTACATTTTATATATTAATATAAAATCCACGTTGGTAGAGCACAACATTAAAAACAGGACCTCCGATCTGAAACGATAATTTCTTGTTTTTAGCTTCATGTAGTAAACATTCAGTACATCCTGTAACATATTTGTCATAAAGTAGTATAATGTCTTTTTATGCCCCCTTTTGAAGAAAAGGGGGCATATAGTGATCGGACTGTCCGTCTGTCTGTCCGTTTGTCTGTCACACTTTGCGTTTAGGTTTCGAAAAATGCTCATAACTTCTATGTCCTGTGAGATATAACCTTCATATTTGGTATGCATGTGTATATGGACAAGGCCTTTCCATACGTACAATTTTTTTTACCCCTGTGACCTTGACCTTGAACTTAGGGTCTGCGTTTAGGTTTCGAAATCTGCGTTTAGGTTTCGAAAAATGCTCATAACTTCTATGTTCCTTGAGATATAACCTTCATATTTGGTATGCATATGTATATGGACAAGGCCTTTCCATACGCACACAATTTTTTACCCCTGTGACCTTGACCTTGAACGTAGGGTCCGCGTTTAGGTTTCGAAATCTGCGTGTAGGTTTCGAAAAATGCTCATAACTTCTATGTCCCTTAAGATATAACCTTCATATTTGGTATGCATGCGTATATGGACAAGGCCTTTCCATACGCACACAATTTTTGACCCCTGTGACCTTGACCTTGAAGTAAGGGTCCGCATTTAGGTTTTGAAATCTGCTTTTAGGTTTCGAAAAATGCTCATAACTTCTATGTCCCTTGAGATATAACCATCATATTTGGTATGCATGTGTATATGGACAAGGCCTTTCCATTCGACAAAAAAATTTGACCCCTGTGACCTTGACCTTGAAGTTAGGGTCCGCGTTTAGGTTTCAAAATTTGCATTTAGGTTTCGAAAAATGCTCATTACTTCTATGTCCCTTGAGATATAACTTTCATATTTGGTATGCATGTGTATATGGACAAGGCCTTTCCATACGCACACAAAGTTTGACCCCTGTGACCTTGACCTTGAACTTATGGTCTGCGTTAAGGTTTCAAAATCTGCGTTTAGGTTTCAAACAATGCTCATAACTTCTATGTCCCTTAAGATATAACCTTCATATTTGGTATGCATGTGTATATGGACAAGGCCTTTCCATACGCACACAAACATTTGACCCCTGTGATCTTGACCTTGAACTCAGGGTCCGCGTTTAGGTTTTGAAATCTGCGTTTAGGTTTCGAAATAAGCTCATAACTTCTATCAAGCGTTTAGAGGGGGCATAAGTCATCCTATGGTGACAGCTCTTGTTCTGATATAATGTTAAATCAATTACCTGCTAAAATTCAAAATCTATCCTGAGCAACTCCACCAGAAGTAGATTTTCCAGGCGTTGGTTGATGGTTGATAGCACCCATAATTAGTCCTCCTTCTTACGCCTCTATCCATGTGGCCAATTAAAGATAGTTTACTATTGGCCATTAAATACCAGTGTCGCTAATTGTTTGCAAGTCGCTAATTTAGCATTGAAATGTCATTAAAGGCTCAGGCAGCATATTGATGGTTTGCAAGTCGCTAATAAAGCATAAGCTTTCTGAAAGTAAATGAACAACATTTTATTATTTCTTTATTGAATAATTTGTATTATTGTTTATTCATGCTGTAAAATAATTTTTAAATGTAATACATACACATGATGCATACAATAAAAATAGAAGCATTTCATGTTTTATATCTATTGAACATAATGCACTAGGCACACATATAATCACAATAATAAGAAATCATATTTATTTTTATTATATATATACATTTTAATGATTAATAATTGTTCACACTGTTGTAATTTACTACATTAGTATACATCCCGTTATGATTCACATCTATACAGTAATATTCACACCTATCCGGCTATATATTATCAGTGGGACGAAACGCCTTATTTATCCTTTTACAAATATCAGTGGAATGAAACGACCATCACCCATGTCATCACTCTCAGTGTGCAGTTACAACCTATGACCTAAAGATTGCAAGGCAGACACACTTTCCCAGGGATACATTTAGATTTTATAAGGTTTTGCCTAGATGGCAGAGTGTATCTTAAAATCTACCAGACTTGCACTAATTGCTTATGGGACTCAATCACTGATGACAATTTATTTGCCAGTAAAAGGGTGTATCCTCTTGTTGCCAAAACCTTTAAACTTGTTATAAAATAAAGTCAAGCATTTAATCAAGAGGCATTTTTGTCACTGTCTTAGAATGTAATGCATGAAGCAGAAACTTTCGTTTTCATTGTATATTATTACTGTCACAATGTTTCAGAATCTTGATTAATTTAATGTTGATAAATATAAAGCCATTAAGATATTTAGTTTTTTTGTTCTTGTATGTGTTTAAATTCAAAGGTTATTTTCATGTCATTGAAATATTTTCTCCAATCACCAATAACCTACATATGCTTGATACAGTTTTCAGTGGGATTGGTTTTTGGCCAAATTTAGGGCTTTTATCTGGCACTTTTGATTCCCAATGTCAAGAAGTGTTGTTTTTTTACCAAATGCTGAAAATTCCAGATTGAAAGTTTCTTTTTTTTAAAGGAAATGCACAATTTAGTTAATTTCCCTATTCAGCTCTATTAAATTGAATAAACTTATGATCAAGTCTGAAGTACATAAATACACCAATTATGCAGTTTTAGTCAAAATAACATAATTTTCCTCAAGCCTGGACTGTGGGTCAATTATACATAAAATATTTAAAAAATCTTCTTGCTATTGTATCATAGATCTAGTTTGTAATACTTTTTTCATTAGCATGATCTATAAAAGCCCTTTTCACGATACATGCACATACTTGTGGTTTTGGCCTGCATGCAGTTTCATAATTGCCAACTGTAAGAAAAAAGGAATATATCTTCTCATAAAATGTTCACAGTTCAAATGATGAACAAGATGCGAAACAGTTTAGTCTGTTTTTATATCTTAAATAAAAAGCCAGATTTGAATTATGTTAATCTACTAAGAGAACAAATATTAGTTTATATAGATATGTTGGGTTTAATATCTTGCACATAATTCGAATTAACATTATTACTTGTATTAAATTATTTGCAGATTCAGCAGAGACTGTTGTAGCAAATGCAGCCTTTGAAGATATCGCTCCTTGTCCATGTGATCTTTCGCAGGGCTCCTGTGATGTCAGCTGTTGCTGTGATAATGTAGGTGCTAATGCAAGCTTGGGCAGCAATTGTTATGCCCCGGATCGAAAGATCGGGGGCATATTGTTTTTGGCCTGTCTGTCTGTCATTCATTCATTGTGTGTGTCCCAAAACTTAAACCTTGGTTAAAGTTTGGTCATAACTTTTTGAATATTGAAGATAGCAACTTGATATTTGGCATGGATGTGTATCTAATGAAGCTGCACATTTTGAGTGGTGAAAGGTCAAGGTTATCCTTCAAGGTCAAAAGTAAAAAAATACAATCCAAGAAAAGTAATAAGCTTTAAAAGGGAGATAATTTCTAAACCTGACAAATGATATATTGACATTTTATTTCAAAGCGGCGCAATAGGGGGCATTGTGTTTCTGACAAACACATCTCTTGTTATTTTAACAATTGTGTTAGTTGATACAAAAAACTTACCAAAACCACTGAATTAGAATTAAGTGAAAACAATTTGAGATTCAACTGTATTACCTTTAAAGTCTTATTAATGATTTAATAATGATTTAATTATAATTATAACTTAATTATTTAAGAATTATTTAAGAAGTAAATTTGTTTGAAAGACATGCTTCTTGTTATATGTATCTTAAAGTACATTACCTAAAATATAGTTTGACCTATTTAACTGGTAAGTTAATTAAACCAGTTCTTATTTTCATAAGACCCATTAAATACACTGGGTACCCATGCCTTTTCCACAGGATTGCTCAGCCAATGAGAAGCAGACATTTGTATCTTGCATACCATACCTGGCAGGGGGCCAGGAGCCTCAAACCCAGCAATACCGCTGCTCCTCAACCCACCACCAGAAGGAGGACTGGTTCCCGTTCCTCTGTGTAGAGTTTGAGTACAACGCCTTCCTTGGCTACTTCTACGAGTGGCAGTACAAGCTTGGCAACAATACGCAGGCCTTCCTTGACAGGCTGTCAACTGTCTTCTACTTCTCATATAGGTATTGCCTGTATATATTTTTATTAAATATTAACAGAATTCAAGCTGTAAAGATTAAGGGGTTGAAATATGTACAGGTATTAGGAAGTAATTGGTAAGTGCTTGCAGTCATCAAAATTAGCAGTCATCTGATTGTCAGTGGCAAGTAAAAATATTTTTTGTTAAGTAATACATTTTATTTAGATTGCACATTTGGTGAGGTTATAAAGCATTTAATGGCTTACTTCAATACATGCCAAAATCTCGGAAATGGCCCCTTTAAATATAATTGATGGAGGAGCTAATTTTTGATGATGCTGCTTCAGCGAAGCAGCTCGTCTAAGTTATCATACCATGAAAAAATTCTTCATAATGGCGACCCATGTAAAATACAGAGCCAGTCTGATTGAGTTAGCTCAATTTTCTCAATCAGCATACCTCGCTGATTATCATTGATAAAGGTAAAGGCAGCTTGGTTCCCGTCTTTTGTCAAATTTATCGAGAGGTTTGGGACAGGAACCAGACACCCAAATTTTCTTCGTACCCAAAATTTTTCGTACCAAAATTTTTTCGTACCTAATTTTTTTCTTACCCATTTTTATTTTATACCAAATTTTTTTTCGTACCCAAATTTTTTATCTCTAACAATCTATATACTGGTCCTTAGGCTGAATGGGTCAAGTTCCCCACGGGTACTACTTCCTCGTACCCCAGGTACTTTAAAGTATACTTCACCGTACACTGATTTTTTAAATGATACTTGTGGGTACCCTGGTATACTTACAGGTACACCTTCTTTCCTAATAAAAAGAATTTGTACCCAATTTTTTTTTCGTACCTAAAATTTTTCGAACCCAATTTTTTTCATACCAAATTTTTTTTTGTACCTAATTTTTGCATACCCATTTTTTTTCCGTTTTCCTACCCCAATTTTTTTTTGTACCCAAATTTTTGTGTTCCCAAATTTTTTTGGGCATTATTTTTTTAACGCCAAATTTTTGTATCCAAATTTTTTTCTTACCAAAAATTTTTGTACCCACATTTTTTTGGAGTATGAAAAAAAATTGGGTAAGAAAATTTTTGGTACGAAAAAATTATGCCAAAAAAGCCTCTTGTTCTTAATAAAGTTTTACAAAGAACTGTGGATTGTCTAAAAGTCTATGTACCGTAAATCCACGAATATAATACGCCCTTGTGCATAATACGCACCCCCAAGTTTGGTCAAAATTTAACGGTAAAAATTGAAAATCCGAGTAAAATACGCACTAAAAAAATCAGTGTCCGAAATCGGCCATTTCCGAAAAAATGTGTCAATATATTTTTGTGTTGTGAAAATAGCAAATCAATTTGGTGTTGTCAACTATCTGTCACCCCGGTATATTGATCGGGATGTGTTATAGTGCTGTTGTTATGACAGTTGCATAATAAATATCTCTGTTTATTGATTATATTACCATTGATTGTTACCGATAACACACGGGCCCCTTGCTGACATCCGGGTCAAGAAGTCATAATTACAAAAGAAAAAAGCAGAGACACTGTTTTTTGTTTTCACATTTAATTCAATTTGACAATATTCGGGACGATAATAATTATAATAATAATAAAGTAATAAGGAGACATAATGGATACTTTGTTTTTATAGTTGTCTAGATGAATTACTTTTTCTTTTTCGAGTTACAAACTCGATACTTTAATATAACTTAAAATACAATTAAACCGCTCGTGTTTTTCATGATCTAGTTAATTAAAATACGCTGTCATTAAGGCTAGTTTGGGAGTAAAAAACAAATTCATTTATTATCACATTTCAATTTAATTCGGCAATCGGCAAACTGGTGTAATAGACTCTATTAGCATCATAAAACTAATTATTTAATTACCACTCTTTACTTCAGATATGGTAAATATGCGGTAGAAAGATAAATAGTGGTCAGCTAAGAAATATTTATTTACGGGTATTATCAGTTGTTTTTTTTCATTTGCTAATCTCTTTATACGACTTAGCGTCCAGTCGCTATTTTGTAGGCAGACAACGATATTAACTGTGTATTCAAAGTATACAGTGTCTGCGCATGGATGACCCAATATTATCCGATAGCTCCTCCCGTTCTCACGTTTCATTCGACAACGTCATTTCATGTGTAAGCGAGCTCAATGTTGATTGGCCAGCTACTGTGTGCACTTCAATAACAATAAGGTCAAGCGATGTCTCATAATTGGGTACAGACCGGGTTTCGTTTACTGTTCGAATTGCGAACACTTTCATTAAAACAAAGAGACAAATATAGAAAACCAGTTCGATATAAATGGTGGATGTTTTCAATGAAATTTTACTAGATTTTCGCATTTTCACAAATAAGATTTTTATTGAGCCAAATTCTCAATATTTGCTAAAATGACTCAAATGGCGAACGACAGCGCGAGCCCTGTTGCACCCCTTTGATGTAATGGTGTAGTTCAAAATTGCTGCCGCGAAGCGAATAACAGCAATTAAGTTGAAAATTTGCACAGGAAAAATTTTGTTCTGCTCTAAACTCGTATATTATACGCACCCCCTACTTGAAGAAAAAATCGGCAGGTAAAAAAGTGCGTATTATATTCGTAGATTTACGGTACACTGCAGCTATGCCAAATCTTAAATAAAGGATGCGGATCAATGACAAGCAATAAAAATAACACATTGGGGTGATGTAGATAAACTTAAATTGATGCTTTTATATCCATCCCCTTCAAAAGCATCGTCACACCTGTACTGTCAGTACTTTGATTTGTTAATATAATAGTGTATCAAAAGAATCATTGTAAAAAAAGGTGATTAATTTATGATGCCTCTCCTATAAGAGTGATGTCAAACTCGGCCTACACGTATGTTCACATCACTTATCATGCAATAAATACTTAACCAATCAACTGCACATGATACATATATATTATTGTATTGTAGTATTTTTGTTTAAAGTTTGTTTATACTTCTGTGCATTTTTATACCCCCGGATCGAAAGATCGGGTATATTGTTAACCTTGGTTAAACTTTTATAACTTTTGCAATGTTTAAGATAGCAACTTCATATTTGGCATGCATGTGTATCTCATGGACCTGCACATTTTGAATGGTGAAAAGTCAAGGTCAAGGTAATCCTTCTAGGTCAAAGGTCATCATTGTATTTTTCGTTCCTAAATCTTAAACCTTCGTTAAAGTTTGGTCATAACTTTTTGAATATTAAAAAGATAGCAACTTGATTTTTGGCATTCATGTGTATCTCATGGAGCTGCACATTTTGAGTGGCTAAAGGTCAAGTTCAAGGTCATCGTTCAAGGTCAAAGGTCAAATTTATGGCTTCAAAGCGGCGCAATAGGGGGCATTGTGTTTCTGACAAACACATCTCTTGTTTGTATATTCTATTCAGAGAACAAGACGCTCGAGCCATAGTTGACCCAAACACCACTGTGTACAAGTTTGGTGCTAGCGTGAAGACGAGACGTCAGAGTGCAAGTCGTATTGGCACCCTCAGCCTTCCCCAACAGGTACTGACCGGCCAGTGTCTGGACACAGCCCCTGTAAGATACCTAAAAAACCTCGACCATTCCTGCACTGTGAGAATGTCAGTGGATTTGTGCAGTGCTACGTCTGTGCTCAGTCAACTGTATTATGTGCAGTCTAGCACATTCACATCGTTTTTCAGTGTCGTTGAAGATTATAGCGGAATTACAGTTGCACAGACCAACGTTGTGTACAAGTGTGTCACTAATGAGAATGACCTGAATAGGTACCTCATGTCTATGACGCCGCTGACTGTGGATTCTTCACAGCCGTCTAATCTTCAGATTGACCCTGCATGTGTTGGGGATTGCGGGGAAGATCTATGTGTTAACCTGACTAGGTCTGACCCTGTTGTACCACAGACTGTTATAGGGAACTGTGCCTCACAAAGTCCCCAGGCTCCTACTGTTAATGCAGGAGTCTGCGCTAATGCAGTCATTGATGTCCAGTATAATGCCTATTGGATTGGAAATAAGATTGCAAAATTTGATGCTGTGATAATTGTTGCTAATATTTCCATAAACAACATCCTTGGTTCACCAAATGTTTTGACACAAAATTTTAAAGTAGATTTCATTCACAATAGTACAAACGCTACTGGGGAGGTCTCTGATAACTTTTACAACATAACGGATGCCTCTTACACACGTTCTGGTAAGGTGGGATATGAGAAAGGGAGAGGATTATACAGCGGTTCGGCTGTGTACAACACCAGCACAAGTCCTCGGCAGTTCCTGTTTGTAAACTCAAATGGTTCAAGACAGATGGCAGTGTATGGACCAGGTGAGATCCTTTGATGTACCATTACCCTTATCTAGTTATACAGATAGTGTTATACAAGCTCCTTAAAATGAGAAATTTGCTTCTGTCATTGATGACTAAGTGTATTTATTTCTCAATAGTATTTCTTCTATTTTCATGTTATATATGGATTAAATCTGAATTTGAAAATAATCACAATTAACTGCAAATAAAATAAATTCTTGCAAATTAAAGATTCTGTTAAAAGATTCCAATTACTGTGAAACCAGAAAAAAATAGTAGTTAAGGACATACATTAATTGAACATTATTTTTGATTGGCCTTAATTTAAAAGATGTTATGATGCAAAGTATCATGACAAGTATTTGAACGAACAAAGTGACAGATGTCCGTGGTGAATCTTATAAACTGTGTTGGCAATAGAAGCATTCTTTTATATTCAACCTGATGTCAGGAATTCTGTATAACACTTAAGGGGAAAAGCATGTTGGATATGTTGGGATTACTTTCATTTGATTTAAAGTGACAGTGGTATGACATTTCTTATAATAATTTTCAATACATGTACAAGAAAATGTTCATGAATTTAAAGGAATTTTCTGATGGAACGTAGCCTTGTTATTTATCTACAAGGATATATTTTTTTAAGTCTGTTTCTCTGTATTATCTTTTTGTTATTGAAAGTAAACTAATTGAAACACCAGGGATAGACATAAGTGTTTGCCCGTTCAGCCTTGGCCAGCAGGTTTAGGCCGGGGCAAGTCAATTGCAAAAGTTGGTTGTTGGACAGGGGCAACTAGCTTTTGAGTAAAGCTTGAACGATTTTTCTTACATTTTATCACTTTATTAGCTCAGCTGTTTTCGGAGAAGAGCCGAGGTGTTGTCATAGCCAGCTCGTTGTCTCCCGTCCACCGTGCTAAAACCTTAACATACCTCTAAAATCAAAGTGATTCCACCGACAACTTTGAAACTTCATATGTAAATGCACCTTGATGAGTTCTACACGCCACACCCATTTTTGAGTCACTAGGTCAAGGTTACTGTGACCTCAAATATAAAGCTTTAACATAAGCTCTAAAATCAAAATGTTTCCACCTACAACTTTGAAACTTCATATGTAGATGCACCATGAGGCATGCCAAACCCATTTTTGGGTCTCAAGATCAAAAGTCAAGTTCGCTGTGACCTTTAAAAAAAAAAAATCTGACAAGCTTTCATTTATTCAAAACTGCACCCGCATCCGAGCGTTGGCACCCGGTATGCGGTGCTCTTGTTTTTATGCCCCCGGATCGATAGATCGGGGGTAAATTGTTTTTGTCCTGTCTGTCTGTCTGTCTGTCTGTCTGTCTGTCTGTCTGTCTGTCTGTCTGTCTGTCTGTCTGTCTGTCTGTCTGTCTGTCTGTCTGTCTGCCTGCCTGCCTGCCTGCCTGCCTGCCTGCCTGCCTGCCTGCCTGCCTGCCTGCCCGTCCCATCTGCCTGTCCAAAACTTTAACCTTGGTTAAAGTTGGATAACTTTTGCAATATTGAACATACCAACTTGATATTCACCAAGCATGTGTATCTCATGGAGCTGCTCATTTTGAGTGGTGAAAAGTCAAGGTCATGGTCATCCTTCAAAGTCAAAGATAAAATATTGTTGTTTTTTTCCTAAAACTTTAACCTTCGTTAAAGTTTTATCATAACATTTTAAATATTTAACACAGAAACTTCATATTTGGCATGCATGTGAATCTTGTGGAGCTGCACATTATGAGTGGTGAAAGGTCAAGGTCGTCCTTCAAGGTTAAAGGTCAAACAAAAAGAATTCATTTCTCCATTCAATCTCTTACTTTCTTCTCGTGGAGCTGCACATTTTGAGTGGTGAAAGGTCGTCAACCTTCAAGGTCAAAATATAAAAAACATAAATTGTCATAACTTTTTAAATATTGAACACAGCAACTTATTTTTTGGTATGCATGTGTATCTCGTCGAGCTGCACATTTTGAGTGGTGAAAGGTCAAGGTCATCCTTCAAGGTCAAAGGTAACAAAAATAAATATTTTTCATTTCTCAATTCAATCTCTTACTTACTTTTCTTGGAGCTGCACATCTTGACAGGTGAAAGGTTAAGATCAAGGTCAACCTTCAAGGTCAAAGGTCAAAAAATAAAAAACATAAATTTTCATAACTTTTTATGGCTCTGGATCGAATGATCTGGGGCATATTGTTTTTGGCCTGTCTTTCTGTCATTCCGTCATTCTGTCATTCTGTCCCAAAACTTTAACCTTACAGTAAAGTTTTGCAATAACTTTTGAAATATTGAACATAGCAACTTGATATTTGGCATGAATGTGTATCTCATGGAGCTGCACATTTTAGGGGTAAAAGGTCAAGGTCATCCTTCAAGGTCAAAGGTAAAAAAAATGGCGCGTTAGGGGGCATTGTATTTCTGACAAACACATCACTTGTTAAAAATAATAATGCTTCTGGCTCATTAAATGGCATTATGTATTGAGTCATATCAGCAATGCTGTATGATGTTGTCAGATTTTGTTTTAAACTAAATATGAGATAAATATGACTTGCACTTGGTTATGGGCTCATTTCTTTGCCTGTAGAACCAAACTGCTATATATAGTTTCCCATCTGGGCAACCTTCTGTTTAAAATATTAGTTTATCCCTGTTTTCCACTGTAGGTCCGGATGGCCTCTGTGAAAATGCAGGTCGCCGGAACATCAAGTTTGGTGAGGACATCACCACAGCTTGTAAACTTCAGCTGTCCATTGCTAACATGTCAGACTGCACAGTTCTCAGGTATATGCAGCTGTCCATTGCTAACATGTCAGACTGCACAGTTCTCAGGTAACTGCAGCTGTCTATTGCTAGCGTGTCAGACTGAACAGTTCTCAGGTACATTGTAACTGCAGCTGTCCATTACTATCATGTCAGTCTGCACAGTTCTCAGGTAACTGCAGCTGTCAATTCCTGAACATGTCAGACTGCATAGTTCTCAGGTAACTGCAGCTGCCCATTGCTAACATTTCAGACTGCACAGTTCTCAGGTAACTGCAGCTGCCCATTGCTAACATTTCAGACTGCACAGTTCTCAGGTAACTGCAGCTGTCCATTGCTAACATGTCAGACTGCATAGTTCTCAGGTAAATGCAGCTGTCCATTGCTAACATGTCAGACTGCAGAGTTCTCAGGTAACTGCAGCTGTCCATTGCTAACACATCAGACTGCACAGTTCTCATGTAACTGCAGCTGTCCATTGCTAACATGTCAGACTGCACAGTTCTCATGTAACTGCAGCTGTCCATTGCTAACACATCAGACTGCACAGTTCTCATGTAACTGCAGCTGTCTATTGCTAACATGTCAGACTGCACAGTTCTCAAATAACTGCAGCTGTCCATTGCTGACATGTCAGACTGCACATTTCTCAGGTAAATTCAGCTGTCCATTGCTAACATGTCAGACTGCACAGTTCTCAGGTTACTGCAGCTGCCCATTGCTAACACGTCAGACTGCACAGTTCTCATGTAACTGCAGCTGTCCGTTGCTAACATGTCAGACTGCACAGTTCTCATATGACTGCCGCTGTCCATTGCTAACATGTCAGACTGCACAGTTCTCAGGTAAATGCAGCTGTCCATTGCTAACATGTCAGACTGCAGAGTTCTCAGGTAACTGCAGCTGTCCATTGCTAACACATCAGTCTGCACAGTTTTCAGGTTACTGCAGCTGTCCATTGCTAAAATGTCAGACTGCTTAGTTATTAGATAACTGCAGCTGTCCATTGCTAACACCTCAAACTGGACAGTTATTATATAACTGCAGCTGTCCATTGCTAACATGTCAGGCTGCACAGTTCTCAGGTTACTGCAGCTGTCCATTGCTAACATGTCAGTCTGCTAAGTTTTCAGGTTACTGCAGCTGTTCATTGCTAACATGTCAGACTGCACAGTTATTAGATAACTGCAGCTGTCCATTGCTAACACGTCAGACTGCACAGTTATAAGATAACTGCAGCTGTCCATTGCTTACACGTCAGACTGCATAGTTCTCATGTTACTGCAGCTGTCCATTGCTAACATGTCAGACTGCTTAGTTATTAGATAACTGCAGCTGTCCATTGCTAACACCTCAAACTGGACAGTTATTATATAACTGCAGCTGTCCATTGCTAACATGTCAGGCTGCACAGTTCTCAGGTTACTGCAGCTGTCCATTGCTAACATGTCAGTCTGCTAAGTTTTCAGGTTACTGCAGCTGTTCATTGCTAACATGTCAGACTGCACAGTTATTAGATAACTGCAGCTGTCCATTGCTAACACGTCAGACTGCACAGTTATAAGATAACTGCAGCTGTCCATTGCTTACACGTCAGACTGCACAGTTCTAAGGTAACTGCAGCTGTCCATTACTAACATGTCAGACTGCACAGTTCTCAGGTAACTGCAGCTGTCCATTGCTAACATGTCAGACTGCACAGTTCTCATGTAACAGCAGCTGTCCATTGCTAACACATCAGTCTGCAATGTTTTTAAGTGACTGCAGCTGTCCATTGATAACATGTCAGACTGCACAATTTTCAGGTTACTGCAGCTGTCCATTGCTAACACGTCAAACTGCACAGTTATTAGATAACTGCAGCTGTCCATTGCTAACTTGTCAGACTGCACAGTTCTCATGTTACTGCAGCTGTCCATTGCTAACATGTCAGACTGCACAGTTATTAGATAACTGCAGCTGTCCATTGCTAACATGTCAAACTGCACAGTTCCCAGGTAACTGCAGCTGTCCATTGCTAACACATCAGACTGCACAGTTTTCAGTTTACTGCAGCTGTCCATTGCTAACATGTCAGACTGCACAGTTTTCAGGTTACTGCAGCTGTCCATTGCTAACATGTCAGACTGCACAGTTCTCAGGTAACTGCAGCTGTCTATTGCTAACGTGTAACACTGCACAGTTTTCATGTTACTGCAGCTGTCCATTGCTAACAAATAAGACTGCACAGTTATTAGATAACTGCAGCTGTCCATTGCTAACATGTCAGACTGCACAGTTCTCATATAACTGCAGCTGTCCATTGCTTACATGTCAGACTGCACAGTTCTCATATGACTGCAGCTGTCCATTGCTAACATGTCAGATTGCACAGTTCTCAGGTAACTGCAGCAGTCCATAGCTAAAATGTCAGACTGCACAGTTCTCAAGTAACTGTAGCTGCCCATTGCTATCATGTCAGACTGCACAGTTCTCAGGTAAATGCAGCTGTCCATTGCTAACATGTCAAGACTGCACAGTTTCCAGGTAACTGCAGCTGTCCATTGCTTACATGTCAGACTGCACAGTTCTCAGGTAAATGCAGCTGTCCATTGCTAACATGTCAGACTGCGCAGTTCTCTGGTTACTGCAGCTGTCCATTGCTAACATGTCAGACTGCACAGTTCTAAGGTAACTGCAGCTGTCCATTGCTAACATGTCAGACTGCACAGTTCTCAGGTAAATGCAGCTGTCCATTGCTAACATGTCAGACTGCACAGTTCTCAGGTAACTGCAGCTGTCCATTGCTAACATGTCAGACTGCACAGTTCTCAGGTAACTGCAGCTGTCCATTGCTAACACGTCATACTGCACAGTTCTCATGCAACTGCAGCTGTCCATTGCTAACATGTCAGACTGCATAGTTCTCAGGTAACTGCAGCTGTCCATTGCTAACATGTCAGACTGCACAGTTCTCAGGTAACTGCAGCTGTCCATTGCTTACACGTCAGACTGCACAGTTCTCAGGTAACTGCAGCTGTCCATTGCTGACATGTCAGACTGCACAGTTATTAGATAACTGCAGCTGTCCATTGCTAACATGTCTGACTGCACAGTTCTTAGTTAACTGCAGCTCTCTATTGCTAACATGTCAGACTGCACAGTTCTCATGTAACTGCAGCTGTCCATTGCTAACACGTCAGACTGCACAGTTCTTGGGTAACTGCAGTTGTCCATTCCTGACATGTCAGACTGCACAGTTATTAGATAACTGCAGCTGTCCATTGCTAACATGTCAGACTGCACAGTTTTCCGGTTACTGCAGCTGTCCATTGTTAACATGTCAGACTGCACAGTTCTCAGGTAACTACAGCTGTCCATTGCTAACATGTCAGACTGCACAGTTCTCAGGTTACTGCAGCTGTCCATTGCTAACACGTCAGACTGCATAGTTCTCATGTAACTGAAGCTGTCCATTGCTAACATGTCAGACTGCACAGTTCTCAGGTAACTGCAGCTATCCATTGCTAACGTGTTAGACTGCACTGTTCTCTGGTATTTTGACAATTAGTTTAAAATATAACCGTTAAGCAAACTCATGCAAGAAAATCAAAGTATGCTTATTTTACATAAAATGATGTGTGTTGTTTTTATGCCAAATTGCAATTTCTTATGTATGCACAAGCAAATGTTTTGAGTAAATAATATTTTGCCCATTTAGAATACAATGTCGTAGTTCATGTCATCATTTTGATCATTCTTATCTTTGTGTAGTGAATGAGGGCCTTAAGTAGAAAAATTGAATTCATGTCTCTACAAGTCATTTCAAATTTTTATGTCCCCCCAGTCTTTACTTGGGGACTTATTCTTTTTGCCTTGTATGTTTGTTGTTTTTATTTGTTTGCGTCAAAATTAAACATTGGCCATAACTTTTGCAATATTGAAGATATCAACTTGATATTTGGCATGCATGTGTATCTCATGGAGCTGCACATTTTGAGGGGTGAAAGGTCGAGGTCATCCTTCAAGGTCAAAGGTCAAATATAAGGGGTGGAGACATAATGTTTCACAAACACATCTTGTTTTATTTGTTTGAGTTCATGTGTAATTCTGGTTAAAAATAAAATAAAAATTTCACTTTGACAAGAGGTATGATTAATCCTCCTTTCAGGTTATTTCCTCATTTTGAATTCTATGAATTATTCACAAATAGTACTTAACTTGCATGGATTGCTAAATTAATACAAAGCTTGGTAAACCCAGTAATCTTACCTCTGAGGGAGAGATTGTTGTAAGATTATGACTGTATGTGTGTATGTTCTCAGGAGGCAGATGATCTACTATCTGAACTCCCTGATGCCATCTGATGTCCTGGGGAGACGGGGCTACAATGACATCTATAACCAGGCTTACTGGATACCAGTGCTGAGGTATAGTAAACTTGGTTTTGGAGTCGTTTTTTTTATTGTCAAGAATATAAATTTCTTTGGGCTCATGTCTTCACAAAGACGAATGACTCCAGTGAGTTTGTGTTTTTGTTCCCAAGCTAATTATAGGAATACCCTTTTTCAGTCAGTCTGTCAGTTCAGTTACACTGTCGTGTCCTCGCCATATTTTACATACCTTTTGAAGGAATTTCATGAAACTTTCCCAGATTGATAAGAACATTGAGATGACATGCAGACAATAGTAGTCAGTAATGCAAGCTCAAGGTCAGTGTCCTTAGTGTGCCAAGTTCAAAGGTTTGAGCTTCCATATTTGTATCCTCTCTATACCCTTTGAATTACTCTCGGAACCATTGCTTAAATATTTCGTTTGTTGAGAGGATGAGCAGAAGTCAAGAGTCAGTAACACTGTCCCAAGGTCAAAGTCGTGCTTTAATTTACATAGAGTTTCTATTTTAATGGCTTCTCTATTGCTGATATATCCTTTGAAGAATTTTCATGAATGAAACTTGGCTTAAATGTTTTGGTCATTGAGACAACTTGCAGAAGGCAGGAGTCAGCCAGGCCAACTCCATGTTAAGGTCAAACTTCAATTAAAATTTGTTCAGCCACCATTGTTTTCATAAACATGTACATGTAGGCTTCATAACTCTAAAAGCCATTCAAGGATTTTCATTAAAAGTTAATGCTATTCAGAAGATGTGCAAATACTGCCTCAAAGTCAAATTTTCTTGATACTTCCCATGTGCATTGGCCTTTGCCAGTAGATGACCCCTATTGAAATTGGGGTCACTGGGGCAAAGGTCACTGTCACACTAAGAGTTTAAATTGTTTCCGATCAATAACTTGTGAAAGGAGGGACTGATTGGCTTGAAACTTCCCATGTGAATTGGGGTTGGACAATGGATGGCCCCCTTATGAAATTGGAGTAATGAAGTCAAAGGTCAAGGTCATTGTCATACTTAGTGTGAAATTTGTTTCCGATTAATAACTTGTCAACTGTTTCATCAATTGGCTTGATAATTCCGATGTGAATTGGCCTTGGACAGTCAACAACCCCTATTTAAATTGGGTTCACTAGTTGGTATGTGAGTCTACCTTCATGACCTTCAGATGAAGTGTGAAATATGTTCCCATCCATTGATTTTTGTGGTATTTATGGACCTTTAACTTTTTACAAAAACAACATTTTCCTGAGGTTTTTATACGCATCGCTTTCAGATATTGAACTGATTTTTGGTAGGTGAGTTTATCTATAGATTAAGTGTGAAATTCCTTCCAGTGCATTGATGTTTAGCGAAGTTATGGGCCTTACATAGAAATTACCCGTATTATAACCTTTTTTCTAGATTTTTTTTCCTCAAAGCTTTCAGATATTCAGCTTACTGTTTGAAATTGAGTCTAACTACATAACTTTCAGATGAAGTGTGAGTTTTGTTTTGGTTTATTGATTTTTGGCTAAGTTATGGACCTTGTTTTCTCTAAAATAGCTGCTGTGGGACTTCAAAGCGCAGTAAGGGGCATTGTGTTTCACTTGTTAAATTACAAAGCTCAAACTATGTAACAAATGTTTCAATAATTTATTGATCTCTTCTAGGGAAGACCTGAATGAGTCGTGTACCCTGGCCAGTTACTTCCCCAAGGGTGACAGCCCAGTGGATAACAGGACGGGTATTTGTTTCAACATCACCAGTGGCATTCATCTGGAAGTGTTCTATGGGGAGACGGGCCGCTCAAATGGATTTCCCATCTATGAGGTGCTTGGAAGCAAAGTCAGGTACGAAATATTATGAATATCTCCCGTCTAAAGAAAATGCATTCAAATGCTTCATCCAAGGGCTAATCTTTGGGTTCATAGCTACCGTAAAAATTCAGTCATAAGTCTACCTGCTAATGAGTCTGGGATGGGCAGGGATATAAAGTGGTACGAAAATATGCCATTTTGTGTATGTTAACTTCATAATTGGAGTCAAAATTTCATGAAACTGGGATAAAAAATCCTCCTGGTAATATTGAGACCCCATTGTTCATTGTCAAATTCTTGGACACAAATATTTCAATAATTGTTGTATTTGATTTTATAATTCAGATGTAAGTCAAAATATTATTGTCTTATTCATATTTAAAAAAATATTTTTAATGCATATAAAAATAATATATATTAAAATCAATATACACTTCAACACCGTTATTTCGAACACCGATAATCCGAAGTCACCGTTATTTCGAAGTATTTTTCGGGTCCCGATATTGGTTCTTCTTTGTTTAATGTTAAACCGAAGAAATCATTAATTCGAAGTGATTCAGTTGGTCCCTACACTATAATTCGCACCTTATTAACAATCTTTAATCCGAAGTCAAAACTGCAAAATACTGAGCGTAATTTCACACCTTTGTCTCGTGGCTCGTCAAAAGCCGATAATTACACCTTTGTCGTCTGCGCGAGTGACGGTGTTCAGAGAGACATCGCATATTAGTTTAAAAAAAAAAGATTAATTTCCGAAAATGTATTAATATGTATGTATGTCTGATAATTTGTGCTATTCATTATATTTTATATGTTCTGTACTAAGACAAAAATAAAAACAAGAAAAATAATCGTTTTATTCCTCCGTTTGTTACAAGTGGAAATCTATTGCTATCTGACTAGTTTACGCTTTTCAGTAAGCGTGTAACCGAACCATGTGAATTCCATAACGTTTCATTTTTTACAGAATCAAAGAAGTCTTCTGTCAAATGTTAATTTCGAATTATCGTTAATCCGAAGTTTTTTTAACGGTCCCGACGACTTCAAAATAACGGTGTTGAAGTGTATACAAGTTAATATATTGACATGTTTCTTCAAATAGGTCTAACTGTTACAAAAAGTCATTAGTGGTTAATTGCAAGCCCCTTGACTGCAATGCTTAATATAATGCTGTTGTTTCCACAGCTACACCAACACCACATGGTCCGTGAAGTGTTCTGGACCAGCAGGTGGGGTATGTCGCCCTAATTCCACCATGACTCAACAATTTCAGCTCACCAGCTCTGTCCGGTTTACACAGATCCCTCCACAGACACCAACGCCTGTGTCCAAGTATGATTTGTGGTGTTGTTTTGGTTAAACTTTAAATATTTTTTTGGAATTTGATGACATATTTTAGTTGAAGTTCTTGGTTGTTCTGCTGTTAGGATTTTACATTTAAAAACCAGTTTATATTTAGGTCTTATCTAATTATCGAGAGTGTCTCAATAAGTTAAAAAATTAAAGTGCAATAGAATTCAAATAATAAGGTTTTGTAAAATAAATCAGTTCAAATTACAATTGCTTTTAACCCACTTTTAAATTAAATCATTTTGTGTATAAGTTTTTGTGTGAGAAAAGGATGTTTGACTCATTATTGATCTTAACATAACTTAATTAATATTTTTGTAATTATCAAATATTGCACTGCAAATGTATAAATGCAATGCTTCCAGTCTAAAGGCCTACAGACAAGGATATAAAAGTCAACCCTATTATTTCCACAGATACTACGAGACTCCAAGAGAAGACGACCACCAACTGTGCATATGGGGCGTTTGCTGGGACGACCTCATTCACCCGTTCTCTCGTAGATACACAGCCGACAGTCGTGAATATGTGTTTGGAATGATCTCTGCTTCAATAATTTTTTTCATTGGTTATGGACTGGTAGCTAGACCCTTCTGGTGAGATATTGCACAATAATTTACCTAGAAGCTCATGCAAAATTGTATTCTAAACTAAAACGATAGATTTGAATTCCTGTGTGGCCCAAAGTATTTACGATGTATACGTTTGACATATCTATTGTATGGTTGTTTACAAACAAAATGGCAGCAAACATGTATACGCAAATCGGATAGAACCACTGTGACATCATGAGATGATGTTTGGAATGTTTACCATATGAAATGTAATCGCTGATGTTGATTACCGGTAAATGATAGGTTGTTGTTATTTGGACAATATGACATGCTGTGTGAAGTTAAAAACAATGAACAGTTGTGTGGTATGGTGACAAAGTGATGCAGTGAAACTCGAAGTGAATAAACTTGGAAGGGCGTTGACAACAGAAGCCAAATGATATATATTTGATGAAGACTATCTGTCCATTGGGAACACGTGAAAGTGACTCAATCAGCCTTACTCAGCAAACCAAAAGAATTTAGTTTTGCTTGATAAGTATTGTTATTAATGTAACTATGCATTTAGCATGGAAGAATACTTTTAATAGTAAGTGTTGAAAACATTTTTACTATATAAATGTTTGCAACAAAAGTAGTGAACTTTTGTGTCCATAATTGCTTTTTTTTTCAATTAAAATGCATGTTTTGAAGTAGGTATGTTTCTAATAAAATTTTGCATAACTATACACAAATTGTGATATTTTAGAAAAAGTGTCAGTTCATTACTTTGAAATGAGTATTGTAATTTGGATGCTTGGAAGTGCATAGGTTTTTTATTTATAGTATATATGTATATGTGTTTGCTGAAGTCTAGTTGTATTAGTAGAATTATGTATTCTTATTTTAAATATCAAAATGTGTGTTCTGTATGTGTCTTTATTTCAAGCCAGAACATAATAATGTCAAATGTGTAATTGACTCAGCCTTAAATCCAGGACTCTTATTGTTGAAAACTACAAGGTTTAGCTTTCTGGTCTCTGATTTTGTAACTTTTGCATGTTTTTTGTATATTTTTTTACTGTATTGAGAGATATTAAAATGAACATCACTATTTTTACTACATATTTCTATTACCTTACAGGTGTTGATCTTTGATTTAATGAGGGCTATCAAAATGGTAAATATCTTTGAAGTGTTGGATGTTAGAACTGTTCCTCAAATCTTTTTGAAGATTTTACGCCATAGATTCCGAGGCATTAAAAATTGCACTTTTTTCATACATATGATCGAAAGCTTGTGTTTCAATTCCTCTTTAAAGCGTTGGTGGTTATGCTCAAACTTTCACAGTTGAATGACCTCAAGATGATCTTCAAGAAAGGATGTTGGACTGCAACAAATATTGGCATAATTATGGTCCTTTGTTTTGCCAACAAAGAATAGTCACCTGAAGCTTTTGCTTTCAACTCCTATTAAATTAGTGGGTAGTTTTCACTCAAACTTTGTCAGTTGAAGGACTTTTACATGTAGATTATCTGAATGAAAATTGATTTTGGCTGCGATGATCTTCAGAAGAATTTATGGTTTTTGTCTGTTTTTCCATTTTAGGACATGAAGTCTGTTGAAGCTTGTGTTTTGATCTACTATTTTACAGCCCAGCTGTTTAACGTCACTTTCGACCTTAGGTGATCTTTCATCATGACCAGTAAAATTCATATAAAAATTCCCGCGGCTAGACACGAATGAATACACTTCATTTATTCCATTGGCTGATTTGAGCACACAACCAGAACATTGGAAACATGACCGCATCTTTGTAACACTGTTTTCCTGCGTGTTCAGATGAAACAATTTTATCTCTTATGAAAAGGCTTGATAGATAGAAGAACAGATTTACACTCATCTCTTGACATCAATACAGTTTGTGCGTACACCTTTTATTTTCAGAGGATTGTCAGCACCAGAGCGTTTGTAGTTAGAGACTATGTCCTCATATTAAGTAATTACTTCCATATTGCTGTCTGTGTACTAGTATATTTAAGTTCGTAAAAGTATCATTTTTCTCTATCCTGATACATGTTTTTGTTTTGGCAAAACCATTTTAAATTCTTTTTGAAATTGAACATTAAACATGTAAAAGAATAAAGTTTTAAACAAGCTATCGTTCCAGCAGTGGAAGGGTGGCCTCACTTTAATGCATTGCATTCTAACCCGCAAGGTATCAGGGTCAGTTTGCGGCCAGTAGAATAATCCTTATATAATATATGCGCTATCGCGTGAACTACATGTAGGTGAACTGGAAGGTTTGTTCGAAGAACGCGTGAATAAATATTTAAAATATCTACGGATACTTCGCGTGTGGCCCGTTGACTCATATGTTTTAATTTCACTTCCATTTTCTGTTTTGCATCTATAGGTTTATGACCAGCAATATGTAATAATGTAAAATAAGCCGCAAAAACTCCACGTAACATCCCGTACTGCGTGTGATGCAGCTAAGAACTGCACAGAAAAAGACATTCGCTATCTCTGATCTCATTCATTGAACTCGTTACCTTTTACCAACTCCAACCACAATCAACGCCGTATATCTTTTTTAAAGATATTTCTTGTTATTACTGGATAGATCTCGCTCAATCGTTTGCACTTAAATCATCTCAATAAGAAGATGATTGTTAAGAAAGGAATATGGCTGCAACGCGTTTTTGCAGAATTTTTGCATTTTGTCTGTTTTCCACAAAAGGAGGTGTTATCTCATTTCTTTTTATTACTACTTCCATATAACTACATGTTTGATCTTATTCAAACTTTTTAAGTTTAGTGTTTCTAATCCTCTTGAAATACTGGCTGGATCTTGTTCAATTGACACAATTTATGACAATGTGTATATTATCGTAAAGAATGTTATTTTACTAAGTTCAGTTTTGGTTGAATTATGGCCCTGTTTTGTTTGCTGTTTATATATACAATGTAATTGATTTGACTGTGTCCAAACACTTGTTGTGGGGTTGCAAATGTCAGTGGCAAATTTCAAGTATTGGAAAGTCTTCTAACTAAATGTTGACTGAAATCACAAACTTCCCTGAACTCACACCCCGTATATTACATTAAATGATTGTAATATTTTTAATTAATTAATGTGTAGTGTATTGACTCATTAGTAGTGTTTAATACAAATAACCACTGAAAACAATGCCATGCTACTAAAACCAAATTGATATTATCAAAGTGAAATTATGCAACTGAAACAAAATAGACCTCATCAAATTTTAGTTAAGTTATGCTACTCAAACCAAATAGTCAAAATAGGAGCAAGCCCATCAAAGTCAAATAGTACATGTATTTTAACATATGGTTTTAGCAAATCCAGTCAATGTTAATAAATAGCTTTCAAACATCTAAGTAAAGCAGAAAATTTCAAGAGAAACCGTTCTCTATTGTCCTCTTACATTCGAGCAGAACAAATTAAGTCAAACCAAATCGTCTACTGAATGAAATTAGTCATGTAAGTGACATTTTTATGCATTTTTAATTTTATCGGACCCATTTTTGTGTTTGTTTGGATGACATACTGGTACATCAACTGTTAAAATATAAAGACAACCTTTTTGGTAAAAATAATGTTTTTACCAAATTTTCATAAGCGAAGACATGTTGTTTTCTGAATGTAATAAGTAGTGTAACTGACATTTTGTAAAATTTCAGGAGAAGCAAATATCTGTTTTATTTAAATAATAAACGTTTTTCAGTATTCCAATTTTCTTATTAGTATTATAATAAAATTTGTAAAACAAAACACAACTCCAAATTTAGATGTCTTTTTTAAAATAATACTCAATTAAGAAAGAAACAGTTATTATAATTTTAACACTGAAATACCGGTATTTTGAATGCAAAAATAAACATAAGTGCTCTTAATGTATTTCGGAAAATATGCTTTCCTGAAAAATTTACAAAATGTTGGTTACACATTTTATTACATTCAGTAGACGAAATATTATCAAACATTGGAGCAGAAAAAGGTACGTCTAACTATTTTGTTCTCTAACATTGGAGGAGAGCAAGTCCAGTAAATTGAATTACCTCTTTATTAGCGAGGCTGTTTTCGGAGAAAACCTGAGCTATTGTCATAGTCAGCTCGTCGTCCGCTGTCCGCCGTAGGCGTCATGCTAAAACCTTAACATTGCCCATAACTTTTTAAATATTGAAGATAGCACCTTGATATTTGGCATGCATGTGTATCTCATGGAGCTGCACATTTTGAGTGGTAAAATTTCAAGGTGAACATCATCCTTCAAGGTCTAGGGTAAAAAAAACAAAGTCAAGGGAAGTAATAAGCTTTAAATGGACATAGTTATCTGACCTGCCCACGTATATATTTTTGTTAAATAAATCAAAGCTGCGCAGTAGGCGGCATTGTGTTTCTGACAAACACATTGTGGTAAAAGGTCAAGGTCATCCTTTACGGTTTACAATAAAAAATACAAAATTAAGGGAAGTAATAAGCTTTAAAAAGGGCGATAATTATTCAATATTGAACATAGCCACTTTATATATTTGGCATGCATGTGTATCTCATGGAGCTGCACATTTCGAGTGGTCAATCACAGTCACGGTAGTGGCTTTTTATTATTTGCTACTAAAAATAGAGATTTGTTAGAGACAATTATTTTCAAGGGAAGTAATTTATATAATTATAAATCTCATATTATATATTTCCTTATCAAGAATTGAAGTTCTTTTCACATGCAGTTACTGTACAGATTTATTATTTTGATTACTTATAACTCAAATGATTGATTTGTCAAAGTTTTTTTTTAAATGATATAATTATAATTTCTTTGATGTTCATTACATATGTGGACTTGTGTCCATAGATACATGATCAACTCTGGCTATGATCTCTTTGATAAACCACAGGCCTGGTTGGATTGGACAAAATTCAAGGGAAGAACCGGTAATAAGCTTTAAAGGGAGATGATTTCTATACTTGCCAAATGATAAATAGCAATTTTATTTCAAAGCGGCGCAATAGGGGGCATTGTTTTTCTGATGAACACATCTCTTGATATAATTATCATTTCTTACCTGTTCTAATTTGTGAATGCTAGTTTTCATTAAATACCAGTGGACTTATGTCCATACATACATGATGAACTCTGGCTATGATCTCTTTGATAAACCACAGGCCTTGGTTGTCAGTGATGTCTGACTTGGTCATTTTTGACTGTCTACAGACTCCCCCCCCCCCCCCCGGTTTGATTGGACAAAATCCAAGGGAAGTAATAAAGCTTTAAAGGTAGATGATGTTTATACCAGCCAAATGATGAACAGAAATTTTATTTCAAAGTGGCGCAGTAGGGGGCATTGTGTTTCTGACAAACACATCTCTTGTTGGGTCACTAGGTCAAAGGTCAAGGTCACTGTGACTTTAAAAAAAATATTCTGACAAGCTTTCGCAGCCGAGCGTGGCACCCGTTATGCGGTTCTCTTTTTTTAAAATTCTAGCAAGTCCTGTCAATAGCTCTCTAACATTTACTTAGTGTTATTTCAAGCTATTAAAATAGCCCATTTAATTTGGATTAGATTATGTACAGTCAAACTAAATACACTAGTTCTCTACCATCCGAGTATATCAACATCAAATATCAGAATAAAGCAAGTCCATTTAATCATCTTGGAGTCGAGGATGAAAAGGGTGTTTTTTTGTGGAGCCTCTACCTGTCTATAAAAATAAAGGTCCGGACATGCATGTTTTTCAGGGGGTTGGCTGTGCCTGCATTCCTAAAGATATATTCACCTGTTTGGTTAGCTTTTCCTCAGGGGCACTATAGATGGAACAAGATGGAAATTCTTGCAAATGTTTTTTTTTTTGTCTTCTGCGCCCTGTGTATATACATGTAGTATTTTAGTAAGGATGGGTGATGTTAGCTGTCCTCTGGCTGTTTTGTTGTAAACAGAGACTTGATGATGGTGTTCATTTCTTCTAGATTGATCATGTTATCCTGTATTTACACTACACATTTTGCTATTCTGTGTGCCTTATAATTTTGATGTGTTCCACAGTTGGGGAATCCTCTGTTGTGAATCAATCTGTATTGCTTCTGTAAGGTGAGGTAGCTTGTGTGATGCTGCTTACAGGAGTCAGAAAGAATGGTATTGGTCTTCTATGATGTTTGCGGCATGATCAAGGCCTTAGCAATGTAATGTGTGCAGTAGGGGCATGTTGGCATTGTCTCCACCTGATTTTTTTTCGTCTGGATTAAACATTTGCTCAAGCTCTTTCTCTCTTGATTGCATCTGTTATTGAACAATATGTTTTGGTCCTTGCATTTCCTGGGGTGCCAATGGCCAGTGTCATGGCTTTCTTATTAGTTAATGCCATTTTGCTCCCTTCTTTGCAGTGAGATGGGCTACAGATGGTGATATTTCTTCGTGAATTGGGTATCAGGTGATTCTCTGGGAACCTGGCTTTGGAGATCTGCAACATGGCTGTGCATTTCTGTAGTAGGTGCCCTTGGTATGTCCAATCCCTCGTATTGGTGAACATATTAGTGCACCAGTGATGATTCACAAAGTATGCTCTGGACTCTTTCAGGAGTCTGCAGGTGGGACTGTGCATCCGTCCTTCAGAAGTGGGATCCAATTTCATCATCATAATCGTTTCTGTGCCTATTGACCTACATTGGGGAATTTGTGTCGAATAGACCAAAGACCTATCAATATACATGTATATTGATAGGTCTTTGAATAGACACATGTCTAGGAAATAATTTGACAATATTATTTCTATCATTTTCAAATAAAGAATATGTTAGTAATTTAAGGTTATACATGTATTGAAAGAGCATTTTCAAAACTAAAATGAAACAATAGCTCAATAAAAATAACTCATTTTTGTCCATATTATATTTGATAATTTAACCAATAATCTTATTACAGCGTAAGATTTTAGTAGCGTGTGCACGTCTACAAAACCACACCGCATTGTAACCGGATATTGCTAACGCATGTGGTACTCGGCGTATATAGCAATTAAGTTTTGTAGCTGAATCTAATACAGGGAACAATTTGTATTGTTACAAGTGGCCGATGAAATCGTAGGATCAGTCAGTTTCAAAGTCTGTATTTACAACCTACACGTGATAAAGGTTGAAAGTTGATATAATCTATATTTATCCTCTGTAATCGTGTACTTAGAATGCCCACTAACTCTGAACCTAGTTTTACAGAGCATGAACTGCAAAGTTGGACCGTTGCGAAACTAAGGTCACACCTAAAACTAAAAAAACTCGGTACAAATGGAAAGAAACAAGTTTTGGTGAGAAATTCGTGATTGGCTTCTATTATTTATGCCGATAATTTTTGTCAGTTTAATTTTACTTTGAGCTTATGTTTTGTGTTTATATGGGTACTTGTCAAAAGGACTTAAAGTTAAAGGGCCTTTCACATATTTTGGCATCCGCATGACTTGATACCGAAAACAGTATGCTATATGTTGGTTGATCGTTGGTAATTGTCATAAATGTGTTACATCTCAAATAATTTCTATCGAAAACAGCGTTTTAATAAAATGAAAACATTCATATGAAGACAATTACATCACATTTTCCTATGTATGGTTTGAAAAAGAATAGTAGTTTAAAGATATTTTCAAATATATGTTATAACTTTTTTATAAAATATATTTTAATAAAAATAATTGCATTCATTTTTCTCATGTACAAAAACTTTAAAATGTTCACCGGAAAACAGTGAACAAATAAACAAAAACAGTGTGTATTCAATATGTGAGTAAGAAATAGACAGGGTTCTTCATCAGGAAATTGGGAAGAGGCCCTAGCCTTTCAAATTTGGAATTCCATGCGTGATAACTGATCATTTTGGGAAGACCGTGTTTATAAAAGTTTTTGAAACCGGGTCTTTTTCATTGTGCAGATGTATTAAATGACACATGGTGGTGCATTCTTAATCATATTAAAGATGATTGCTTTCAATTTGGGAGATGCCCAATATGTATAAGTAAAAAAACTAGCTTTTTTTTACCATTTGGGAAATTTGTCTATCAATTTTGGGAAAAAATTACCTTATTTTCAATTGGGAAGGGGCCAAATTTAGGCCCATGTTATATAAGGGTTAAAAGAACTGATAGATAACAATAATACAATTCTATTTCATTTGCATAGAAGTCTATTATTCCAAGAAACCGAATGCCAACTATGAGTATGAAACAAATCAATACTACAGAAAACATATACCCAAAACAGTTACTGAAAACAGCATAGCAAATGGTTGTCATAAATTAATTGATCATAGTTAAATATGTAAGTTTGCTTAGTCGGTAATGTTTGATTAAAGTACTGATTCGTACGTTCTTTATGTGTTGCATTTTCAATAAATATCAGCCTGTGATCATTAAGGGATTGTTATCAGAGAACAACTTAAGAACCTTTTTGGTATAATTAGTTTTTTTGTTCTTTCAATTCCATAATCGTCCCTTTAATTGTATCTTGTAGATTGGTTAAAGCAATCATGAAAGAATTACTAAAATCAGACTGACTTATTTGGGTATAAAAAGTTGGATGTTCAGTTGTGCATCTTTCGTAATACACTGTACTGTTTAATTTCATTATGATAACGTGAAAGTGACTTAAAATGTCCATTGATGAGTGTAACGTGTATTCTTTCATATGTATAGCTGTATCCTGAGAAAAGAGATATATTTACTAAAATAATTATCAGGGGTGACTCAAAGTTCAGGATTATTCCTGATTGCAGGATTTTGGCCCTCAAAAACTGCTTTTGATGTTGATATAAATTAGAGGATTTTTGTTGTGGTATTTAAAGTTTTTGTCACAAAATGTCATTTTTAACATAAATTATTTAATTTGACATATTGTTAACACAGTTAACATAATTAAATGAATAATTAACCCTCTTTTGGCACTGGCCCCCCACATGCTAGGCTTATTTTCAGGATTTTAGATTTTGGCCAATTGACACCCCTAATTATGGTCCGTATTGGTCCCTTAATTGTTTAATTCAACAAATACTTCTTTTTCTTGCGTTTATAATTATTGTCAGCAGGGGTCTCACTAGGATTTTAAAACCGGAGAAAAGTAGGAGTGCAAAAGGAAAAAGTTGGAGTCCTATTGAATAATACACATGTCTTTAAATTTTCAGCCAAAACTCCATTTAAATAAAGAATAAATATTATAATAATACATAATATAATGGTTGGTTTCAACCCAAATACAAAATGTTCATTAGGAATCCCTCTCATGATATTTTCTCTATTATTACTCATGCAGAAAAAAACGAACCAAAATAAACAACGCTCTTAAGGCAAGTGTGCATTAAAGTGGTTAATATATTTACATACACAGCCCACTTTTACATTTACTTATTTTTCAAAACAAAACATTACAATTACCCTGCTTTCATATTTCCATTTAAAACAACAAAACAACCTGCTAAATACACAAGTTTTGACAATCACAACAGTGAGTGTTACCTATGACATCAATTAAACCTATGCCTAAAAAGACTGCAAGCTTGGAATGCTGTTGGCACACATCAAAGGTCTAATGTGAATGCCCAGACGGGGCCAGTTTCAAGGAAGATAAAACTGTAAATTTGTTACACATCAGCAAGCGGCCACTTCAAATGGCATTAGTCAATACTAAATTGACCACTCACCAGCTGTCGATCAAAATCATGTAATAATCAATCAGATTTCGTTTATTGCGGCCACTTGGTCCGACAAACAAAGACTGTCGGAGTAATGGAAAAAATGTTTAATGAAAACACAGCTTGGAGGATTGGAATTGAGAGAACTATCCTGACATTTAACTTGATTGGATTACAGAGGTGAAGACATAAATTGTGTTGGCTTGAATCTAAATAGGAGGTTGCCTTACACGTATTGTTTGTAGGTGACTTGACTTGAAATACCCAGGTATGCAAAAAGGTGCATCCTGTGGACTCTCAATAGGCTTCTGATTCATTTGTCAAATTTATGCATACAAAACGGCTTGATTAAACGTTTCTGAGAGCCTTGCGCAGTACTGAATAAATATCACAAGCATTAAATTTGTAAAGTACCACACTGTATAAAATGTAGTATAAATTACCTTTATATATTTGCATTTAATTACAAATACATGTAATTTCACATGATTTATTCTTGTACAGAAAGTTACTATGAGATAAACAAAATATGAAACCTATGAATTCTTTGTTTGTTCGTGAGTCGTTGTCTTACACCTTCAATTATTTGTATAACAAGTGTTTTTTAGAGTGTCAAGTATTTGTCACAGTTATCTTTCTGGTGTGAAACCTGTTTATACCTGTATACATGGTTTTTAACCCAAGACGCAAATGTAATGAGCTATAATTGCCCTAAGGGATTCATCTAATTCTGAAAGATTTTATGACCTTAATCCGGTCATAAAAATGCATGATCAAAGTGACACCAGATAAATGCAAATAGGGTAAAAATCTGATAAAATAGAGCTGTAAAATGTACTGTCCGAAAATTAAGAGTAATAAGTTATGAAAGAAAACCTGTATGTACAAAAATTAAGTAACACAAAAAAGCATTAACCGGAAACTTGAGTAATTACGGTATGTTTCATGCTTGTATTTATCCCTTTTCATTATACAAATGCATTCAGAAGGTTTTTATCTCACCTGATTGCTCAGGTGAGCTTTTGTAACCGGTCTTTGTCCGTTGTTCGTCCGTCCGTCCTTTAACATTTGTTCGTAAACACTCTAGAGGCCACATTTTTTGTCCGATCTTCATGAAACTTGGTCAGAAGCTTTGTCCCAATGAAATCTCGGTCGAGTTCGAAACTGGGTCGTGTCGGGTCAAAAACTAGGTCACTCAGACTGTTGAAGTCACATTTCATGCCCAATCTTCATGTAACTTTGTCAAAATGTTTGCCTTAATGATATGTTGTTTGAGTTCAAAAGTGGTTTGGGTCCGTTGAAAAACATGGCCGCCAGCGGGTGGGGCACTTTTCCCTATATGGCTATGGAGAAACCTTGTAAACACTCTAGAAGTCACAATTTTTGCCCAATCATCTTAAAAGTTGGTCAAAACATTGGTTTTATTGATATCTCGGACGAGTTCGAAAATGGTCCAGATCGGTGAAAAAACATGGCCACCAGTGGGCGGGGCATTTTTCTCTATATGCAGATAGTGGCAGTTTTTATGCCCCCCCCCCTTCGAAGAAGAGGGGGTATATTGCTTTGCTCATGTCGGTCGGTCGGTTGGTCTGTCCGTCCACCAGGTGGTTGTCAGACGATAACTCAAGAACGCTTGTGCCTAGGATCATGAAACTGCATAGGTACATTGATCATGACTCGCAGATGACCCCTATTGATTTTGAGGTCACTAGGTCAAAGGTCACAGGTGAAGGTCACAGTTACTGGAAATAGGCATTATAAGGATTTAGCATGGTTCAAACAAGGGAAACAACTACGGTTTATGCATGTTCTTTTTATTACAGATTTGCCTCCCTTTAATTCATTCAAAATCTCATTTTACAGCAGAGATTCCAAATCTGACCTGTAAATGAGCCCCATATTTACTGCCAGTGCTAGGTTACATTTTCCCATTTGATCATTCTTAAGTATTGGTATTGTAATACTGCTACTGCTGCTGACACTGCTACTACTACTACTACTACTACTACTACTACTACTACTACTACTACTACTACTACTACTACTAATACTACTACTACTACTACTACTACTACTACTACTACTACTCTACCACCACCACTACCACCAACCACCACCAGGTGGTTGTCAGACGATAACTCAAGAACGCTTGTGCCTAGGTCAAAGGTCACAGATGAAGGTCACAGTTACTGGAAATAGGCATTATAAGGATTTAGCATGGTTCAAACAAGGGAAACAACTACGGTTTATGCATGTTCTTTTTATTACAGATTTGCCTCCCTTTAATTCATTCAAAATCTCATTTTACAGCAGAGATTCCAAATCTGACCTGTAAATGAGCCCCATATTTACTGCCAGTGCTAGGTTACCTTTTCCCATTTGATCATTCTTAAGTATTGGTATTGTAATACTGCTACTGCTGCTGACACTACTACTACTACTACTACTACTACTACTACTACTACTACTACTACTACTACTACTACTACTACTACTCCACCACCACCACCACCACTACCACCAACCACCACCAGGTGGTTGTCAGACGATAACTCAAGAACGCTTGTGCCTAGGATCATGAAACTGCATAGGTACATTGATCATGACTCGCAGATGACCCCTATTGATTTTGAGGTCACTAGGTCAAAGGTCAAGGTCACAGGTGAAGGTCACAGTTACTGGAAATAGGCATTTTAAGGATTAAGCATGGTTCAAACAAGGGAAACAACTACGGTTTATGCATGTTCTTTTTATTACAGATTTGCCTCCCTTTAATTCATTCAAAATCTCATTTTACAGCAGAGATTCCAAATCTGACCTGTAAATGAGCCCCATATTTACTGCCAGTGCTAGGTTACCTTTTCCCATTTGATCCCATACTACTACTACTACTACTACTCCACCACCACCACCACCACCACCACCAATTCTACCATGTCTACTATTACTACTTCTACTACTACTGCCACTACTACTACTATTTTTACTACTACTACTACTACTACTTCTACTACTACTACTTCTACTACTACTACTACTACTACTACTACTACTACTACTACTACTACTACTACTACTACTACTACTACTACTACTTCTACTACTACTACTACACCACCACCACCACCACCACCACCACCGTTCACAGTGACAAAAAACGTATTCACACAATGGCTGCTACTACAACTTATAGCCCATATAGGGGGGCATGCATGTTTTACAAACAGCCCTTGTTTCTATTTGGCTCTAGAGAAACCTTGTAAACACTCTAGAAGTCACAATTTTTGCCCCACCGTCATGAAAGTTGGTAAAAACATTGGCTTTATTGATATCTCGGTCAAGATCGGTGAAAAAACATGGCCGCCAGTGGGCGGGGCATTTTTCTCTATATGTATATAGTGAAAATATGTGAACACTCTAGAAGTCACATTTTTGGCCCAATTTTCATGAAATTTGGACAAAATGTTTGCCTTAATGATATGTTGGTTAAGTTCAAAAGTGATTCCGGTCCGTTGAAAAACATGGCAGCCAGTGGGCTGGGCAGTTTTCCTTATTTGGCTATAGAGAAACCTTGTAAACACTCTAGAAGTCACAATTTTTGCCCAATCATCATGAAAGTTGGTCAAAAAATTGGTTTTATTGATATCTCGGACGAGTTCGAAAATGGTCCAGATCGGTGAAAAAACATGGCCACCAGTGGGCGGGGCATTTTTCTCTATATGCAGATAGTGGCAGTTTTTTCTTTTTGGCTCTAGAGAAACCTTGTAAACACTCTAGAATTCACAATTTTTGCCCCACCGTCATGAAAGTTGGTAAAAACATTGGTTTTATTGATATCTCGGTCAAGATCGGTGAAAAAACATGGCCGCCAGTGGGCGGGGCATTTTTCTCTATATGTAAATAGTGAAAATATGTGAACACTCTAGAAGTCACATTTTGGGCCCAATTTTCATGAAATTTGGACAAAATGTTTGCCTTAATGATATGTTGGTTAAGTTCAAAAGTGATTCCGGTCCGTTAAAAAACATGGCCGCCAGTGGGCTGGGCAGTTTTCCTTATTCGGCTATAGAGAAACCTTGTAAACACTCTAGAAGTCACAATTTTTGCCCAATCATCATGAAAGTTGATCAAAACATTGGTTTTATTGATATCTCGGACTAGTTCGAAAATGGTCCAGATCGGTGAAAAAACATGGCCGCCAGTGGGCGGGGCATTTTTCTCTATATGTATATAGTGAAAACATCTGAACACTCTAGAAGTCACATTTTTGCCCCGATTTTCATGAAATTTGGTGAGAACATTTGTTTCCTTGATACGAGAGTTGAGTTAAAAAATGGTTCCGGTCAGTTGAATAACATGGATGCCGGGGGGGTGGGGGCAGTTTTCTTATATTTATATAGTAAAAAAAAGCTTGTGAACACTCTAGAAGTCACATTATTTGTCCAATCATCATGAAACTTGGTGAAAAGATTGGTTTTATATATATCTCAGATGAGTTTGCAAATGGCCCGGATCGGTAAAAAAACATGTCCGCAAGGGGGTGGGGCAGTTTTCCTTATGTGACTAGAGAGAAACCTTGTGATCGAACACTATAGAAGTCACATTTTTTGCCTATTCATCATGAAACTCAGTCAATACATTGGTTTTATTGATTTCTCTGACAAGTTGGAAAATTGCTCAGATCGGTGAAACACACTTTTCAGCTCACCTGTTTGCTCAGGTTTTAGGATTGGTCTTTGTCCGCCGTCCGTCTGTCCACATTTGGTTTGTAAACACTGTAGCATTCACATTTCTTAAGCATTCTTTATCAAAGGTGCTGAAAGATCTCGGTCAAGTTTGATAATGAGCAAAATCACATAATTAATGCCATAATTATTGACCTTAGATTGTCCAAATTTTCATTATAATTCACAAAATCCTTGTAAATACTCTAGAGGTCACAATTTTGCTTGAGATTTTATAAATCTTTGTCATAATATTTATTTTTGTAAGCAATTAAGTTTGATGTTTGGTAAGGGGGGTCAACTCAAAATATAGGTAACCAGGTCAAATCTTACAAAAACAATAACACTCCGTACGCCAGAGTTTTGGTTCAATAATGATGAAACTTGACCAGGATGTTTGTCTGGACAATATCTAGGTCAAGTTTGACATTTGGTAAAGATTGAATGAACCGACTCCTCTCAGGTGTTACGTTTTTTTTATGACACCGTGCATTTAAAATACGGATTTACCCAGGTTGTTCAATATGTGGTACGCTGGGCCAAAGCTACCGTAACCATAAACCTTCACTAATTAACACTGTTCATATCTCGGCCACGCATACTGTTACAGTTCTCACTACAGTCATATCGACAAGGGCCCTTTCATTTCACATGAAAATAGGGTATAGTATTCTTATAAAACTATAAGTGATATGTTTACGATTACTCAATGAACTCGGAACTTTTCGCAAATACCGATTAAAGCATTTTAGGTATTGGCTCATATTATACCTAACGGAGGGTGAAATAAATGCGCCCTCTTTGTGTTTTGCGCTCGGTAGCGTTTATTAGGCTAAAGACGGTATATTGTTTTTGGCTTGTCTGTCTGTCATTCATTGTGCGTGTCCCAAAAGTTTAACCTTGGTTAGAGTTTTGCGATAACTTTTGAAATATTGAACATAGCAACTTGATATTTGGCATGCATGTGTATCTCATCATGGAGCTGCACATTTTGAGTGGTGAAAGGTCAAGGTCATCTTTCAAGGTCAAAACTCAAAAACAAAATTAAAGTGGCGCAATAGGGGGCATTGTGTTTCTAACAAACACATCTTTTGTCAACTTAGAATTTCGGGTTTAAATTTTTAATAAGTTCAATAATTTGAATGCTATCAAAGATAATCAATTCAAACTTGGACTACTTCCTTATGGGGACAAGACACTTGTTTAGGTCTAGCTGGATAAATCTTTAAACAAGAGTAGACAACTGTATCAGCATTTTGTAAGAATTATTGCCTTTTTTTTCACTTAGAATATGTATATTATTGGTAAATCTATGTAAAAGTTTACGTACCACCTCAAATATTAATTTTCTATGACCCTTGACATATTGCTTTCACATTTTGCACACTTCTTTACCAACATGACCCAAATCTTTCAATAAGAGCAGACAACTGTTACAAGCATTTTGTAAGAATTTTGGCCCTTTTCCACTTAGAATATGCATATTATTGATAAATCTATGTTAAAGTTTGCTTACCACCCAAAATATTTTCTATGTCCCTTGACATATTGCTTTCATATTTTGCATACTTCTTTACCAACATAACCCCAATCTATAAACAAGAGCAGACAACTGTATCAAGCATTTGTAAGAATTATGTTCCCTTTTTATACTCAAAAAATTGAAAATTTGGTTAAGTTTTGTGTTAAGGTTCACTTTATTCTTAAAGTATCAAACTGAAAGCTATTGCTTTCATACTTGCAACACTTTCTAACTATAATAAGGGGTTTGTGCAGGCAAAGTTATGTCACTGGCTGGCATTTTGACAGAAATATTGCCGCTTTTATACCTAGATAATTGAACATTCGGTTAAATTTTGTGTTTTGGTCCATTTTACTGCTAAAGTATCATAGCTATTGCTTTCACACTTGGAAAACTCGCTATCTATTGTAAGAGGACTGTACAGGGCAAGTTGCATTACTCTGGTTGGCAATTTAACGGAATTATGGCCCTTTTTTGTCTTGGTTACTTTGAATATTTTGTTAAATTTTGTGTTTAGATCCACTTTACTTCTTAAGTATCAAGGCTATTGCTTTCAAACTTCAAATACTTTCTTATATCATGAGGGTACTGTACCTGGCAAGTTGAATTTGACCTTGACCTTTGAATGACCTTGACTCAAGGTCAAATAAATAAAATTTGCTTAAATTGCCATAACTTCTTTATGTTCAGATTTGATTCATACATGTACCTTGACAAAACAACACTTACCTTACATCCCACAATAGACTCCACCCAAACCCTTCCCCCACACCCCATCCCAGAATCCCCCCCCCATATTTTTGAAAGATCATCTTATAAAAGACCACACCCTCACACTATACCCCCCTCTCAACCTGACACCCCCCCCCCCAATTTTTTTTTTTTTTTTTTTTTTTTAAAACATGGTTTAAAAAAAAACCACAAATATTTTGCATATTGTTTTTGGCCTGTCTGTCATGCAAGTGTATCTCATGAAGCTGCACATTTTGAGTGGTTAAATGTCAAGGTCATCCTTCAAGGTCAAAAGTAAAAAAAATACAATCCAAGGGAAGTAATAAGCTTTAAGATAATTTCTGAACCTGCCAAATGATATATTGAAATTTTATTTCAAAGCAGCGCAATAGGGGGCATTGTGTGCAGGTCGGGCTACTATAACCTCGTGAAGAGGCCAGTAGGACCTGTAAATAAACTCTGAAATACACACACACGGGCATTGTGTTTCTGACAAAAACATCTCTTGTTTTTTCTTTTTTTGGAAGATAAATAAATGACCACACCCCCACACTATACACACACCCCTTTCCACCCCCACCCCTCCCTCCTTTAAGATTGAAATATTAAGATCGGTCCCTTCACCTTTAAAAAGAAAAATAGATGAGCTGTCTGCATCTGCTAGGCGGTACTCTTGTTTAAACATTAGCATAAATTTTCAGAACATACATGTTCAAAGTAAAAAACAATGTTATATTTCCAATTTCCACAAATACCTAACCACTTTTAATCGTATCATAATGAGTAGCCATTCTGAAAACTTTTAATTAATTGTAATGTTCGTCATTGGTGATATTGTATTTTCATTAGGTTTAAGATATTTCGGCTGAATAACTGACTATTTTTATTGATTTTAATACTTCACTAAAACAATTTTGTTTTTGTCGCATGAAATTATTCCAAGTATGAGAGATGGCCATTTGGTTTCTTTAGCTTCATAGAAGTTTAAATATCAATTTTGGATTTATGACATTTAGCTTGTTTGAAATGGATGTTTATGAAACTCAATAAATTGATACATATTGCAAACAAAATGAATTTTACATATTTGAGAAACAATATTCTGATTAAATAATCATTATTCATTGTTTAAAAAAATGCATAAAGCAATTAAAATGTTTGGTCATTAAGGTTAAGCAAGTCATGTTGCCTCTGTTATCAGATACCATCCCATATGCCAATAATCAACTAGTTGACCCTTTGCATGCTGGGAAATTTGTCGTCTGCTAAAATGTTGTCTGCTGAATTTCTAAAATGAGCATTTTCTTCGATTTTTTTCAAAGAATATTATCAGAATAGCAAACAGTTTGGATCCTGATTAGACGACATGTTCTGTGGCATCTCATCTGGATCCAAACTGTTTGCAAAGGCCTTCAAAATTTGGTTCCAGCACTGAAAGAGTTAATTGATGAAAGCTGTTATCCATTCCAAACAATGACGCATACAAGTTAGTTGTCTTTACTAAACAAAGTAAGACTTTGCATTAAGACCATTTTCTTGGAAGAAACTTAACATAAAAATAGAATTTCGGATTTGAATATTTGCATATTTGATCCAACCCTAATAATTACCAAATAAAAACTTAATGTAAGTATTTATAAACATTCATCCCATATTTCCTATGTGGCCCTGCTGTTATGGTTATGGTGCTTTTTTCTTTACTGTGCTAACTGTTATCTCCTTATAGTAATATTATTGTTCTTTAAATGTAATGCAATTGTTATTGTAATTAACTGCTCATTAAGATTTATAAGATTAAAGCATTTACATTTTTGGCTGGTCAGTTAATGATTCATAACGACTGCAGGAAGAGGAAGGTTATTCAATTACATCACTTTATCTGATGACATTGTGGATAAACTTGATTCTTGTAGTCTGTCATTTGTGCTGTTTAATCGTGCAATGTATTGTGTTTTGATGATGCTCATCCGAAAGTCAATAGACTTTATGTTGCAGGTTTACAGAGTCCTTGACTCTCAGAAGAAAATGAATAAAAAGACTAAAGTGAGACAGCGAAAACAAGTGGTAGCAACTGCTGAGTCAAGCATTACAGATTCAGGTTCAAACGGTCAAGTAGTTGATAGTCAAGAGACATTGAAACAGGAGAGAGAAATGGAGAGAAAGGAGCGGGAATCAATTGTACTGTGGCGATCTCCTGTGCGGACTTTAAAATATTTTGTGCTGGAAGCTAGTGTACTTTTATATTTGCTTGGAAAAAGGTGAGAAGTGCTGAGCTTGGTTGAGTGGTGTTTGGAGGTAGTATATTCTAAGAAAGACATAAGGCCACATTCACTAAATAGTCTTTTGTTGTATTGCTTATAGGAGATGGTCATCTATTGTGGGTATATACTTGATTCCTCTACTTTCAATGTCCTCAAAGGTTGGTACTTTCCAAAGAGTTTCCCATCAATATTTAGATAGACAGCATCTTTAAGAAGTTGGATTGGTGAAACTTTATCATGTATAATATTATTTTGCTTTGATTTAATTACCAGAATATGATTTATTGATAATATGCTTTTAAATGATTTGAACTATAGATTTTGTTTAAGCATATACTAATTACTGTATAATGTTTTCAGTTCTGTTAGGAATTTTCCATTGGTTACTTATTTTTCCTTTCTTTGCAGTTGATATTTAATATTGCACATAATATGACATGATCAGTGCACCAATGACACACTCTGGAAGACATGATCATTTATGAACATAATTTTAATAAATGAGTCATATTGGTAATTCCTGTAGGACAATATTTAATTAATTGTTATTGTTTCAAAAAGTTTATCATTTGTCATTTTATAATTACAATACTTTAAATTAATACTGTCAGTAAATAATTTAATAAATCTGATAGGAGTGAAAGGTTAATTCATAGAGAATTTTTTTAATTTTTGGGTAATGTTGTAAAATTCTATTCTTAGTAACGAGAACAAATATATTTATTATTTTTATAAACCTTAGCAGAAGTGAAAATATGTGGACATTGCTGTTAAATACTAAATCCAAAATATCAAATCTTATCAATATAAGTTTTTCAGTCTGTTTTGATTTTTAGCTTGGCTGTTGCCGGAGAAAACCCGAGGTATTGTCATAGCCAGCTCGTCATGTCCGCTGTCCACCGGCGTCTTGCTTAAACCTTTACATTTGCTCTAAAATCAAAGTTCTTTCACCTACAACTTTGAAACTTCATATGTAGATGCACCTTGTTTAGTTCTACACGCCACACCCATTTTTGGGTCACTAGGTCAAAGGTCAAGGTCACTGTTACCTCTTAAAAAAAATAATCTGACAAGCTTTCATTTATTAGCTCATCTATTTTTTGAAAAAAAAATATGAGCTATTGTCATCACCTTGGCGTCGGCGTTGGCGTCGGCGCCCGGTTAAGTTTTGCGTTTAGGTCCACTTTTCTCAAAGTATCAATGCTATTGCTTTCATACTTGCAACACTTACTAACTATCATAAGGGGACTGTGCAGGCAAAGTAATGTAACTCTGACTGGCATTTTGACATAATTATGTGCCCTTTTTATACTTAGAAAATTGAAAATTTGGTTAAGTTTTGTGATTAGGTCAACTTTATTCCTACAGTATCAAAGCTATTGCTTTTATACTTGCAACACTTATTAACTTTCATAAGGGGACTGTGCAGGCAAAGTTATGTCACTCTGACTGTCATTTGGACGGAATTATGGGCCCTTTATACTTAGAAAACTGAAAATTTGTTAAGTTTTGTGTTTTGGTCCACTTTTCCCCTAAAGTATCATAGATATTGCTTTCATACTTGGAACACTCACAAACTATCATAAGGGTACAGTAAAAGGACAAGTTGCATAACTCTGGTTGTAATTTTTATGGAATTATGGCCCTTTTTTGACTTAGTAACTTTGAATATATGGTTAAATTTTGTGTTTCGATCCACTTTACTTCTAAAGTATCAAGGCTATTGCTTTCAAACTTCAAAAACTTTCATGCTATCATAAGGTTACTGTACCTGGCAAGTTGAATTTTACCTTGACCTTTGAATGACCTTGACTCTCAAGGTCAAATTATAACATTTTGCTAAAAATCCCATAACTTCTTTATTTATGATTAGATTTGATTGATACTTTGACAAAACTACTCTTACCTGACATACCACAATAGACTCCACACAAACCATCCCCCATCGCACCCAAGAATACACCCCCCTCCACCCCGAATTCCCCCCCCCTATTTTTTTTTTTTTTTTTTTTTTTAAGATCATCTCACAAATGACCACCACACCCTCACACTATACTATAGCCCCCCAACCCCCCGAATCCCCCCCCACGATTTTTTTTTTTTAAAGATCATCTCACAAATGACCACCACACCCTCACACTATACTATACCCCCCCCCCCCTAATTTTTTTTTTTTAATCATCTGACAAATGACCAATGACCACCACACCCTCACACTATTCTATCCCCCACCCCCACCCCACCCACCCCACCCACCCCAATTTTTTTTTTGAACCATCGCACCCAAGAATATCCCCCCCCTCCCCCCCCCACCGAATTCCCCCCCCCCCCTATTTTTTTTTTTTCATCACACCCTCACACTATACCATACCCCCCCCCCCTGAATCCCCCCCCCCCCGAATTTTTTTTTTAGATCATCTCACAAATGACCACCACACCCTCACACTATACTATACCCCCCCCCACCCCAAATTTTTTTTTGTACCATCGCACCCATCCCCCCCCCCCCCCCCCCCTAATTTTTTTTTTTAAGATCATCTCACAAATGACCACCACCACCCTCACACTATACTATACCCCCCCCCCACCCCACCCCCCAATTGTTTGTTTTTGAAACTGTTAAAAAACACATATATTTATTTTTATTATTTTATGTTTGAAATACCGTCCAACCATCACACCCAAGAAAACCTTTTTTTCGCATTTTTGGAAGATAATGTAATAAATGTCTAGCCCCCACACTATACACCCCTCTTCACTCCACCCCTCCCTCCTTTGTGATTGAAAATGAGAGTCCCTTCACCTTTAAAAAGAAAATAGATGAGCGGTCTGCACCCGCAAGGCGGTGCTCTTTTTCTAAACTGCATCCACAGCTGAACGTTGGCACCTGTTATGCGGTGCTCGTGTTATACAATTGCTTTTGTGTACAGACAGTTTCTTAATAATGTAATGTACTGTTGAAACATTTGATAATCATGATTAGCAATCTTTAAATATATACTTGCATTACTGTTTCTATTCAATGTGTCGCTGAATAGGTTGTACAACAGAAAGAAGACGGTGCTACTATGTGTTGTATTCTCTATGGTGTTACTAGCAATCTACAATATAGAGGGAGCCCACCAACAGGTAAGTGGACTTGGCCTATAAAGCAGCAGTTATTACACAAATAATTGTTTACTTATACATTTTGACCATATTATCCATATAATGCATGATTTTAATTGACTTGCACGATTTCATTGTTGAGGTGTACACTGTAGGTCACAAAGCCAACAGACTGTCATAAAATCACTCGCAATTATGTCATTCATCATCTGCATGATGTTACGGCAGGTATTGAATGCCTACAAGTGCAAAGCGTGCGCTCTCATTGGCCAATATCGATTTTCCAATACAATGAGGCTCCGCCTTAAGGCAGGCTTTAGTTGGGTAAAGCGATACATGTAAATGACAGAGGATTGTAAATCGTCTCTTAAAATTTCCGGCGAAATCATTATCGCTTTGATCTTAAGAATGATTAGTTGCAGTTTCTGAAAAATAAACAAATTAGCTCATTTAAATGCCCGGCGGACTCTGATTCCAAAATTCAAGCGCCCCTGCTAGGGACTGTTAAATGGCCTGTGGAAAGAATTAGTAGATAATAGTGCAACATGCTTAGTGTAAAGAAAACACATTTTTGCACAACTTGTTTGCAAAAGAATCTGTCCAATGTATGTTATGTGTTTACTTTGTCACACTGTCTACAGTCATTTTGTTCTAACGTCCACAAATTGCACTCTGGTTAAATATGTGATGTAATCACACAGAAAAAAACCACGTATTGGCTGAAGTTTAAAAAAAACGCACAATGTGTGTCAATATAATTTTTATTCAAAAATATTACATGTCTGCAAACATTTATATATTTTTAAAAGTTTCCTTACATGATAGTTTTATACAAATTTAATCTGCATGCCTTTTTGATGAGGCTTACTGTACATAAGTTAAATGTTATGCTAGACATGTATATCTTAACTCTGTACTGAAAAAAAAACTTCACTACATAACGGTATTGGCCACAGTGAAATCAATATGCAGCAAATGCATTTTTCCACAAGAGTTACATCCTGTTTCTTTTATCAATATATACATGATTGTATGATAATTTGCCTCAATTTTATCACAGAGAATTCCTATGATTCTTAAGATTCCTATAGATGTGGGTATTTTAATAAAGCCAACAACTACTGAAACACCTTGCCAATTATAGGTAAAAAGTGACATGACTAGGAATATTATTGCAACTCGTATTTGCCACCTACTGTGGTATATAATAAATGTTATAGGCATGGATGTTAGTGTTTTTTTTTCTATGAACATTTTTATTAAACAAATGTTGAACATTGTGGGATCTGTGGAAAATGCAATAAAGAGGAGTAGGGAATTTCAGCTGCTTGTCATTTTGTCCATTCTTATGTATGACATCACTAAATTTGCATCATTTTATTTTAATTTTAAAATATATAATGATAAAAAATCTGAAATATTTAGTCAATTGCTGCATGTGCCTTATTTATGGCAAATGAAGCTTCTAACGTGGTTGTCAGAACTACAAGCATGTTTATGCCTAAGGTGTGAAAAAAGCAGGCTTTTGTCCTGCTATGTTATGATTCTCCACTTGTGTATAGGTCTGTTTCTGTTTGCCAGACTGTGGGCAGTGTAGAGAAGACCGTGCTGTGGTGTGCCTACTGGGTCGGCCTGGGCATCCTATCCTCCGTGGGGCTGGGAACAGGCCTGCACACCTTCCTGCTATACCTGGTAGGAACTGAGATTCTTTGTGGTGATTATGGGTCATGTGAAGTTACAAACTAGTAGTCTAGTAGGAACAGAGGTCCACAGTGCATGATTGTAACCTTTTTTTAAAATACGCTGATGATGATCTACATTGTGCTGTGTAAAAGAATTTTTTTGTTCCTACTAGACTATAGGCTGATGTAAGTGAGGCATGTTATAGAAAAAGCTTGTGATCTCTTTACTTGCATACATTTCATACATTAATACTACTGCCTTTGCAGTTCTATCAAATGTAAGTAGCATTGACTGATCACAGTCAGATTTATAACAACGACTTCTCAGAACCATCTCCTACAAATGTTTACAGTAATTAATTGATTTTATGAGACATCTTCAAATAATTAAGGCCAGGTTTCTGTCTCAACACAGCCTTTCAAGCAGTTAATCAAGTGTTCATATCACAGGTGGTTAGCGTGTGGCTATGATATTAATTTCCAGAAAAGAAATTCATTTCTGCGTTGAATAAGACCGAGATCATGAAAATCGCTGCACAATTGATGAAGATATGTCTGTTCAAAGCGATGCACCCCGTTTTGGGCTGATTTTGAGTTGCATACCTTGTTATATATATATATTTGATAGTGAAATATTTTTTTTCAGAAAAGTTAATTTTTCGTTATAATGTGATTATTTATCATTCAAAATGATGTTTTCACTAATTAATATCATTGCCACACGCTGCCCACCTGTGGTTCATATGAGTCGCGTTCTGAGAAAATTGGGAAAAAAGCATGTGCGTAAAGTGTTGTCCCAGATGATGACACTTTCCACCTTAATTAGATTTTCACTAAGAAGAGGCTTCATTTAAACGAAAAGTGTCATAAAAGCAGAAAGTGTCGTCCCTGATTAGCCTGTGTGGACTGCACAGGCTTATCTGGAATGACACTTTACGCACATGCATTTTGCCCAATTTTCACAGAACACGACACATATGTAAGTAAAGAAAATTATTTACTACCATATCAATATTTTTTGTTAATTTTGAACAATTTTATCCGAGGTGAGCTTGCTTCAACCCTTAGAATGTATTTGTTAGTAATACAAATTTTTAACGACACAATTTCAGTCAACCATGAGTGAAAATAATTATTTTTTTTAAATCACATAGCATTGCTCTGTTTGACAAGTTATTTTATCTATGTAAGACTGTGACATTCTAGTATAATGAGGGCTATGGCAGTATAATTAACACTTTCCCACTCATAAGCAAAGTGAAAGTGGTTATGTGCAAACAGCATAAAACTAGAACAGCCTGAGAATGACTCACAGTCTAATCAGGTTTAATGCTGTTTGCTGCTCATCAGTATCTAAGGGTTGATAATGAAGCCTTAAACAATTTAATCTAGTAAGAAAGGTCTTTAATTAAATTGAACTTTCTAAGGGATTACAAATGTGTAAAAAACGTATCTATATTAATGCATGCATATTTGGTCTTAATTCTTATTAATTATCCTCTTTGTTGTTGATATAATTTTTTCATAATAACCAAATTGGAATTATATTAAAATAATATTTTGACAAATTGTATTTGTTCTTCAGATGCTACAAGTTTTGTATGATACAACATGTTTTTTAAGTCATTGCTTTTGTATTGATAAACTTCAGCTTGTTAAATAACATTAGAATATTGCAAAATTTAAAAAATTGAGAGAATTAGGGATTTTTCATAAAGGCAAGTATGTACTTTTTTTTATTTTAGCACATTTCATTAGTATTTTTGATGTTATGTATTGTCCTTAATGCAGGGTCCACACATAGCTGCAGTGACATTGGCGGCCTATGAGTGCATGTCTACAAACTTCCCTGAGCCTCCATATCCCACAGAGTATGTAGTGCAGGGCTTTCTCTGCCATTTTCCAACTTAGCCAATGGCCTATTATACCACATGTACGTGAAGAAACTTAAACTTTGACCCAGGGAGAGCCCTGTATTGTTTGCAAAATTGTTACTTCAATTTAAAGCCATGCTTTATTAAATAACATATTCAAACCATTTTTAGCTCGGCTGTTTTCGGAGAAAACCTGAGGAATTGTCATAGCCAGCTCGTCGTGTTGTGTCGTCTGCGTCGGCTAAAACCTTAACATTTTGTCAAGGTTTTGAACATTGGCTCTAAAATCAAAGTGCTTCCACCTACATCTTTGAAACTTCATATGTAGCTGCACCTTGATGAGTTCTACACGTCACACCCATATTTGGGTCACTAGGTCAAAGGTCAAGGTCACTGTGATCTCTAAAAATTTTTTAATTCTGACAAGCTTTCATTTATTAAAAAATGCACCCGCAGCCGAGCAATGGCACCCGTTATGCGGTGCTCTTGTTATATAAAAGTGCCAGTTTACAAGTCCTTTGAAGCTGTCAGTAGTGATCTTATTTCATTATCACCACCCCCCTATGCAGGATCATATGCCCAGAAGAGGAAGGAAAGCAGTACAGGATCTCCATGTGGACCATCATCAGCAAGGTGCGACTTGAAGCGTTCATGTGGGGTGCAGGAACCGCCATCGGGGAGTTGCCACCATATTTCATGGCGCGTGCGGCTCGGCTCTCTGGTGCCGACCTCGATGCTGATGAGTTTGAGGAGATTGAAGAGCTCCTGCATGAGAAGAATGAGAACCCTGGAGATATGGTATGGGATTTAGTATGGAACCCTGGAGACATCATACAGGATTTAGTATAGAACCCTGGAGTCATGGTACAGGATTTGTATAGAATCCTGAAGACAGGGTACCAGATTTAGAATAGAACCCGGGATACATGGTACAGGATTTAGTATAAATCTGTTTACCCTATTCATTAAAGGATAGTATCATGGGTTGGGGTACTTAAGTCCATCTTGAGTGAAGACATTTATTTATGCCCCCCTTTGAAGAAGAGGGGGTATATTGTTTTGCACATGTCGGTTGGTCCGTCCGTCGGTCCGTCCACCAGATGGTTTCCGGATGATAACTCAAGAACGCTTAGGCCTAGGATCATGAAACTTCATAGGTACATTGATCATGACTGGCAGATGACCCCTACTGATATTCAGGTCACTTGGTCAAAGGTCAAGGTCACAGTGACTCAAAACAGTCAAATGGTTTCCGGATGATAACTCAAGAATGCTTACGCCTAGGATCATGAAACTTCATAGGTATATTGATCATGACTGGCAGATGACCCCTATTGATTTTCAGGTCACTAGGTCAAAGGTCAAGGTCACAGTGACTCGAAATAGTAAAAAGGTTTCTGGATGATAACTCAAGAATGCTTACGCCTAGGATCATGAAACTTCATAGGTACATTGATCATGACTGGCAGATGACCCCTAGTAATTTTCAGGTCACTAAGTCAAAGGTCAAGGTCACAGTGACTCAAAACAGTAAAATGGTTTTCGGATGATAACTCAAGAATAATTAGGCCTAGGATCATGGAACTAAATAGGTACATTGATCATGACTGGCAGATGACCCCTATTGATTTTCAGGTCACTAGGTCAAAGGTCAAGGTCACAGTGACAAAAAACGTATTCACACAACGGCTGCCACTACAACTGACAGCCCATATGGGGGGCATGCATGTTTCACAAACAGCCCTTGTTTAAGGTGAGTTCTAAAGACAGCTTGGAAGACAACAAATATGTTTTTTTAAGGATTTCAATTGATGCCAGCAGAAGATGCTATTTGTATTGGATATCCTGCATGTATTTAGCAATTGAAATCTGGGGTCAGTTTTTAAAAAATAAAGTTCACAATTGTTAATTTATTAATGATACAATTTTAAGCTCAGCCACGAACAAATTGACCGTTGTTGACACTATGTGATGTACAAAAAGCAAGCTGTTGTCAACACATACATAATGAGGGGTCGATTTTCTCATCAGTCCTGTTTAGTCAATAACCATATGCATTGAGTGTCAGTTATTTAGGGCTAATATTGGTACAAACTGTACTCATTAACATAGATATATAAAAAATAAAGAACATGTATTATAATAACCAAACAGTATTCAAGTTATTGTTATTATTCAAATATTTGTTTCAATCTCTAAAAAGAAAACTAATCCAGAAAAGTCAATATAAGGTCAAAGCTAGTGAGCTAGAAAAAGTTATTAATGCAAAGTAAATTATTTACTGAACATATTCAACTATTTTCGCAAATTCGTTCTTTATGTGTTTCAGAGTTTCCTAGAAAAAGCAAAGTTGTCTGTGCACAATTTGGTGCAGAGGGTTGGATTCTTTGGTATTTTGCTGTGTGCATCGGTATGTCTTCTTTTTTAGCTCGGCTGTTTTCAGAGAAAACCCGAGCTATTGTCATAGCCAGCTTTTCCACTGTCCGCGTCGTGCTAAAACCGTAACATTGGCTCTAAAATCAAAGTGCTTCCACCTACAACTTTGAAACTTCATATGTAGCTGCGCCTTGATGAGTTCTACTCGCCACACCCATTTTGGGTCACTAGGTCCAAGGTAAAGGTCTTTGTGACCTCTAAAAAAACGAAATCTGACAGGCTTTTATTTATTCAACACTGCACCGGCAGCCGAGCGTTGGCACCTGATATGCGATGCTGTTGTTTTAACTCTTTCAGTGCTTGAACTGAATTTTGAAGGCATTTGCAAACAGTTTGGATCCAGATGAGACGCCACAGAACGTGGCGTCTCATCAGGATCCAAACTGTTTGCTATTCTGATAGTATTTTGTGAAAAAAATCGAAGAAAAATGCTAATTTTTGAAATTCAGCAGACAACATTTTATCAGATGACAAATTTTCCAGCATGCAAAGGGTTAATGAGCTGCCCTCTTGGAAAACTTGGCTTTATAAATATGCCTCAAATGTAGTCCCTGATATCTGGGCTTAATACATATGCCTCAAGTGTAGTCCCTGATATCTAGGCTTAATACATATGCCTCAAGTGTAGTCCCTGATATCTGGGCTTAATACATATGCCTCAAGTGTAGTCTCTGATATCTGGGCTTAATACATATGCCTCAAGTGTAGTCCCTGATATCTGGGCTTAATACATATGCCTCAAGTGTAGTCCCTGATATCTGGGCTTAATACATATGCCTCAAGTGTAGTCCCTGATAAACTGGGCTTAATACATATGCCTTAAGTGTAGTCCCTGATATCTGGGCTTAATACATATGCCTCAAGTGTAGTCCCTGATATCTGGGTTTAATACATATGCCTCAAGTGTAGTCCCTGATAAACTGGGCTTAATACATATGCCTCAAGTGTAGTCCCTGATATCTGGGCTTAATACATATGCCTCAAGTGTAGTCCCTGATAAACTGGGCTTAATACATATGCCTCAAGTGTAGTCTCTGATATCTGGGCTTAATACATATGCCTCAAGTGTAGTCCCTGATAAACTGGGCTTAATACATATGCCTCAAGTGTAGTCTCTGATATCTAGGCTTAATACATATGCCTCAAGTGTAGTCCCTGATATCTGGGCTTAATACATATGCCTCAAGTGTAGTCCCTGATATCTGGGCTTAATACATATGACTCAAGTGTAGTCCCTGATATCTGGGCTTAATACATATGCCTCAAGTGTAGTCCCTGATATCTGGGCTTAATACATATGCCTCAAGTGTAGTCCCTAATATCTAGGCTTAATACATATGCCTCAAGTGTAGTCCCTGATATCTGGGCTTAATACATAAGCCTCAAGTGTAGTCCCTGATATCTGGGCTTAATACATATGCCTCAAGTGTAGTCCCTGATATCTAGGCTTAATACATATGCCTCAAGTGTAGTCCCTGATATCTGGGCTTAATACATATGCCTCAAGTGTAGTCCCTGATATCTGGGCTTAATACATATGCCTCAAGTGTAGTCCCTTATATCTGGGCTTAATACATATGCCTCAAGTGTTGTCCCTGATATCTGGGCTTAATACATATGCCTCAAGTGTTGTCCCTGATATCTGGGCCTAATACATATGCCTCAAGTGTAGTCCCTGATATCTGGGCTTAATACATATGCCTCAAGTGTAGTCCCTGATATCTGGGCTTAATACATATGCCTCAAGTGTAGTCTCTGATATCTGGGCTTAATACATATGCCTCAAGTGTAGTCCCTGATATCTGGGCTTAATACATATGCCTCAAGTGTAGTCCCTGATAAACTGGGCTTAATACATATGCCTCAAGTGTAGTCCCTGATATCTGGGCTTAATACATATGCCTCAAGTGTAGTCCCTGATAAACTGGGCTTAATACATATGCCTCAAGTGTAGTCTCTGATATCTGGGCTTAATACATATGCCTCAAGTGTAGTCCCTGATATCTAGGCTTAATACATATGCCTCAAGTGTAGTCCCTGATATCTGGGCTTAATACATATGCCTCAAGTGTAGTCCCTGATATCTGGGCTTAATACATATGCCTCAAGTGTAGTCCCTGATAAACTGGGCTTAATACATATGCCTCAAGTGTAGTCTCTGATATCTGGGCTTAATACATATGCCTCAAGTGTAGTCCCTGATATCTGGGCTTAATACATATGCCTCAAGTGTAGTCCCTGATAAACTGGGCTTAATACATATGCCTCAAGTGTAGTCCCTGATATCTGGGCTTAATACATATGCCTCAAGTGTAGTCCCTTATATCTGGGCTTAATACATATGCCTCAAGTGTTGTCCCTGATATCTGGGCTTAATACATATGCCTCAAGTGTTGTCCCTGATATCTGGGCCTAATACATATGCCTCAAGTGTAGTCCCTGATATCTGGGCTTAATACATATGCCTCAAGTGTAGTCCCTGATATCTGGGCTTAATACATATGCCTCAAGTGTAGTCCCTGATATCTGGGCTTAATACATATGCCTCAAGTGTAGTCCCTGATATCTGGGCTTAATACATATGCCTCAAGTGTAGTCCCTGATATCTGGGCTTAATACATATGCCTCAAGTGTAGTCCCTGATATCTGGGCTTAATACATATGCCTCAAGTGTAGTCCCTGATAAGATAGAGCAGTTTGCAGAGGCTAATCATTGCCTGCACTTTCTGCGTAGACTTGATTTAAGTTTCAAAGAAACTTCTTAAGAAAATTATATAGAATTTATAAGTTTCATTCCTGATTAGCCTGTGTGGACTGCACAGTCTAATCTTAGACAACAATACACACACATATTAAATACCAGAGTTACAGAGTGTGGATCATATATATGTGTTAAATTCAAACAATTTCTTATTATTTAATATGTGTTTTTAAATATTCCAAACATGCACAGCTTTCTTCTATATTCTAACGAATTTTAAAATGCAAAATGTAAAATTTAAAAGTAATTAAAAAAGCAAGACAAATGTCATTTTTATGATGCAGTTTAAAAGTTAACGCAATCGTAAAGCACGTGTCTTCGTCATTCAGCATGTATCTTTTCTGTGGATCTATTTGAGTTTTTTTGTTAGTTTTGTTGGATAATTAGGCATATGTGATGCATGTTCAATACGTGGAAATTCTGTATGTTGGTCGTAAGACTTCTGAAGTAAATGTTTGTTCAACATTTGATTTTGGATTGAGGGGAACTACAAAATTCCATTTAAATTTATGATCCACAAACAATACAGGTTTCCCAATAAGTTATAATGAAAACAATTGTAAAGATGGTAATTCACAGACTTGTTTTAATGTTAATGTAATGAAAGATTAGAATCATAATAACTATGAAGTATAAAGATAATAAATTAATAAACTTGCATATGGGCTAACTTTAAACAGTGAGAATTAAATGCAGTTCTAATCTCTTAAAATTGCAGATTCCCAACCCACTGTTTGATCTGGCAGGTATCACATGCGGTCATTTCCTCATCCCATTCTGGACGTTCTTTGGTGCTACTCTTATTGGCAAGGCCATCATCAAAATGCATATACAGGTGAGTAGACAGGAAAGCTGCTTTTGTAGAAAACTCTCTAGAGATCTCTGAGAATTAAGTGATCAGCAAGAGGAAACGTTTTTACATTATGAAAAAAATAAGTTTTAAACAGATCTCAATAAATTTGGCAAAGGATCTAGTGGGCCCACTTATAATATTAGCCATAGTTTTTATGTTGACTTAAATCACATATAAGATCCTTAAAGTGTGAAACTCTATGTTTTGTTATTTGTTCTTTTGTCCTTAAATAATCCAGATTGTTATATTTGGATATGCCAAACCAACATGAATAAAGTGAAGTATATAAACCTTAACACTATATTTAATGTTTGCCCTATAAACAAAATCATTTTTTCCTATTACCATATGAAAATCGATAGTATAACAACGATCGTATAAACTTTACCTTTATACTATCGCTATTTTTAGACCATGGTTTTCCGATCTCTATCTCAAGAACACTTTATGTTTCAATGTAACGTCATAGCAAATGATGACGTTGAAGTAAACAAACACTTCGGAGTCAACTTGGAAAACCAGCGCTGTTTCATTGAATTTTAAAGTATTTTTACTCTTTTTGAACGATAAACGACCACAAATAATAGGATAAATAGAATATTATGTGAGTTTTGGATAAAGATCAAGTTTATCATGCTCGGCACGAACCATGTTAGCGCTCGGCAAGCCTTGCGCTACATCGGTTCTAAGCCTCGCATGATAAACTTGATCTTTATCCAAAACTCAAATAATATTCTCTATTTATTACACAAAGGGAATATGAAATCTATTGCATTTCTTGGCTGATGCTAGGGTAAGAAATTTATCAAGTTAAATACAACAAAAAAGATTTACAAAAAAAATTAAGTATTTTGTTTTTCTACTCCAATGCTTTTCATATGTTATTAGTTTCCTTTTTAAAACACAATTAAGCTTTTTGGTGTTTTTTTCTTTAGATAAAGATGAATTACATGTATATTATTGACATGGCCTTTAAAAGATGCAATTAATTTTCCATTATTAAATAAATATGAAACCTAACTTTTTGCAATGTCTTGCATTATTACTGTACATTTTTATCCCCTGCCAAAGGGATAGAATGGATGTTTTCAGTCTGTCAGTTCATCCATCAGTTTGTCACAAACTTTTGATGGCTATATCTCGGAAACCATACAAGATATCAACATGAAATTTCAAGGCTGTAGATATATCAATGAGACGTAGTGTGTTGCACAAGAACACTAACCCTACACTTTCTTAAATAAGAGTTATTGCCCTTTATTGTTTTTGTATAATGCAACTTTTCAAGGCTATATCTCATGGGTGGGTAGAGATGAATGAAAATAAGTGTCATGCACACAAATCATAACCCTACACTTTCCTAAATAAGAGTTATTGCCCTTTCTTGATTTTGTATAATGTAACATTTCAGGGCGATATCTTAGACTCGGTACAAGATTTCAACATGAAACTTACTAAATGTATAGATATCAATGAGGAGAATTGCCTTGCATAAAAACAATAACCCAACCTTTCATTTTTAGCTCGGCTGTTTTCGGATAAAACCCGAGGTATTGTCATAGCCAGCTCGTCGTGTCCGTCGTTGTTTTGTGTCGTCTGCTTTGTGCTAAAACCTTTACATTTTGTCAAGGTTTTGAACATTGGCTCTAAAATAAAAGTGCTTTCACCTGCAACTTTGAAACTTCATATGTAGCTGCACCTTGATTAGTTCTACATGCCACACCCATTTTCAGGTCACTAGGTCAAAGGTCAAGGTCACTGCGACCTCTAAACAAAATTTAAAAAATCTGACAAGCTTTCATTTATTCAAAACTGCACTCGCAGCAGAGCGTGGAACCCGTTATACGGTGCTCTTGTTTAAAATTATATCGTATATTTTTATGCTCCCTGATCGAATGATCGGGGGTATATTGTTTTTGGCAGGTCTGTTGGTCTGTCATTCTGTCCCGAAACTTTAACCGTGGTCATAACTTTTGCAATATTTAAGATAGCAACTTGATATTTGGCATTCATGTGTATCTCATTGAGCTGCACATTTTGAGTGGTGAAAGGTCAAGGTCATCCTTCAAGGTCAAAGGTCAAATATATGGTTTCAAAGCGCAGTAGAGGGCATTGTGTTTCACAAACACAGCTCTTGTTTAATTTGCACCCATCCATAAACATTATGTATTTGGCGGGTCATATTACCGGTAATTCAACAAATTTGCTTGTTTACACTGACTATTGTTGTCTGAATGAAACATGTTTATTTTCAGAAACTGTTTGTGATATTCTTGTTCAGTGAACACCATGTGGAAACAGTAGTAAACTTGATAGGGTAAGTGATTCTCATTTTGGTTGCTTTATTATAAAGATGAATATTACTTTAAGACAGTGCTTAACATAATATTTTTTATTGTTACAATATTGGAAATTAACTAGTTTCAAAATTGTTAACAAACGGCTAGTATTTTCATGGCTGACATAATGGCTCTGCATTTGGTTTTCTCGTTTAAAGTAAAATTTTAATGAAAAAGTCAGCTCTTACAAAAAAGCCATTATTTGCATGCATGCTGCTAGTAAGACTTAATTTGTTGTTTTTGAGGCCATTTTTACTAGAAATATGCCATGTTGACAAGCTGGCATTTGCATTTATGGTATATATCTATGTAAGATCAATTGAAAAACATAGCAGCCAGGATACTGGGAGGGAGCTAGGAAGTTTTACTTAAATGGCTATATTCAAACCTTGAGAACACTCTAGTTCTTTTTTTTATAAAAAAAGCTCAGATTATTTTTGAATGATATATAATTTGGCTGAGTTCCAAAAAATATTTGGTCTTTAGAAACATGGCCACAAATGGGTAGAGCAGTTTTCTTTGCATGTCGTAAGTGATATCTTTTTAATCACACATTTATCCCAATCAGCATGGAACACTTCTGTTTAGTTTGTGACATCTGAATTGATTTAAAAAGATGGTTCTGTCTGGAACCACATTTTTTACACAAATTTCACAAAAGCTTCTTAAAAGAGTTTAGATCCTTTGGGTCTATGGTGTGATAAGATGAAAAGAAAACAACGGCCGGTTTATGGGATAGTTTTGTTGATTATACTGACATGAGAAACATATATTGTATATTACCATTAATTGCATTAAAAGCGGTAGGTTACAGATTATTTTAATCTTGACAGTTTTCTCCAAACAGGAAACTACCAAAGTATGGGAAAGTTTTACAAACACCTTTCAAAGAGTATCTCCGTCTTCAGAAACAAAAGTTACATCATAAACCTGGTACTGCAACTTCAGGGGTAAGTGAATTAGGCTGTGGTTCTTTCTATTGTTCTGTTTTAGAATTGTGTTTATACTTACAGTGTACTTATACATATTTAAAATGGAGACAGAGTTCATTTTCCTTCAATGTCACAGAAATGTCTTTAGTTTTTCTTTGAAGTTGATATTTTGTTATGACTAATCTGTAATTGATATTTCCATACTATTATGTAATTGGATGATATTTGATGGTATTTTTTATTTTTAGTTGCTAAGTTTTTAGTGAGCAACAAGCACAGCATTCTCCAGTTGAGCCATTTGAATAATTTGATGTCTGTTGTTTTTGTTTGTGTGCTTGACGTGTGTTTTTATGTCAATATTCTCCAATTGAACCACTGGGCAGAATGTGCACTTAAAGGTATTTTCCTCAGATTGTCCTCCATGAAAATTTAGCAGATGGTTTGGGTTCATTTATTTATTACGTCACATGGTCCAAAAAGCTGTTTTAAAAATACACAAATGAACTAAGTTGAAAATTCTTCTACAAGGAATCCCCAATAACTTCAAATATGTTCTCCTATGAAAAGATGAGGCCCATAGGTCTTATTAGCTCATCTATTAAAAAAAAAAAAGAGCTATTGTCATCACCTTGGCGTCGGCGTTGGTGGTTAAGTTTTGTGTTTAGGTCCATTTTATTCCTTAAGTATCAAAGCTATTGCTTTCATACTTGTAACACTTACTTACTATCATAAGAGGACTGTGCAGGCAAAGTTATGTAACTCTGACTGGCATTTTGACAGAATAATGTGCCCTTTTTATACTTAGAAAATTGAAAATTTGGTTAAGTTTTGTGTTTAGGTGCACTTTTTTCCTAAAGTATCAAAGCCATTGCTTTCATACTTGCAACACTTACTAACTATCGTAAGGGGACTGTGCAGGCAAAGTTATGTAACTCTGACTGGCATTTTGACGGAATTATGGGCGCTTCTTACTTGAAAATTTGGTTAAGTTTTGTGTTTTGGTCCACATTACCCTTAAAGTATCATAGATATTGCTTTCATACTTGGAACACTTGCAAACTATCATAAGGGGACAGTAAAGGACAAGTTGCATAACTCTGGTTGTCATTTTTACTGAATTACGGCCCTTTCTTGACTTAGTAACTTTGAATATATGGTTACATTTTGTGTTTAGATTCACTTTACTTCTTAAGTATCAAGGCTATTGCTTTTAAGCTTTAAATACTTTCATGCTATCATGATGGTACTGTACCTGGCAAGTTGAATTTTACCTTGACCTATGAATGACCTTGACTCTCAAGATCAAATTATAAAATTTTGCTAAAATTGTCATAACTTCATTATTTATGATAATGATTAGTTTCGATTGAGACTTTGACAAAACAACGCTTACCTGACATATCACAATTGACTACATCCAAACCATCCTCCCGAATCCCCCCCCTCCATGAATCCCACCTCAATCCCCCCATTTTTTTTTTAAATTAAAGATCATCTAATAAATGACCACCACATCCTCACACTATACCCACCCCCACCCCCAAAAAATAATTTTTATGCCTCCAGTAGGGTGGCATATAGCAGTTGAACTGTCCGTCAGTATGTCAGTCAGTCCGAAAAAAACTTTAACATTGGCCATAACTTTTTCACTTTTTAAGATAGCAACTTGATATTTGGCATGCATGTGTATCTCATGGAGCTGCACATTTTGAGTGGTGAAAGGTCAAGGTCATCCTTCAAGGTCAAATGTCAAATTTATGGTGTCTGTTCGTGCCAAAACTTTAACATTGGCCATAACTTTTTTAATATTGAAGATAGCAACTTGATATTTGGCATGCATGTGTATCTCATGAAGCTGCACATTTTGAGTGGTGGAAGTTCAAGGTCAAGGTCATCCTTCAAGGTAAAAAAATATATAAATTCAAAGCGGCGTTTTCATGAAGCTGCACATTTTGAGTGGTGGAAGTTCAAGGTCATCCTTCAAGGTCAAGGTCATCCTTCAAGGTCAAAGGTAAAAAAACTAATATAAAATTTCAAAGCGGCATAATCATGAAGCTGCACATTTTGAGTGGTGTAGGTTCAAGGTCAAGGTCATCCTTCAAGGTCAAGATCATCCTTCAAGGTCAAACAAAATATTTAAATAATCAAAGCGGCGTTATCATGAAGCTGCACATTTTGAGTGTTGGAAGTTCAAGGTCATCCTTCAAGGTAAAAAAATATAATTTCAAAGCGGCGTTCTCATGAAGCTGCACATTTTTAGTGGTGGAAGTTAAAGGTCAAGGTCATCATTCTAGGTCAAGGTCATCCTTCAAGGTCAAAGGTAAATTATTTTTTTTAATTCAAAGCGGCGTTATCATGAAGCTGCACATTTTGAGTGGTGAAAGTTCAAGGTCATCCTTCAAGGTCAAGGTCATCCTTCAAGGTCAAAGGTAAAAAATAAATATTTCAGAGCGGCCTTCTTATAAAGCTGCACATTTTGAGTGGTGGAAGTTCAAGGTCAAGGTCATCCTTCAAGGTCAAATGTAAAAAAAAAAATCAAAGCGGCGCAATAGGGGGCATTGTGTTTCTGACAAACACATCTCTTGTTTTTTTCAAACATGGTTTAAAAACACAAATTTTTTTTTTATTATTTTATTTTTGAAATACTGTCCATCCATCCCACCCAAGAATCCCCCCACCCCCCAAAAAATATTTTTTTTTTGCATTGTTTTTGCATTTTTGGAAGATTATGATTATTAAATGACCCCACCCCCACACTATACACCCCTCCCCACTCCACCCCTCCATCCTTTGTGATTGAAATTGAGATAGGTACCTAAAAAGAAAAATAGATGAGTGGTCTGCACCCGCACGGCGGTGCTGTTGTTATGAGTATGTTATAATCAGATAGTGGTCCTTTACCAAGTTTTTGCAACTTATGCCTCTGGATTCTAATAGGCTACATCCATTTGGTGGTGTGAATTTGTAGTAGATTTAATTACATAGCAATATAAGTTCAAATAATGCCCCTGTCATTAAAAGAAGCCCCAAACCAGGGGCCTTGTGTTTATAATGAAGAGCCAAGTTTTTCAGTTGAACATTCTCATTCGAATTTCAGGGTCCTATTGTAAAGTGTAAGCATTTCCTTTTTAATTTTTGAAGGACAAAATTTAAAAGTCTGATACTGTATTTGAGAAATAAATATCTGAAGAGCAACACATAGAACATAGCATGATTGCAATTTACAGTCCAAAGGTAAATCTATTGAGGTCTTTGTGACATGTAATGTTATTTGTTTTACAGGAATCCGGCAATCTTTTGGCGTGGATATTTGAAAAGGTAGTCATAGTGATGGTTGCGTATTTCCTTCTTTCCATTATCAACTCTATGGCACAAAATTACCACAAGAGGCAATGCAAAACCAAACGTCTGCTGCAGTGATATGGTTCCTCTTACTGACTGCAAAGATGATCTGGGTCATCATGGTGGTTGCAATTATTGCAATGTAGGTCATCTAAACAATTGCACTATTTAATTATAAAAGCTCATTGACGACTGATGAAGTTCCTTGGGCCACAAAGCATATGAAAAGCTCAGATTCACATTTAAGTCATATAATCATAAGTTTTGTAATTGTATGATATTGTTGTCATATTTACACCAGTGTTTTATTTTTGCCATACCAAAATGTAGTAGACTTTATATGAAGGCTTTCAATGATGTTGAAAAGCATGGTTATTAGATTGAGGAAGGCAAGCTCATGGACACCCTCAAACAGATGGTTTCCGGTTAATAACTTGCATTTTCATTGACTAATGGAAACTTTGTATGTAGCAAGCTTGTTTGGAGACCTAGCTTGGCATTTCTTTTAAGGCATGTCATGTCAAGCTCTGTTTTGATAAGAATAGATTAACACTTAGCGCTTAATTATTAAAATTCTTGGATATAGTATACTGATATTTTGTGTAACTGTGTATCTTACCTGGAGCCCAATACCTTGGTATTGTACTGGGGTTAGTTGATTCAAAGTCAGAGTTGCTTAATATTTTAGCTCACCTGAGCACAACGTGCTCATGGTGAGCTTTTGTGATTACATTTTGTCCGTCGTGCGTTGTGCGGCATCAACATTTGCCTGGTTAACACTCAAGAGGCCTCATTTATTGTCCAATCTTCATGAAATTTGGTCAGAAGATTGGTCTCAATGATATCTTGGATGAGTTCGAAAATTGTTACGTTTGCTTGAAAAACATGGCTGCCAAGGAGCGTGGCATTTTTCCTTATATGGCTATATATGGCTATAGTAAAATTTTGTTAACACTCCAAAGGCCACATTTATTTCCGATCTCTTGAAACTTTGTCAGAAGATTCATCCCAATAATATCTTGGACGAGTTAAAAAATGATGCCGATAGGTTGAAAAACATGGCTGCCAGGGGGCAGAGCATTTTTCCATTTATTGTTATAGTAAAACCTTGTTAACACTCGTGAGGCTACATTTATTTTCCGATCTTCATGAAACTTGGTCAGAAGATTTGTCCCAATGATATCTTGGATGAGTCAGAAAGTGGTTTTGGTTGCTTTTAAAACATGGCCAGGGGGCGGGGCATTTTTCCAAATATGGATATATATTTCTTTAGTTAAACCTTTTTAACACTCTAGAGGCCACATTTATTGTTCGATCATCATGAAACTTGGCCAGACAATTTGTCCCAGTGATATCTTGATAAGTTCAAAAATGGTTCAGGTTGGTGGAAAAACATGGCCGCCAAGGGGTCATGGCCTTTTTCCTTATATAGCTATAGTAAAACCTTGTTAACACTCTAGAAGCCACATTTATTGTCATGAAACTTGGTCAGAAGATTTGTCCCAATGATATCTTTGACAAGTTCGAAAATGGTTCCAGTTGCTTGAAAAACATGACCATCAGAGGGTGGGGCATTTGTTCTTATATGGCTTTATGAATCTTCATGAAACTATGTCAGAATATTTGTTTAAATGAAATCTTGGATGTGTATGAAAATGGTTCTGGTCTGTTGAATAACATGGCTGCCAGGGTGTTCACTAGTCATGAAAGTTGGTTAAAACATTTGTTTTAATGACATCTTGGGCTGCAGAGAACTGATCAGTTCCTTTGAATCTCAGATGAGCGACTTTAGGCCTTTCAGGCCCTCTTGTTTAAAAAGCATTCAGCTTGTATCTGGTCAATAACTTAAGTTTGAATTGACCAACTTTGATCACACATAGGATATAGCAAACTTGCATGGATACCAAGCGTGTAATTGAAATTACTTGAGTTTTAGTTTAGGTATTGCATTGTTTTTTTTGTACGGAGGTTACTTTTTATCTTGACCTGTGATTTCATATTTGTCAGTTAAGGTCAAGGTCACTGTTATTAAATGAGTCGTGTTCTGAGAAAACTGGGCATACTGCATGTGCGTAAAGTGTCATCCCAGACTAGCCTGTGCAGTCCAGACGTCACTTTCGGCTTTTATGATATTTTTAGTTTTAAGGAAGTCCCTCCTTACTGAAATCAAGTTTAGGCGGAAAGTGTCGTCCCTGATTAGCCTGTGCGGACTGCACAGACTAATCTGGGACGACACTTTACGCACATGCATTAAGCCCAGTTTTCTCAGAACACAACTCAAATAACAGAAAAAGCAACATTAATACATAAAACCTTGAATAAAGTTGGAGATATTCTGATGAAATTGTATGTGCATGTAGCTTACATGTAAACTCCTAAACCTAGCTTGTGATTCCATTTTGGTCTAGATCAACATAGCAAACAATCAAACTTCAAAAGCTTCATCAGTATAGAATTTCTTGTTTATGTCAGCAACTTTTATAACAGACAACCAAATATAAATAAAAACTGATTCAAACTGGGATCCCCACCTTGGGAAAGTCAATACATATCATTCAGAGTTCAAACCGGTTTGAGTGCATGCAGAACCTAGCACTTTCACTGGAATAAATCCCAAACCAAACATGCTTTGAAATCAATCTCAAATAATTATGGTCACTATTTCTAAAAATCTTTCTCTGCTCATTACCTTGAATTTTTATATGGCTATTGTTTTCAAATTTTCTGTATTGGAGGCTAACTTGCTGACCTAATTTGGAATGTTCAATCAAATTTAAATTTATTACTGAAATGTTGAATAGTCTATCTGGTTTTGTGTCATTGCCATGTTTGTTGTATACCTCCTGCTCAATAATGTAGCAAGATATTAATTATTGTACTTAATGGATTGTTCCGAAGCTGGGTTCATAGAAAAAGATTTATAACTCAGGCTGCATTATTAATATATTAATTTCCTTTTGTCCTGTTTCTGTTTTTAGCCGTTTTCTAAAATATGAAATAATTAATGGATTGATATCAAATCTCATTTATTCATGGCTTCATTTTGTGAGTACATTGACCATTTGCTTAAGTGTTATAAACTTTATTATTTATGGAGTTATTTCCATTCTGGTCCAGTCATGTTTTATAGAACTGCATTAACAATTTATGGACTAGCACAGTGTCTTTATCCAGCTCCAGTTAAAAATGTTCACACCTGGGGCCCGTCTTATCAAACTTCGTACGACATTCTTACCTTACGATGCAATTTTTGAAGCGCGATAAATATGTAACCGTCACTTTTATAATTACTTTTGTTGAACATTTCCATTTATTTCCAAAAGTAGATCTTAGATATGCTTTATATTTAAAACATACAGATCATAATCACTTATATTTTTAAATTACAAAATTCAATCGTAAGTTAACATTGTCGTACGATCTTTGATAAGACGGACCCCTGAAGATATGTTAATTGCTTGAATGTTCTTGTGAATAAGCAATATGTGTGTGTGGTTAGAGTGATGGGGTGTTGGTGCCGTGTCAGTGTGCTCATGGTGTGATTTTTTTTATTAATTAAGCAAAATGTTATTTATAATCTGTGTACAATGTTAATATATTTAAATAATATTCATGGAATGAGTATATGATTGCAAACAGTGTTTAATGTTTAAGCATATGTGCTGGCATTTTCATTAATTCATTGACATTTTGTACTGTTTGATTCAGTTAGTTCATAGTAAACTATTTCTATAAAATCTAGCATAATACCGGGTACATATGATTTTTTTTCTGAATTGTGTACTATTTTTATGTCCCCCACCACTACATGTATAGTGGGGGGCATATTGTTATGCCCTGTCTGTTGGACTGTACGTTGGTCTGTCTGTTGTTTTGGTCAAACTTTAACATTTGCCATAACTTTTGCATTATCGAAGATAGCAACTTCATATTTGGCATGCATGTGTATCTCATGGAGCTGCACATTTTGAGTGGTGGAAGGTCAAGGTCATCCTTCCAAGGTCAAAGGTAAAAAAAAAAGTCAAAGTGGCGCAGAAGGGGACATAGTGTTTCTGACAAACCCATTTCTTGTTATTTATGTAGCAATGTCAGTTTTCTGCAAAATTTCTGAAAAATTGTGTTTGCATGTAATAACCAGCTTTTAGTTGTGTAAATATTCAATTGTTGTTAATCAAGTTATGTTTAATGCAAAAGAAGCCTAAAATTAATCATGGAAGGCCATTTTCATATCTAAATCACTGGGTTATTTATAAATTTAAGTAACATATACTTAAAATCAAACAATTATTTTGCAAAATATTTCGTAACATAAAGTTAATCCATAAAAGATCAGTGTTTCTTATAGCAAAATTATAGCCAAAATTTCAACGCTAGATGTTGTATGGTAACATAGATTAAATGAGATACAAAATTCTCATTTTTAGCTCACCTTAGCACAACGTAATATCTAAGACGAGTACAAAAATGATGCCGGTTGGTTTAAAAACATGACTGCCAGGGGGCGGGGCAATTTTCCTTATATGGCTATAGTAAAACCTTGTTAACACACTAGAGGCCACATTATTTTCCGATCTTCATGAAACTTGGTCAGAAGATTTGTCCCAATAATATCTTGTTATCTCAGGTGAGCGACTTTGGGCCTTTCAGGCCCTCTTGTCTAAATTATTGTGGCACAATATATTCCATGTTAATTTCCCGCAACAATATTTATTCCTAGGCAACAAAAACACTTAATGGTACATAAGTTGGTACATGTGTTTAATATATTGTACAAATCTTTTCCCATTATGCACAGTTCTATAACCATAACATCAAATATTAAGTGAAATTGAACAAAAACCAATGAATGTTTATTATGGCTAAATGCAAGACTATGATACCTTCCTATGCATTTGCAAAACCATTAAGCATATTTTTATAATCACCCGTCAATATGCTATGTTAAGACATGGCTTTTTCTGCATTTTCAAGTTAAGTCACTGAATAAATCAAAACAAAAGACCACTTCTCTACTTCCCAAATTATTCAGGTATAAAAGTTATATCAGATACCTGTGTTAAATATGTTCGAATAGGTTTTTAAAGCCTCCACTGCAGATTTAGAAAAATGCTTCAGATATTCAACAACCCTAAAATAATTTCCCTTCAGCATTACGATTTAATCTGCACTAGTACTTAGTTGAGTCATCATGGCCCTATTATTTATACTTAAACGAATTTGACACCAATCATGAATTTCTTTAATCTTTTATGCTACACCAATTTCCTGGACCCAAGAGTCTGTTTATTTAAAATAATAGAATGATTATTTTGAAGTGCTTTTTGACCAGGCTGGAGTATGAAAACAGGTTTGGATTATTGTAACATAATTTACTAACCACAGTCGCAAAGACACACCACATAGGCCTGTGGGATTATATATGGCCCTTTTTAACTGTATGTGCACAATATTATTATGTAAACCAATGTTTTTTTTTAGAGAATCATACTTAGGTTATTCTTATTGTCAATCTGAAATAAAATAAGTGTTGCATTTTATGAACATGTGTTATTTCCTTTCCTTTTTATTTTGCATACGTTTGCATTTTTGGCAATAGTATACTTCTGTTGGTGAAAACATATAACTTGGTAGTTGAACTATTTTAATTTCAAATTTTGCAAATATCTTGGCCATCATGTAACACCTCTTTTTATGTGCCCCACCACTATAGTGGGGGACATATTGTTTTTGCCCTGTTTGTTGGTTTGTTGCTTCGTTTGCTCCAGCTTTAACATTTTGCCATAACTTTTGCAATATTGAAGATAGCAACTTCATATTTGGCATGCATGTGTATCTCATGGAGCTGCACATTTTTAGTGGTAAACGGTCAAGGTCATCCTTCAAGGTCAAATATATGGGTACATAGTGTTTCACAAACACATAGCTTGTTTATTTTGCCTCAAATATGCTATGCCTAACCTAATTTCCCAAACATAATTTTGTTGATACCCGTATAACATACATGCAAATGCAATATAGATAAGAGTGCAGCTCTCAATGGTAGTAATCATTGATTCTATAATTGTGCCTTCTTGCAATCTCCTCTGTTAATTGCATTATAGTTCACATGTATACATTATTATCTTCCATTTTGTTAATTTTCATTTGATTCTGTTACAGAAGTGTTGTTGAAACAATTTTTATTGTGTTCTATCTTATCATTCCAGTATATTTTTCCTGGGTGCTCAGTATATTTATTGATTTATGTCAGAATTATGGATTATGTTTAAATTGAAAAAATATATTATTTTAATTTATTTAGCCTTCTATATGTCTAATTAGATTGTACATTTTAAACTTAAAAAAGATTAAATATATGTATTATTTCCTTTTAACAATGTTTTGTGCATATCATGCCCACCTGCTAATGTTACATTTTTGTGTGGGGATTTTGCTTTTAAAAACGTAAAATAAGATTCCAACTCTTCATCCAATTATAAATATTGAACTGTAGTGTTTCATCTTTATAGCAAAGTGTCTGCAGTGGTAATGCAGCTGTGTGTAAGATCTTTGTTTTCTGTGTTCGGAAAGCTTTGTTTCTTATTCTACAAACATTGTTCCTACTCTATTCGATGCATGTGCATGTTATCTTGTCCACAATGAATATGGTTTCACATAAGGACATACTACCAGTGATTGTGTTTTCAGCTCACCTGAGCACAACGGTCGTGCGTCGTCCGTCATGCACATTCAACATTTGCCTTGTTAACTCTCTAGAGGCCACATTTATTGTCCAATCTTCATGAAATTTGGTCAATGATATATTGGATGAGTTCGAAAATGGATACGTTTGCTTGAAAAACATGGCTGCCATAGGGCGGGGTATTTTTTCCTTATATGGCTATTAGTTAAATCTTGTTAACTCTCTAGAGGCCACATTTATTGTCTGATCTTCATGAAACTTGGTCAGAAGATTCATCCCAATAACATCTTGGACTAGTTTGAAAATGATGCTGGTTTGTTAAAAAACATGGCAGTCAGGGGGCGGGGCATTTTTCCTTATATGGCTATAGTAAAACCTTGTTAACACTCTAGGCCACATTTATTTTCCGATCTTCATGAAACTTGGTCAGAAGATTTGTCCCAATGATATCTGGGATGAGCTCAAAAATGGTTACCTTTGCTTGAAAAATATAGCTGCCAAGGGGCGGGGCATTTTTCCATATACATGTTTGGCTATAGTAAAATCTTGTTAACACATTAGAGGCCACATTTAAGGTCCAATCTTCATGAAACTTGGTCAGAAGATTCATCCCAATAATATCTTGTACGAGTTAGAAAATGATGCCCGTTGGTTGAAAAACATGGCCGTCAGGGAGCGGGGCATTTTTCCTTATATGGCTATAGTAAAACCTTGTTAACACTCTAGAGGCCACATTAATTTACCGATCTTCATGAAACTTGGTCAGAAGATTTGTCCCAATAATATCTTGTTATCTCAGGTGAGCGACTTTGGGCCTTTCAGGCCCTCTTGTTTTTTTTATTATACCCACCATTGCAAAGTTGAGTGGCTTGCACTTGAAGTTTCAGTTTATGTCAAATGGACATATTTGAGTGCAAGTTTTTTTATTTTTTTCAAAATCCGGATTGGCATAAATTGGTCCTTATGATATAAAGTTGTGCATGTGCGATTTTTATCACAGCAGGTAACACGTAATAACAAGAGGGACTGAAAGGCCCAAAGTCGCTCACATTAGAAGAAACTGAGCTGTTACCTGAAGATGTCATTAGAACAAACGTTCTGACAAAGTTTAATGAAGAGTGAACTAAAAATATAACGTTGGAGTCCTGACAAGATTTTACCATAGGCATATAAGGATCTTCCTTGCGGCAATGTTTTTCAACAGACCGGAACTATTTTTGAACTTATCCAAGATATCATTAAAACAAATGGCCTGACCAAGCTTTGTGATGATTTGAAATAAATGTTACTTTTAGAGTGTTTACAAGTTGTAAAGAAAGCAATATATTAGGAAAAATACCCCCACCCTGGCGACCATGTTTTTAAACCAACCGGAACCGTTTTCGAACTTGTCTAAGATATTATTGGCTCAAATCTTCTAAGCAAATTACATGAAGATCGGACTATAAATGTGGCCTCTTAGAGTGTTTTTAAGGCAAATGTTTACGACGCACGAAGGAAAAAAGGCATTCACAAAAGCTCACCGTGAGAATATTGTTCCCATGTGAGCTTAAACGTATTTCTCCTTTTTATACACCCATTTAAAACGGGGCGTATTATAGTTTCACCCTTGGCGGGCGGCGTCCACAGTAGTTTCCCCTCTCTATAATTCATATTGTTTTCGTCCGATCTTCACCAAACTTGGTCAGAAGATGTATCTAGACGATATCTAGGTGAAGTACGAATATGGGTCATGCCGGGTCAAAAACAAAGTGACAGGGTCACTTAGTGCATTTCAAGGATTAAGCATGGTGTCTGCTCTCTAATTGAAGTAGTTTTCATCCAATCTTCACCAAATATGGTCAGAAGTTGTGTCTAAATGCTATGTAGTTCAAATTCAAATATGGGTCATTCTGGGTCAAAAACTAGGTCACAAGGTCACTTAGTGCATTTCAAGCATTTAGCATGGTATCTGCTCTCCAATTGAAGTAGTTTTCATCCGATCTTCACCAAATTTGGTCAGAAGTTTGTGTCTCAATGATATCTAGTTCAACTTCTAATTGTATTGCTAAAACTTTATAGATATTATTACGTTCTGTGTCGTAACTCCTTGAGACATACTCTACAATCAAAGGCACATCAAACGCAACATCTGCAATTCTAATGTAGAGACAACGGCTGAAAGCTAGACGATTGCTTTTACTGCATGTGCAACCCATTTTACTCAAGTATCACATCACACATGATGAATGCTTGCTCTTTCATCAAATTACTGCGTTACAAGTAGACCATTAATGTAAAGACGCAACCTTCTGCCATTTTAGCATACGGGATGTATGTGTCAATCTCTCTGTTTGCGAATGCTTTCCAATGGTTGCTCAATGCTAGTAATCGGAGAGAAGGTAGCAAAATTGTGTTCTTGAAATCGTAATTGCATGATTACGTTTGCTAATATCTAAAATATCGCCTGTGGCATTCACTTTTAATTTGACAATGTATGAGCAGGTGTCCGCTTGATTCACTTAAATTACTAATTAAAATACATGTATTTCAAAAAGCGCAGAATGTGACTTCGCAAATGATTGGGTGCATATCGACGAGAATGCATTACGCGATACACTCGGCAATACATTTTTAGAAAATCAAAGATTCGACGAAATACTTTGCAGCTGACGGATAACATGCATTGTCAACGTAGGCTAATTATTTGGCCTTAAAACTCACAGAATGTCATTAAACATTCAATTCAGCAACTAGGGCGGAGATTTAAACCCTTACAATTAAGAAAAAAAAACACTTCCTAGAAAATAAAGCAAATCACAGTAGCTATCAGCATAACTATTGGTAAAGGAAAGCCCTATTCTTAACACTATTATTGAAGCAAATTAACTGAGACTTATAATTAATATTTACTCAGGCTTTACGTTACTATAAATCTATATCGATGAACGATTCATTGATATGTTCAACTGTACGTAAAATCGACCTGCTTAATCTGAAATCATCATCGTGCGAAATAGGTGTTAATGAATTACACTGTCAAACATATGAATATACAAACATATAATAATATGTGTCATATTTGTTTGTACTTGGATGAGTTTTTCCAAAACTGTTAATACCCGGATCACAACTTGTTCATATAATAATTGACTTAAATGCAATCAAACAAGGAATATTACATATTTTCAACAGATGTGGTGTTCTAATATTTTAAACTCCAATATTTAATGATTTTCGCATTCGATTCAAAGAACCAAAGAATAATTGTATATGAATGCCACTTATCATTAAAATGCCCAAGATATTCATTAAAAGTAAATGACCCGCGCTATGCAAAAATTGACCCAATGAGAGATGCTGCCAGCGTAGCTCCGCACCAGCCTGCATATTCGCGAGGTCTGATAATGAGTTGGTCTGTCCGAAAATGAAACCAGCAGCATACCCGGCGTGACTTTTTAAGCGGAAAACGTAACTCCTGACCGGAGTGCGCGATTGCAGTAGTATTGCATAGTTTGCTCATCAATTAAAAAAAATCGGTTTATATAAATTACGACTATACTTAAAAATTGTTGTATTAGAATTGTTCTCATTCATCAGACTGACGAAATTCAATTTAAGAGAAACTTACAGGAAATTATGATTCCTAAACCAGGGTGCAGGATCACGTGATTTTTCCCCCTTTTAACGTTTATGGATTTAAACACGACGGTTAGTGGTACTTCATTTCAAATATCTTTAAGAATTTCAATTAGTGCATAAAAGACAGGTTTTATGCTGCTTATGGCATCAAAATTACTGTATTTAATTAGCATGTGTTCTTGATCAAAATTCGATACAACACGGTTATGTTTCACGGAACGTTAAATTTTGACATTGGCAAAAACTGCAAGTAAAACTGTCTTATGCACTATCGATTTTCGCAAATGTATTTCAATAACTAGATATATTGGCAAAAATAAAATTCTTAACAAGTACCAACGACAAATCAATTCATGAACAAATCGAAAAAACTTGTGAACTTAGCAAACTGGCCCAAATAAAAGCAAATTATAAATTGTCAAGGTACAATTGTCAATAATAGCTAAAAATAATACCGGTAAACTATTTTGCACCTTTTTACTAACTGGTACGCTGTTGTTTATATACCAGTCTTTCTTGTCTTGTATGTCATTCTTATTACTTAAATAGTAAGTCTGTATTTAATTCGAAAGTAGTGAATATAGTCTGTACCTTTTGAGAATGCTCAAAACCATCTCTAAGTCCACTATAGTCACTATCTACTCTTATTTAAGCCATCATTTCTTAAGAATTCGTAAACGCGAAGAATGAAAATATACCAATGTCATAAAAACAACAACAATAATTTAAGAAAAAATGCAATCTTGTAATCAATGTTATAATTAATATGTAATAATAATATGTAATAATTAATATGTAAAAATATATCCTACATATCATTGAAAAGATGGTTATATTAATATAAGTATCACCATAAAACATACTTATTTTTTCTTTACATAATATAAAACATGGACTAATCATTTCCAAGATTGTTTAAAAAAATAAAATATATCCAAACATTTTAGAAATAAAAAATAAATTTGAAGTCTTTGCATGAATATTTTTCACCTCAGTATATTCAGGCTGAATAACTGTTTTTCATATACATACATATGTAGGACAATTACCAAGACTGTAGTGCTCTTACTCACTTTATGTTGTTGCACACTATAATTGATATGTACATTACTTTACTGCTGTTCTTGCAATATTGAAAACTTATCATCCTTAGTATAATTATATGATTTAGGAATTTACATACCTGTTGAACTTGTATATTTGACATATGTGTGCTTGACAATTAGACTGTATTTATATCTTTTGTTAGGATATGAATATATTTGATAGCCGCAACACGTAAACGTTGATGTAAATTCGCATTGTATATGCGGATGTATTGTTCTTTCTTATTTTATATGTTTGACACATATGTGTTGTAAAAAGCCTGAGTGTATGTTTTACATTTTAGAAAAAAATGTTCTGATACATCAAGGCTCCTTATCCAAGATAAGTGAGAAGTGTGTTAAGCATTGAAGTTGACTCGAAAAAACACACTGTTTGGGGGGGGGGGTGGGTGGGTATTTCGGCTGACATTTCAGTTTTATTTAATAAAGATCTAATACAATACCATATACTTATAAGCATTTATATTTAACAATAAAATGTCTCGCCTCATGAACTTAATTGTATGTAAACTCTAGTATTTGAGAAATTGATACACCCCAAATTCAATAATATGCAAAATATATGTTGTAAAGTCACGTATTTAGATGTAAATTAACCTATGTATATGATTGTTGTCACAATCAATCCTCATTTGTTAAAACCCCATTTGTACATTTGTTTCTGTTACAGTGTAAGTTTATGTTTATCTGCTGAATTTCTCGCATCATAACATGCAGATGTTAAAAGATAGAAAATTTGTATATTATCTACCTAGATACCTGTTTAGTATTATATATGTTAAAGCATATTTTTCACCATGCCTTTATATAAATGGATAATCTTAAATTCATTTCTTACAACTGTAGGGGTCTCAATAACAGTAAAAACGTAGAGATGTATTTGATTTTTTTAAAGAAAAAAAGCTCATATTTATTGTCTCCAAGACTGTAATTTTACGTCTGATATGAAAACTAAAATATACTCAGAATAGGACGGCGAATGTTACTTTAGTTTCGGGCTATCAAATTCAAGAGGTATTTGCATCTTGTTTGGAAAAAAACTTACCAATCACAGTAAATAAAATTGAACATGACTCACTTGGTAACTATCTTTTATTGCATTTGACATAATTATATGACAAACCAGTTTACATTATGCGCACTATACGGGCCTATTAAAGATACGCCCATCTTTTATACAGACCTATTCACAAAGATAACATATTTCCAAACTGATGATTTCATTATATGCGGGGACTTAAATTGTGTACTAGATGTTAACTTGGACTATCAAAATTACATATCAATTAATTATAATAAAAATGCAAGAAAAATATTGCAGTCTATTATTAGAGATAATAATATAATTGATACATTTAGATATCTAAATGGCACTACCTAACAATATACATGGAGACGATTAACACCATTGCAACAGGCCAGACTTGATTTTTTGCTTGCCTCTAGCAGTTTGTCATCCAAAATTAGAAACTCTACTATTGATTCAAGTTAAAAATCAGATCATTCCATTATTGACATAGAAATACGTTTTGAGGATTTACCACATGGAAAATGGCTATGGAAATTCATTAATTCCCTGTTAAAGGATATTGAATATTTAAACTGCATAAATACTTTAATTGAAAATGTTATTAAACAACAATACTGTATTCCAATATACAACATAGAAAATATTGAAAACATCGACAACAGTAACAAACAGTTTGTTATCAATGACCAGTTATTTCTAGAAACACTACTTATGGAAATAAGAGGAAAAACTTTTTCCTTCTCATCATATAAAACTAAACTAAACAAAAACAATGAATCTAATTTAATTCATGAAATTGATAGACTTCAAAAATCATTAAATGAAACTAATGCAGACCAACTTCTTGCCTTACAAAATGAATTAGAAAATGTTCGGGAAAATAAACTTAAAGGGGCAATTATTCGTTCTAGACCTAAATGGATCGAAGATGGTGAAAAAACCCTCAAAATACTTTTGCTCACTTGAATCAAACCATTATACAAACAAGTCGATACCTTTTATTAAATAAGACAAATGGTGCTAAGTTGAATGAGCAAAATGATATTTTAAATGAAGCTGTTTCATTCTATAAAACACTATACAAACAAAGTGACAACGAAATTGAATATGATATAAAAGCTGATTTATCAAATGTAAATATACCAAAATTGAATAAAGTTCAATCTGATTCACTAGAAGGACTCCTTAATATTGAAGAAATATCAATAAAACTTTAAAATATGACACATGACAAAAGTCCAGGCTCAGATGGATTCACTGCTGAATTCTTTAAGGTGTTTTGGAATAAGTTAGGTCATTTTATAGTAAGAAGTATAAATTATGCTTTTATTACAAACTCCTTGTCCATAACACAAAAGCATGGTATTATAACTTGCATTCCAAAAGAAAACAAACCAAGATGTTATTTGAAAAACCTGCGACCATTAACATTATTAAAGGTAGTGTACAAACTAGCATCAGGCGCCATTGCTAATAGATTAAAAACAGTCCTTGATATTTTTATCTCTAAAGATCAAACTGGTTTTATAAAAGGTCGATTTATTGGTGAAAACACTAGATTACTTAGATAGATAGATAGATAGATAGATAGATAGATAGATAGATAGATAGATAGATAGATAGATAGATAGATAGATAGATAGATAGATAGATAGATAGATAGATAGATAGATAGATAGATAGATAGATAGATAGATAGATAGATAGATAGATAGATAGATAGATAGATAGATAGATAGATAGATAGATAGATAGATAGATAGATAGATAGATAAGTAGATAGATAGGATAGATAGATAGATAGATAGATAGATAGATAGATAGATAGATAGATAGATAGATAGATAGATAGATAGATAGATAGATAGATAGATAGATAGATATATAGATAGATAGATAGATAGATAGATAGATAGATAGATAGATAGATAGATAGATAGATAGATAGATAGATAGATAGATAGATAGATAGATAGATAGATAGATAGATAGATAGATAGATAGATAGATTTATTTCGGCATACTTTATGATGTATTGAAATATGCCGAGAATAATAAATTACCTGGATTACTAATGACACTCGATTTTGAAAAAGCATTCGATACCTTGTCTTTTAAGTTGATAGAAACAGCCATTTGCTTTTTTTTATTTCGGACCAATGTTTCAAAAATGGATATCTATGTTCTTCCGTAATACTATGACCTCAATACAAATAAACGTTTTTTTTTTCAAACACTTTCTGTATAGAGAGGGGCTGTCGTCAAGGAGACCCAATCAGTGCTTATATTTCCATTAAATATGCAGAAATTCTTGCTATTAAAATAAGAGAAAACAAGAAAAAAAGACCATAACAATAAAAGTCATTGAATATAAAATATCTCAATTTGCAGATGATACATCTCTACTTCTTGACGGGTCAGAATCATCCCTTAATTGTACGTTAGATATGCTTTATGAATTTTCAAGATATTCTGGACTTTACATTAACTATGAAAAAAATAATTAAGTTTGGATAGGTTCTATGAAATATAGTACTCGATCAATAAAAACCAAATACAAACTGACATGGGGAGCTTCTACTTTCTTTTAAAGTTCTTAAAATTGTGTTTGATGTTAACTTTGAAAACATGATAATGATAAATTTCGAGAAAGTATTAAAAGAACAATAAGTCATTGGAACCGTAGAAATATAACACCGCATGGAAAGATAACTATTGTCAAATCATTGCTTTTTATACGCCCGTCTATGACGGGACGTATTATGGTATACCCCGCGTCTGTCCGTCCGTCTGTCCGTCCGTCCGTCTGTCCGTCCGTCCGTCCGTCTGTTAATGTCGTACGCTACGTCAAATATCCTTTGACAGATTTTCTTCAAATTTTAACACAATCTTAATATTGATAAACCCTGATCCCCTTTCGTTTTTGACGGAATTCTGAATTGTCGTTCCAGAGTTATGGGACTTTGTTTGTCAAAATTTCGTGATTTCATTGAATGTCCTACTGTAGCTCAAATATCCTTCGATGGATTTTTTTCAAATTTCAACACAATCTTAATATTGATAAACCCTGATCCCCTTTCGTTTTTGACGGAATTCTGAATTGTCGTTCCAGAGTTATGGGACTTTGTTCGTCAAAATTTCGTGATTTCATTGAATGTCCTACTGTAGCTCAAATATCCTTCGATGGATTTTTTTCAAATTTCAACACAATCTTAATATTGATAAACCCTGATCCCCTTTCGTTTTTGACGGAATTCTGAATTGTCGTTCCAGAGTTATGGGACTTTGTTCGTCAAAATTTCGTGATTTCATTGAATGTCCTACTGTAGCTCAAATATCCTTCGATGGATTTTTTTCAAATTTCAACACAATCTTAATATTGATAAACCCTGATCCCCTTTCGTTTTTGACACAAAAAACACATCAAAGATTCAAAAGTAGTAGTGATGGGTGATTTCAACATTGATTGGAATAAAGAAACACCAGACAAAAACCGACTGCACAAACTAATGGTTCAACAGCTGGACTACAAACAAGTGGTAACTGATCCTACTAATGACTACGGATCCACTATTGATTTGATATTCACAAATATTGACAACTTCCAATGTGGCACACTAGAGACATACTTCTCAGATCATAAAGCTATCTGGATTTCTCTCGGTCAATAAATCTTGAGTATACCATCTCATTTATGACAAACATTATTGACAAACATTTTTGCAGATATTACTTGTGTATTCTTCTAATTGCTCTATGGACAAACCTCAATCTAAATTGATGTTGCAAGATGATACATTATGCTCCATTGAAATAGTATCCCTGAAAAATTGAACAAGGTGAGCTTTTTTCTATTCCGATTGTACACTACCACTTACCCATCTACATTTCTCTTTTATTATTGGTCAAAATATCTATAACAGGTTTACTTCAACTCCATATCCTCTAAAGAAATGCATACATATACTCAAAAAAAGATATGGTATGAATGTCAAGGAGACGGCGCTCCATGCTCATGTACTTATAAAATAAACCATGTATTCAAATACAAATAAACTGAAGTAAAAAAATGATTCAAAGGGTTATTTATTACCTTACTACTTCATTGGCGAACGACGGGCGTATCATGCGCTCATGGCGCAGCTCCTCAGTTCCTTTACTAACTCACTAATTTTGTATCACTACCTACTCCAAGTATAGACCTCACGAAAACAATTAGTCAACAATTTTATGACTTTATTTAGGCAGGACCAAGAAAAATAAAAGCTAGTGTAATTGTTAAGAAATATAACGCAGGTGGGCTTGATATGATAGATAAATGTTCCTTGAAAAATACACGAAAATAACATGGCTTAAAAGATTATTGTCAGGCGACGGAAATTGTTATACACTAGTAAAGTCGATAATAGATTTCAAAACTATGTTTAATACTGGCAAAATGTATGCAGAAAAAATATGTTTACACTTGAAACATAAATTTTGGCTTGATGTTATTAAAAACTATGTTTTGTAAATTGAAAAGCTGCCTATAATAAATTGTAATGATATTCTAGATATGCCTCTATTTTACAATCATAATTTTAAAGTTAGCAATAGCCATATTTATATTTAAAGTCTATACGATCGAGGTATTCGTTTTGTGAGAGATATTATGACAGAAAGAATTTTTGGACCAACATGTTGGAACAAACATAAATTTCTTATAATACCAAGGATTAACTAGTATTATAAAAAATATATGGAACCTTTGAAGATATGCCGAATTTTGACAATAAAACTCAAGGGCCTATATTAACTACATACATAAAGAAAAAAGTAAGCAGCCCAAAAGAAGAAAAACACATTAATAAAATCTTAATCCAAAACAATGACATTCCAGCTTGTCAAACAAAATGGAATTCGGAATTTGTTAATATTGACTGGAAAAACATACATAAACTCGTGTTCAACCGTACTAAAGATACATATATTAGATGGTTCCAATCCAGAATAGTCCACAGAATCTTAGGAACAAAATCACTTATGTTCAAAATGAGAATTGCAGCCAATAATCTTTGTACATTTTGTAATAGTGAAGTTGAAAATATTATGCACTTGTTCTGGTACTGTCCATATTCCCAAGAAATTGTTAAATTTGTTGTTGAGACTATTCATAGAAGAAGACCAAGCTTAACTATTGATTTAACATGTCAAGATCTAATACTTGGAATCACGATCCCAAAAATGAATGATTTAAACATTGTGTGTTTAGAAACTTAAAGGTATATTTTTCATTGCCAGAAGAAAAACAGAATCAACTTTTGGACTTGTAAATAGCATGAAACACAATTTCGAAATATATTAAACCATATTTAAAACAGATGATGAATTACGAGACTGGTCCCTAATACAAATATTTGTAGACATCTCCCATAACGACAACACTAATCATATTAACACATAATCTAGATACTATAGATTGTATTTAATCACAAAATTGTTTGTGAATTCTGCATTTTAAATGTATTTTACACTATGCAATTCTGCACTTAAGTTACCTTTCAAATGTGTAATGTATTACGGACAAAAGATACACATATCTACAACTTAAGTTTTATAACATGTACAAGCAAATTAGTTGGTACACTGCTAGAAATATTAAATCGTATGAATTGTATATGAATGTATGTTTCATAACAACAAGTATGCTGTCAGCAAATAGCTGTACTTAAATATTATGTAAATAACATGCTTGCATGTATGTATGTTGTGTCTTACGGAAAGAATATCCTATGTGTTTATGTACCCATCTAATACATGTCTTAAAATATTATGTAAAATATGCTTGTATGTATGTCGGTAATATCTTACTAAGAAAATAAAAAACATGTTAATAAAATCTTAACGGTATGATTACATGCAGTCCAGCCCGTGTGTAAACCCCTGAAACCTCGTTTATTCTGCACCCTGTATACGTTAGTTATTGTATTCAATTAGTTAATATGTCTATAACCACGCATTAAAAATAACTTTCAGATAAAAAAAAGATGATATTAGAACAAAAATTTAAGGTATTTAAAAACGTTCGAATACATAACATGCTTGTTCTGTTTTGAAAACTTTCCAAGAATTAAAAGTGACCGTTAATAACCATATCTAGTTCATATTATAAGCGCATGATTTGGCATTGACACAGGGTTGACAAGCTGGAAAACAATTTCTTCTTTGCATTAATGTCCGCTATATATGAACGGCATGCAGGTTTAGAATAATTTCGTTCAAAAAACCCCAAATAAAACACGTGTAAGTTAATATTTAATTTTTGACAATTAAAATTGGCTATATCTAAAGTATAATCAACAATGTTAAAATGATACAACTCCTAGACTATTCAATGACAGCCAAAAACATCCACATCATGTGGGATAATACATTATGAATAAACATGGCAGGAATACAGCGGTTAACATAAAGATCGTTTCAGTAAGCACTCGTAAACCAGCTGCATTTATTTTTGTTCAATGCAAAATGTTTAAAGAAATTCACTCAATTTACTACAAAGAAATTACACAACAGAGACGAAGAATATACACGTACGTCTCGTTTTTGAGAATCTAATCACGATCTCAGCGACTATAAATTTATGAGAATTTCTCATGCATTTTTTTCTTGGAAGTAATGATCGCGTTTTGTTCCTTTGTTGACTGTTTGAATGGCTTTTGATTATTTTTTTAAATAATTTATTGTCAGATTTAGCCGATATCAGAGATACTGTAGTCGGGTCAATATATGAACAAATACCACTCACCCCTCCCCTCCAAAAAAAAAATTGCTTCAAAGGGTATTTTTATCGAATCTGTTAGTGTAGAATGTCCTTTATAACATATCAAACGTTTACCTAATTCGGACCACCGGAATGTTTTTTTCCAGATAGCCGCAAAAAACCTATTAATGATGATAACTATGTGCGTATCTACTCAAATTTCATTATTTGGTGTAAATACATAGGTTGTTGTTGTTTTTTGTTGGGGGGGGGGGGTTAAATAACACATTAATATAATAAAAAATGATGTTAGTATTTTAAGTAACAGAGAAATCCAACATCGCGTCCAAATGACCGTACTACAATGACCGCAAGTGCATAACTGTTGACTCAAACGTGTTATTCTTTTTTTTCTCAATTGTATTATAAGTAGATTTTCATGTTTTATTTTAAAAAATTTTACCTAGTATAACCTTGTCCTTTGTAAGTGAAGCTCAATCATCATAAACAACAAAATATAAAAACAGACCACCATTATACAAATATTCTCCCAGCCGCCGATAGTGTTGATCTCAATACTAACACCATTGACGGCAAATGTACTTTTCATGTGATGGGTGTCAGTACATCTATAACCCCCACATAACGGACGAATTTTCTGATCCCGCAAAAACAGGCCAAAAATTTGAACACTAGAAACAAGACAAAAATCCTTTCTCGGAGAACCGGTTGGCAAGGAATGCTTGTACTGAGGCATTCGAGGACCTGACGCGATTTCTGGATTATGACAAGAGGGTCGATATTTTGTGAGAAGTCTCCATTTAGCGTCAGGCAGGCAACATCGTATTGGCAGGAAATGATGCATATTTTGCATTAGGAAAGCCATCACCTTGAGAAAACGTCAGTCAAATTCTTTCCTCTAATCATGTGTACTCTGGGGATAAGTCGTGCATTATGCCAACATAAGACCCTGTTTGTAACCTTGTCATGAAACACAACCTCCGCACCATTTTCACGTTTGACAAGCCCTTGTATTGGAAGGCTGCCGAAACTAGTTGCCTGTAAAGTATTGTTCGGATGTTTGGGCGTTTTTATACACTCATGAACTTTCTGAGGGCCATCGGATTCATCATTGAAGGAACCGGACTAAAACATCCTTAAGACTGTCTATGGGAAAAATGCCATTGCGCAAATAATAAAATGGAAAGCTGTCCAGAAGGCTTTGCGGGGCCATTTCTGTGTTGACAAATGCCTACACAACCAGCTCATATCATGAATATCTTGACATTCAGATACTGCTTGATCAGGCAGAGAAGTTGTACTCTTCCATTCTTAGGGGCGAAACGACGCAGATGCTTCATTTTAGATCAAACTCGAGACAGCTACAGAGAACACAAAACATGAACTTGCCCAAACCACAGACAAGCCGATGTTTGCTGAATTATCACATTATGGCAAGCAAGGCAAGGATGTTGATCAAGGCGGGTCGCACTGGTTTTTGGATGATGCATTTACAGGCAGTATCCAATGGCCTTTCCGTCTTTGCTGCAGCTGGGTACTTCAATTACCTGCGATCAGCTTATAACTATCTTCAGCAAAAGATCAACCTTTATGAAACGCACCCAAAAGTTTATCAAAAGTTCGTTAATGGTTTTGACATTTTTCGTAGGAGTAATCAGTGCTCGGCTAAGCAGTGATCTTGCCATTGAACAAACATTGATGAGGTCACTTAAGAACAAAGGTTGTCTTAGTCGCGCAGTGGGTATAACGAGGTAATGCAAAACCGTTGGCACATGAAACATCCGATTACAGAACTTCACATATTCACAGAGCTATAGTAGTCTATACTACAAATCCACCACACAAAGACTCAACTAAGGTGCGCATCAAAAGAGATGCTTCAGATATCAAGAAAATGCAGACAAAGAGTATAACCTGCTCATCCTACACAGCTGATTCTCTTTGAAATACATTGTCAATTGTATAATGGCTGGATTATATGTGAATGTTCATGCATTTCAGGATGTGGAGAACAAGATCATAGAAGATAACATAGGAAAGTCGACCTTCATTTTATGAATCTAAGAGAAAAGACAGATAACTACATTTTGGGAATTGCCCCGCTCTTTAGATTGCAAAAGACCGTGCTATTTATCCTGCCTTCTGTTTCAACGTTTCCTGGTAGTGTCAAAATCTGGAGATCTTTCCTTTGAAGACATACTGTTGTATGAATTAAGTCCCCATCCTTCTGCCCTCTAGGAAGCCAAGAACATATTTCGTACAGCAGACACGCATCAGGTCATTCAGTCAATGAGAGATCAAGCTGTAAACATATTAAGTCAAGCGGCGATGAACTGTATTCCTGAATCAGATTGTTACGTGCTTGATGGTGGCTCTTTACTTCATCGTTTTCCATGGAAAAGGTGCGACACGAAAAACACCGCAATAGCAGAATCTTATGCAGACTTCACGGACAAGCAACAGTGGTGTACGATGATTACGAAGACGGTCTTTATATCAAAGATATCACACACCAGAGACGAGGACAAAAACGTGAACCAGTGTATGCGTTTCAACAAAGAGCAGGTTGATCATGCAAAAATGAGGACTTTTTTTCAGGTGACAAAAACAAGGCAGGCATGATTGATCTGATCAGCACAGCTCTAAAATAAGAGGTTATGTCCTTGTGTCACCAGGGGATGCAGCCGTTGATATTGTTAAGGCACCAGTGGAATGATCCCGCCCATAGCCCCACAAGGTTAATCGGCGAGGATACAACTTGTGTATCAGGTGGACAGCTGAATGTCATAAATTGGGTTTTCTGATAAATCAATTGCTTAGTGATATCAACAATTCAATCAAAGTGTTCTGTTTCTCCAAAACTATGACGGTTTGCATAAAAAGCATCACCTTTGAGTCAAACGTTATGGACTTCTGATCCTTCTCTTAGTGGCGGTGGTTATTTTTGGAGGCCATGTTGGATTTATGTGTTTCTTAATAAATTACACTATGTTTTAAGATCGTAACTTGTTCTTTGGTCCCCGAATCCTGGGTATAGAAACCGAAAACATCCAATTTGATTGGATAGTTACATAGTTATGAGCATAAATATGTTTTGGCGGCCATCTTGGCGTTATCTTGGAAAAAAACAATTTTCCGGAGGTCCGATTTCGGTAAACTTTTGATATGTTATAAAGTATGTGCTACCCTACCAGGATCAGTGAAAATACCTTGTATAGCAGTTTTGTTGGGGTCAAAGTGTACTGTAACTCTTCGTAATCTAATAAGATGACCTGTTTTAGTAGCTTCAATTTCGTTCGGTATGACTCTGGTCGTGATTTAAATAAATTCAATGTTTATTTTAATTGTTATTATTGCATAAACTCTATCTATACTGCCCTCTGGCGGGTTGCAAAACATTGGCAAAAGGAGGGCCTGAACGGGAGAAATCGTGTATTAACAATGCGATTTACGTGCCGTTCAAGCCCTGTTATGTGTTTTTCATATCCATAACCTGGTCCACGCGCAGTTACTTCCCTTCTCCAGCCTTCGACGACTTTCCAAGCATAATTGGCGAACTGAATAAGCACCAGTTTCCTCATGCATGCAGGGATAATGACTATTTCAATCCACTTTTCAAGTTATACTATCTGCACTCTCTTGACAACAGCTTTATTTTATTGGCAACGTCAATGAAGTTAAGGTTATCTACTCAACACTTTCAAAAGACTATGCTGTAAATGTTAGTGTTTATGTACTTTCAATGTTCCTGCTGTAAACTCCAAAATAATTCCTCATTTCTTACTTTGCGCGGCTGCATTTCAACTTTGCATTAATCCACTGTTTAAACACATTTTAAATCGAAAACTGCCTATCCGAAGGTAAAGCCTCGTCATTTCGGATGATGACCGAGTGAGGCATATGTAAAACACAACCTTGAACTGTATTGAAATAATCGAATTATTATGTCGATGTCGAATGAACAAAATAATTTGTTTTCAATGTTATTTATCATTATTTTGGTATGTGTGATTTGTTTATGCAATAATAGCGAAAATACACGTTTTCTCGGACATGATCATCTGCGGGCGCTCTCAAAATCCGTATCTGCCCGAGTGCGCGGCGGATTTTTCGAGCGCCCGCAGATGATCATGCCCTCGAAAACGTGTAATATCCCTATATTGTGTCACTCGCTTAATATTTGGTCGTATGCAAAATGGCCCATAACGAAATGGTCCAAAACTTCGAAATACACTAAATTCGACCATTAATTGACGGCATCGATTTTAATCTGTTAAGAAGGCGTTGTAATTGATTGTAATTTACTGGTTTTTTTTGTATATATATTTATATATATATATATTACGCCATTATTAAACGAAATGACGGATTCAGCTTCAGTTTGAAAAAAGGGCCTTTTATACGACCCGATGGCTTTCAAAGTCTCGATGAGCTTAAGTGCTCTTTGTACGACGAAATCTTTAGAATTTATAGGACATCTATTTTTGTCAATTGTTTTCTTTTTTAACTTTTTGTTTAAATATATATATTATGCACCAATATGATCATATATATGAAACTCGACCGTTCTGCATGTTTTATAGTGTTTTCTTGACTAATTGCGTTATTAAAAGTGTTGAGTGTTCATTGCCTATTTGAATCCCTGTTTATTGAAAAAAAAAAATATCATAATAACATCTACCTATCGTCAACGCCGGATGTCGTAAGATTGTGGGGATGGGTTTGTGATTCGCACACAGCCGTCCATTGAAACTTCAGCCTCCGTTTACCAGCGGATGCAAAGGCTCGACTATTTATTGAACGTAATTTTCGTAAATATATTTTTATTTCCGTACAATGCAGAATGAACTGAACTTTGCCAAACTCAGAAATATGAAACAACATAAAATAAGTTTTTTAAACCACAAAATTCCTATGTGTTTGCTTTTTTTTTTAAATAACAGTGTATATGCAGTTGTTTGATAATGCGGCGCTTGAACTGTCATGATGTGCTGTATTTCATGATGATTTCAAAATGAAAAATGGTTTTCAGAATTAAGTCTTTACTTTTTTGCACGGGTGCTTATTTCAACGTGGGCGTACAGCGATTCCGACAGACATTTTCTCATATCCTAGTTTCGACATATATATAGACTACAGTTCATGTGGATATTTGCCCCTACGCTATGTTGTACATGTATGGACCGTCAGCGGTCAGCGGGCATTTGTCCTTGCACTGCTTGGAGATGGATAGACAACAGTTGCCATGGACATTTGTTCCTAAACCATTTTTATGCTTCCTCAAAATTTATTTTGGGGGGAACATATAGTCGCCGCTTCGTCTGTCCGTCCGTCCGTGCACAATTTTTGTCCGGGCTATTTTTCAGCAACTAATGACCGGAATTCAATGAAACTTTATGGGAAGCTCCACTATCAAGAGGAGATGTGCATATTATCAGCGGGTCTGGTTGGATGATTTTTCACTGAGTTATGGCCCTTTGAAATTTTCCATTAACTGTACATATAGTGCAAATCTTGTCCGGGCTATTTCTCAGCAACTAATGACCGGAATTCAATGAAACTTTATGGGAAGCTTCACTACCAAGAGAAGATGTTTATGTTATCAGCGGGTTCTGGTCGGATGATTTTTCACAGAGTTATGGCCCTTTGAAATTTTCCATTAACTGTACATATAGTGCAATTCTTGTCCGGGCTATTTCTCAGCAACTAATTACCGGAATGCAATGAAACTTTATGGGAAGCTTCACTACCAAGAGGAGATGTGCATATTATCAGCGGGTTCTGGTCGGATGATTTTTCACAGAGTTAAGGCCCTTTTAAATTTTCTATAATTTTTTTTTAATTGTCCTCCCAACTACTGTGCCCTCAAGACGTTTCCTTTTATCTGAATATATAGTGCAATATTGTGACCAAAAAACCTTTGGGGAGCATCACCCGTCTCCGACGGTTTAGCGTTAAAATTAATGGACAACAGGTTCTATTTTTATCTGTCAATACGCTTTATTGTCCCCTACCGGTTTCACCGGAGGGGACTTATAATTTGCGCTCTGTGCGTTTGTTTGTGAGTCTGTCACACTTTTCGGATCCTGCGATAACTTTAAAAGTTCTGCATATTTTTTCAAAGAAACTTGAAACATGGATAGATGGCAATATGGACATTTTACACTTCATTTTATTTTGTTCCTGCGTCATAAATTCTGGTTGCTATGGCAACAATATAAAAAAAAATCTGAGAATGGTGGAGCCGGTAGGGTTCATATATTGCTTGGCAATAGTCTTGTTTAATATGGATGGACGGCGTTTCTTATTAACAATTTTTTCCTACAGTATTTTTGACATGGTAGGACAACGTTCGCTACGGACATTTGTTCTTACACTGTTGACGTATTCGGACATTGGTTCATACTGGCATTAGTTCAAACGCTATTTCTGACATAGGCGGATAAAGATCCTATTGAAGAGTGTTCGTTCTACAGGCCCGTAGCCAGGGTTTTGAAAAGGGGGGTTCGAATTTTTGTCAAGACGATTGTTATTGAGCAACGAAGTGGCGAAGGGAGCATGTGCGGGAGGGGATGTTGAAACGTTAACTCCTGCATTCTGGTCACTTTTTAACTGTATTCAGAGACTGAAGTTGTAGAGCATTTTTATATGAAATTTCACTTTTATTGACCATACTCAGTGACTGATCGACATGAATATGATATAACATACATATATTCCCCACCTCGTTTTTCAATAACCACCTTTTTCGATCAGTCACGGATATTCATCATTTTATACGCACACACTTTGTTTACATATGCAACAAAAAATTATATAATGTGAAATCAACAATAAGAACGGTATCAAATATCATTATTTATTGGAATCTTGGAAACTTGATAAAATTGGTGTGTTTTACCATTCCAACATTCTACCGTTCATAAATCGAGCAAATTAAATGGAAATATTTGACTTTTGTTCAAAAAGATTATTTGTCTGCTACAATGGATAGTACCAGAGGCATAGCATCGCTCCAAACGTGCTAATAGTGTATTGTACAACAAACACTGATTAACAAAAATGGGTCTTTTCTAATGTGCATCAATACTAAAAAGAAATCAAAATGGTATAACCGGTTACTTTATTTTTTTAAACTATTTTTAACAAATAAGTTATCTTTTTCTAATCGAATTTCAGAAAAATACGAACACTTTTAGGCTTCATTAAGACCCTATAACCACAAACTACTGGCCCGATGGTCTCAAATCCTTAACAATGTACACCAGGACGTTGGAGAAAAAAGATGTACTTTTTTGCTCATTATATGCTCAAAATCCGACACATGATGAAAATTAAACGTTGACGTCCATCTGATCATACGGTATAACGTTTTAAATTCAGTAAAACAACTGTTTAAAAGTAAGACATTCCTAGTGTCAAGTTTGACATAATTAAAACATTGTGGAAAGTTCTGTATGTGGAGCAGAACAGATGCCATTAAGTGTTGGTAAACTACAAAAAAAGCTACATTGCTTTGTAAAAATGATTTGTTTTCTTGTCATTCAACACAAAAATCATGACTTGAGCATAGCTGATATGTTTTGCTGGACAACACTTTAGGGGATCCGAAAATGGTTGTACGGGGATATAACAAAAAGACAACGAAGTCCGTCGAAAATGCTGTGCACAATGTGTTATTGTTATAAATCGTGGCATAATGCAAACATATTAACCAGTGACTCATTAGTCTTCGGCAATAGTCGAAGGATGTCCTTTGATTTCAGTAATTTTCGGAAACTGATATAACATTCCGTTAATAATCATCTAAAATGTATTTTCTTTTTAAATTGTTTTTTCAAGCCATTTAGATAATTGTCGAAAAAGGTTCTTTGACTGGGATTTTAACCCACAATAAGTAAGCTTCAACATTGTGTTATGATATCTATTACAGTTTTAGCTTTAACAGACATTAATAACGATTACAAAAGTTACAAAACAATCATTTAGTATCAAATATCTATAAATAAGTGTCGATTTTATACGGATTAGAGTGCCAGGTTAATAATTTTGCATTATACAGACAAAAAATATATATTTATAACACAGATTCCAATTCCATTTTACGGGGACCGGCTTCTTAGATCTTCTCAAATTTTGCTGTCACAACTTCTAATGATTTCAACAATTCTACAGTAAAAACTTGTAAAAACAAAACACGCGCTATCTTGGAAATGACTTTATCGAAAAATTAATTATATGGAGACCTGTCGGTTACATATTGAATTCAACATTATTTTAACGCTGAAAACACGGAGACTGGGTTTCTGGAAAAAATAAATTACCGTTTTTGCGTCCAATAAAGTTGAGTGCAACTTTAGAGTACAATTTTTGTACTCGTCCCAAAAGAATGGGTGCGAACGCACCCAACGCACCCCCCTGTCTACGGGTATGTTCTAGTTTTTTCCTTTGGGTTATGACGGTTTAAAATGCCATCGGTCCCTGCTTAACAGAGTTGCAATGAGTTGAAAATTGATAAATAGGGACACATTTTCAATATCCGTTAGAATCTTTGTTTTTATTTAGTTTTCTTTGATGCTCATGTTTGTATTAACATTTCAAAGATCATGATTTTAGCAAACGGCGTGATAAAAGAATTTATATCATATATATTTTTACAGACATGGAATTAAAAATAAAATATTCTCTTCATATAGGGTGTATCCGATCGAACGTGGATTTTAATGTACATATTTTTTATACGATTATACTTGTATAAGCATATTATGTGCATAAATACAATGCTGACTTACAAATAGAAGTACCGATAAATACCAAACATATTCGTGTCAAACTCTCTGAAAAACTTAAATTTCTACTGTTTTGCTGCAAATAAATAACAAAACTCATCCAATGACTTCATTAGCAACATAACATTCTAAAAATATTCCACTGGAATTACTTCGCTGCAATAGTAAAACAAAATATTTCCAAGTATGTCATTAGCAACTCAGCCGGCATGCTAACCGTTGCTGCTATCGATGCATTCCACAATTTTTCAGTTGCCAACCTATTTTATTTGGTTTTATAAGGCTCGCCAATGGGTTTTGGTCGAGATTTGGATTCCTTTGTGCGTAAGCCCCCCATTACACGAAGTCTCCAAATTGCAGTCTAAAGCTCTATCAAATGAGCGCACCGGACCGGTTTTAATACATATGAGCCATGCTCTGTGAAAAGAGGATTTAATGCATGTGCGTAAAGTGTCATTCCAGATTAGCCTGTGCAGTCCGCACAGGCTAATCAGGGACGACATCTTTCCACTTTTATGATATTTTCTTTTCAAATAAAGTCTCTTCTTAGCAAAAATTTAGTATAGGCGACACTTTACGCACATTCATTAAACTCCTTTTTCACAAAACACGGCTAATATTATACACATTTATTTTTAAATATGTACTACTGAGTTACATTTAAAAACAATCTACATCTGTTCACTTAAACATGCGATCGAAGCACTGAATAAGCAGTTTCTCTAAGCATAATCACCTGTTTTCATTATTCAGCAGAATCAAACAAGATATTACAACTAAATTGGCACTTTTCGACTAAAGGGTTACACTTATAATCACGAATGGCTTCGAAGCCTGGGTTATTTACGATATAACAAGAAGAAGAAGAATAAGATCTTTTATTAGCTCTTAAATAAGCAATGCTTTTTAGCCATTTACAAAATAATACAAGTGTAATACATTGATTACAAAAGATATGAAAATGAGGTTATGAAAGAAGTTAAAGTAAAACATAAGTTGCATTACTTTAATATTGTTAATGACTGTTATTCATAAAATACTGAGATAAGATTAGAAGTTAACGAAGAAGATACAAAGGTAGTATCACTTTAACATTGTTATAGATTATATTTCATCAAATTCTAATAAATAAGTTGTTCATTGACAGGTTATATATTTTTTTATTTTTTTCATTCATAGTATTTCTAAAACATATCTGCTATGACTGAGGTTGACAATTTGCACAACAAAAATATCGTATTCGCCAAAAATCAACAAAGTCCGTAATATGTGAACTTTGCTGCTTTCATCTGCATGTCATTTGTAATGAAAGAGAATTAGCAGAACAGAATATTAATTCAACTGAAAAATTACAAGCTTATTGTTTGACAAAAATAAAATAAAAAGATACATGACATGACATATTTTTGATTTTAAGTATACATTCCTTTTTTTTAATTCAATATAATACATACAATGTATACATGTACATGATCTTACAACATAGTGATTGTACAAAGCAATAAAGTTCAGACATGTTATACAAGATATGCTTATATATTTTTTTAAGAGAAAAGAAAAGAACAACAGAAGAATAGTTATGAAAAATGATGAGTTGTATAAAGTCAGAAGAAAGCATACTGGACTTGTGTGTTTTGTTGTATATTCACAGTGATCTTATAAGATTGAAAAAAAAATGTACACATTTTTTTAGAAAGATAAACTAACATTAGAGTGAAATGTATATAAGTGGACAAACATTATGAGAATTTAATCCGATTCCATTTTTGTTCAAAGATTTGTTATGTGTCATTACTGAGGGCTATTTCTTTTTTTTTCCGTTTTTAGTACTTTATTCACTACATAATATATGCACATACCATCACTTTACACAGGGAAAAGTACATATATATATATAAACATATGGAATACATGAAAATGAAAAAAGGTGTGATGTTTTGAATAATGGAGGACACAAACGAATACAAGTAGAAAAGCATATGAAGTAGATATATTAACATATTTATCTTCTTTTTTCCCCGAAATTTAAGAAAACAGAATTAAATCACAAAATTATTCCATTTCTGAGTATGTTTTTCAGTTTTACCCTTCCAGCTTGCGATAATCTCTTCGATTTTTATTTTGTATTTAAAATATTCCAAAAATCTTTGAAAAATTGGTGGACATCGTTGATATTTGCATTTAAATATAAAATATTTTCCTAGTAATACAATAAAATTGATACAGTTTGAGCAGTTTCTATTGTTGATAAAAGTATTACAGTGAAATACATTCATAAGACAATTTGAAATCAGTACAAATGCTAAGTTGGGATTTTATATATGTCTCAATGTTGTTCCAAAAAATATGAACATTAGGACAATTCCAAAACAAATGCATATTAGTTTCAACAGACATTGAACATAAATCACAGAGACTAGATTCTACAATGCCATATTTAAACAGATTTTCGTTGTTGGGAACAATGTTCATCATATATTTATACTAAAACGTTCTTAAGGAGGAATCTATTGTGATTTGAATATCATTTGTAAATATTGATTCCTAATGTAACTGTTTATTAAAAAGCATTTCCCATTTGTGTTCTTGTTTGTTGTTTTTTATATGTGTATTCTCTATTAACAGTTCGTTTATAAATTTGCATATTTTTGTTGTCGGGGTGATTCTATTAATGAGGTAACTAGCTGGCACGTATGACCTTTCTTCTTTGTAAATTTTTTCTTTCCAGCATTTTGGTATACAACCAACTAACGTGTGGTATTTTAAAAAATCAGAACGAGGCAAATCATATAATTCTTGAAGCAGCTGGAGTTTCACTTCTTTATATTGAAGTTTTGTAAAGGTATGAAAATGTTTGTTCCTTTAGTTAAAGATATGTTCTATTTGTGTAATACCTCGATCGAACCATGTTTTGTAAAACAATGTTTTATTCAATAGGAATATATTTGAATTGTTCCAGAGTATTTCTTTCCCTATGATTGTCTGTTTTTCTTTATAGTTCGCGCGGCACCATCCTTTTAAGCATTCAGTTAGACATTTAGATTTCAATTCCAAAGAGTCTATATTTGATGATTTTAGGTTGCATTTGAAGGGGCCTTTTCACAGATTTTGGCATTTTTTTAAACTTATTCATTAAATGCTTTATATTGATAAATGTAAACATTGGATCGTAAAAGCTCCAGTAAAAAATCAAGAATAAAATTAAAAAAAGGAAAAGAACATTGGCCGGAGCAGGTTTCGAACCAGTGACCCATGGAGTCCTGCCAGAGTCCTGAAGTAAAAACGCTTTAGCCTACTGAGCTATTCCGCCGAGTACACATTCGCGACGTATTTTATACCTTTTATAAGCAATCTTCGTAGTTTCACAAAATTTAACGACAAAAACAGAACTCTCCAAATTATTCAATCGTTTCGCGTTGCAACGCTTTATAATTTTTAGGTTTTAAAATCGTCAAAAGATGCATATAATGGCTATATTAGAGCATGGTTAATGTTCAGTATTACTGTTTCCTCACAAATATCATAACTAAAACGAAAACTTACGAATCTGAAACAACTTTTTTCAATTTTGTCAATTTACCAAAGCGTGAAAAGATCCCTGTAAAGATAAAGAGATTGCCATTATTTTCAAGCATGTCACTGTAATTTTTTTCCCATTTTGTTGTTGGTTGATATAACATCCTTTTCACCCAGCTTGATTTTAGCGCGTCTATAAAATTTTCGAGATCAATCATTTTGAGTCCTCCATTTTTGTAGTTTTGAACTATTTTGTTTCTCGCGATTTTATCTGGTTTATTATCCCACAAAAATGAAAACATTGAGTTCTTTATGTCTTTTATAATTTCATTGTCTGGATTATTTAAAACTGTTAAAGAATATATAAGTTTCGGAAAGGCGAATGTTTTTAAAACTGTAATTTTTCCCATTAAACTTAGTTTCCATTTTTGCCATTTTGCGAGACAATTTTTAAACTCTTTAATCTTTGGTTTGATATTATACTCGGTCATTTCGTCCGAGTTATTCAAAAATGTTATACCTAACGTTTTTGCACTCTCCGATGTCCATGAAAAATTGTGTTTTTTTACAGAAAATAATGTTTGAAAATTTCATACGTCCTATGCGCAGAACAGTGCATTTATTTTTAATCTTAGGCCTGATATTTTTGAAAAATTGTCAAGGGTTGCAATAAGGGTCTCAAATGATAATCTTGATCCATCCAGAAGGAAGCATGCGTCATCTGCGAAGAGCGTTTGTTTAATTTCTGTATTTTTCACTCTTATACCGGAAATATTTTCATTTGTATTTATTTCATTTGCCAATAATTCTATACAAATTATAAATATGTAGGGAGACAGCGGGCAGCCTTGTCTAACACCTTTTTGTATGCTAAAGTATTCAGAAAAGTGACCATTGTTTGCTATGCATGACTTAGCGTCTTTGTAAAACAAATTAATCCAATTTATAATTGCGGAGTTAAAACCAAATTTAGCTAAACTATTCCTCATGAAAGCATGATCCAGACTGTCGAATGCCTTATTAAAATCTGAGAAAAAAATTAGCCCATTTTCATTGTAAATATTCACTTTTTCAATAGCTTCTGACAGGCATCTTACATTTTCTCCTATATACCTTCCTTTCACAAAGCCAGTTTGCTCTGTGCCTATAATGGTTGGGAGGTGTTTTTTAATTCTATTTGCAATTGCTTTTGATGCTATTTTGTAATCACAGTTAAGTAGTGATATTGGTCTCCAAATATTTAATGATAATAGATCTTTGTCTCCTTTTGGAAGTAAAGTTATGATACTTTGTTTTTGAATTTCTGTTAAGTTGCCATTATCATAAGAATAATATAGTGAAATTACTAGGTATTTCTTTATATCTATCCAAAATATTTTATAGAAATCCGCAGTTATACCATCGGAACCCGGACTTTTGTTGTTTTTCATATCTTTTAAGGCTTCTGCACATTCGTATTCTGTAAGATGCTCTATATTATCCGGATTATTTATTCTATTTACATGGTTGTTAAAAAATTTCGAATATCTCCTCGATATTATTATCTTTTTAATACAATTGTTGATAAAAATCTTTTATATGGTGTATGATTTTCTCAGGATTTTCTTCTAATTTGTTTTCGTCAATTTTTATTTGTTTTATTGTTTTCTTTTCAGAATGATATTTTTCCAAATTAGCGAAATATTTTGTATTTTTTTCGGCTCTCTCAATCCATTCAGCTTTACTCCTTAAGATATAACCTTTTATTTTAGTATTACTAAATTCATGTAATAATTGTTTTGCATAATTTAATTGTTCTAAAAGTAAATTATCGTTTGAATTTGATAATAACTTATTTTCAATGTTTATAATATGTTGAAGTAGCTCATTTTCTTGTTTATTTTTAATTTTATTTTTATGGCTTGAATATTTGATGGTTTCATCCCTTATTCTTCCTTTAATTAATTCCCATAAGGTGTTAGGGTTAGCTTCTTGATTAAACTCAACAACTAAATTTATTTCATTTTTAATTTTTGACTGATATTCAGTGTCTAGTAATAGCGAATTGTTAAATTTTAAATACCCGGGACCTCTTTCTTGCTTGGTGGTATTTAATATTATTTTAACAATAGAATGATCGGAGCGATAACCTTGGTGTATTTGGCAGTCCGACACGGCATTTAAAATGTTGTTTGAGATTAAGAAATAATCTAGTCTGCAAAAAATTGGTGGGTGCGTGTTGGAATGCCATGTATAAACCATTGCAGTTGGGTTTTTTGTTCTGATGGCTATTTCTTTCTCAATCTGGATTTTTTAGTTTAAAACTATGGACAAAACAATTAAAATTTGGTACTTGTTTTTTGTACTTCATGTTAAAGATAAAATATTTCATCAATATAAGAATAAAATTCACAATATTATTACAGTCTATTGATTTCAATGAGTAAATTCCGAAACTTACATTTAAGAAAGATAGTTTAACGTTTAGTTGCTGTTGTTCAAGAAAAGATACTAATTGATTCCAAATAGGCTGGATGTGTTTGCACTCCCAAAAACGATGTTCTATAGTTTCGATGATTTCACCGCAGAAGTCACACAGATTTGAGTTAGATAATTTGCATTTAAAGAGATATTTATTTGTAGCTATAATTCTATGGATGTATTTTATTGAAAATTTCTCAGTGTGCTTTCAATAGTTGCTTTATATGGCATGGTAAATATGTGTTTCCAATTAAGTTCATGTTCTCCGAAAAGGACTTGCCATTTATTTTGGGTTTTGGAGTTTTCTGTAGGGTTTTTAATTTGTAGAGTGTACAATATTTTATTCGTGTTGTTTTTTCTTCCACGTATGTTTTCTACGAATGTTGTATGAGTACATGGTTTATTATTTGTATTGATTTCATATTTAATATGTATTGGTATGCTTTTGATTAGTGTGTAGTACTTCAGGAAATAATTTGAAGGTATTCCGTATATGTAGCATATATCATCAAAAGAGTAGAAATCCTTAATTCTGTAGTCATATAATTGGTCGACATACTTCATGCTTCATGCTTCGTTCAAACCAATCTTTATAGAAAAACGTCTTATTGTTTGAAGTTATGTCTTTATTGTTTCATAAAATAGTTTTACTGCTGGTTTGGGTTTCTAGGTTATGAGTGACATCACTCCATGCTGATAGAACATCAGACAGAAATAAGTTTTTGTTTGCAATTACTTACTTTCATGTAAGGTAGTAATGCTGATGTTACATTCAAAGAGTAGAAGTTACCATATTTTTTTTTGATTTTCTGGTAGAATAATTTCCATTTACTCGTATTGGTATTATCTAGGTATCTTTTAACCCAGCTGCATTTGATTGCATTCAAGAATGAGTCAATGTTCGTTAATTGGATACCTCCATTTTCTACAGATTGAATTAACTGAGTTCGTTTTATTTTATCAGGCTTACCGTCTTATATGAAATTAAATATTGTTGATTTAATATCGTTAATAACATCATTTGGTGGATTTGGGAGAACTGTTAATACATAAATTAATTTAGGAAGTGCAAACGTTTTCAATACTGTGTTTTTTTCCGATTAGTGTAAGTTTACGGTGATGCCATGATTTTAAGCAGTTTTTAAAATTCTGTAATTTAGGTAGTATGTTTTTAAGAACTGTATCCTTTTCATTATTTGTGAAAGTAATTCCTAACGTTGTGGCTTCGGATGTCCAATTAAATTTCATTTCTTTTTTATATAGGACATTACTTTGTTTTAATATACCTACTCGTAGCACAGTACATTTACTTTTGTTTAGTTTAAGACCCGATGTCATTACGTAAAGGGTAAGTGACTCTCTTAGGTTATGGAAAGAATCGTAATCGTCGTTTAAAAAATAAGTTGCATCGTCAGCAAATAGGGACTGTTTGATATCTTAATCAGGTTCTAGTGATATGCCTTTTATGTGTTTATTTGATTGGATGTGATGAGATAGATACTCTATGCAAATAATAAATAGCGAGAATGAGAGTGGACATCCTTGTCGAACCCCTCGTTCGATGTTAAAACTGTTTGAAAAGAAGCCATTGTTAATGGTTATACTGTTAATATCGGTATAGAATAGTTTGACCAATTGAATGAGACTTTCATCAAAGTTAATATTTTCTAAGCAAGAGAACATAAATGGATGATCAAGCGAATCGAATGCCTTTTCAAAGTCTGCAAAGAATATTAGACCAGGATTGTTTGAATTGTTGAAATAGTTTATGCATTCTTGGATAAGACGAACGTTTTCACCAATGTAACGTCCTTTTATGAAACCAGATTGAGATTTTGAAATGATTGATGGTAATATTTTTTTTTATTCTGTTTGCTATACGTTTAGTTGCAATTTTATAATCATTGTTTAGTAAACTAATCGGACGCCTGTTTGATAAGGATTCTAAGTTTTTTCCAGGTTTTTGAATAAGTGATATAATACCTTGTTTTTGTAGCGTAGTTAAGTTTTCGTTGTCGAATGAATAGTTAAGTGAATCAATTAGATGTGTTTTATATCATTCCAGAATATTTTATAAAATTCGATTGTGATGCCATTAGATCCTGGGCTTTTATTATTTTGCATTTCTTTTAGGGCTAATCCACATTCATATTTATTAAGCAATCCGTCGCACAGTTGTTTTTCCTCTTGGTTTAAAGCGTGATGTGTATTTTTAAAAAAGGTGTTATTTTCAACATTTGTTCGTTTAAAGAGGGTTTCGAAAAATAAACGTTGTTCTTCTAGTATTTGAGTTATGTTTGTTATATCTTTGCCGTTGATTACTAATTTGTGTACAGTTTTTTTGTTCACTTCTACGTTTTTCAATGTTTGCGAAGTATTTTGTATTTTTTTCATTGTGTTCAACATGCTGTGCACGCGCTCTTAGTATTATTCCATTAAGATGTGTATGATAGATTCCATCTAATATTTGTTTTTTTAATGTGATTTCATTTTCAATGTCGGTGGTATCATTTGTGTTTGTTTGATGCAATTGTTTTTTTTAAAGTGTTTCAATGGTTTTGATGGTTTCAGTTTCAAGTTTGTGTGTTTCTTTTTCTTTAAATGATGTGTATCTAATTGTTGTGTTACGTATATTTCCTTTAATTACTTCCCATAAGGTGTTTGGGTTTGCATCTTTATTATTTTGAACTGTATTTAATATTTCCTGTTGTATTTGTGTTTGATATTGTTTATCCAATAAGGTGCTGTTGTTAATTTTAAAGTATCCTGGGCCTTTTTCAGGTTGTATATTGTGTAGTTTAAGTTCAACTAGAGAGTGGTCAGTCATAAATCCTGGTTTTATGTTACATGTGTCAATTATGTTGTAAAGAGATTCAGATATTGTAAAATAGTCTTATCTACAAAATATTGTTGGTTTTGTGTTTGATTGCCAGGTGAATTTGCTTTCGTTTGGGTATACTGTACGCCAGATATCTATCATATTGTAGTTTACAATTATGTTATTTAAAATGTTTCTATTTTAGGATGAGTATAAAGGTTTCCATTCTTTTTATCTAATAATGGGTTCAGGACAGTATTGAAATCACCACCGATTATAATATTTTTATCTTGGTTATTAATTATAAAGGATTGTAATGTTTCGTAAAATGTGATATCATCTATGTTAGGACCGTAAACGTTGATTAATGTTATTTGTGCTTCGTGTATTTTGATATCTATGCTTGCTAGATATATATAAGTATACATTTCTACTCTTGATATATTGATATAAGTACAGAATCATTAGAGCGTTTACATTGGATAAATTATAGATGACATATGGGGTTTTATTTTTTTCGTTATACATTAAATAATATCGTACGATATACATGCTACATAAATAAGAAATCAACAATTAAACCATGTATCCAAAATATTGTGAAAAACATACACATACATTGTACATAACCATCCAACAAGACTATGATATATGAACAATTGTTATACTTGTAAACTACCGAATGTATAACTGTAAGCTGTACTCGTTAATATGTCTCTTAACTTGCAGGTTTTATGACAGTATGTTGTTATTTTTTTTTAATATTTTTTTTTGTTTTCGCCTTGCATTTAACTAATATTCTTGAGCACACTCGTGTAAGGTATATAAATATTTTAGAATATATTCTTTCCGTATATGGTTATATAAATTTTTCCAGTGTTTTAGAGATGGTGTATACCAGCGGTTTGTCATTTGCACTAGCTACGAAAACTAGGGGCACTTTTCCGGTTAGTGTTTTCGTAACTAATGTGAATGACCTATAGCTGGTTAACACAATCCCTAAATCGTTGAACGAGTAAACGACCTCAACTTCTTGCTAATGATAAACAATTTGTCATCTACACTAATCCCTCCGCCCTTGTCGAAAGATCACGACGTAAGTTTTTTTTCCGTTATTGTACTTGCATGTTTTGACAGACAGACAGATATACAGACGCTGACCGACTGACCGACCGACTGACCGACCGACTTACCGACCGACAGACAGACAGACAGACAGACAGACAGACAGACAGACAGACAGACAGACAGACAGACAGACAGACAGACAGACAGACAGACAGACAGACAGACAGACAGACAGACAGACAGTTTATTCAGACTTATACACAAGTGCATCGTCTTCATACTAAGGTAAACATATTATTTTCTGTCACGTAACTAGGTATAACAAAATAACATTTAATAACGTAAAACAGACTTTTACGAATACACATACTAATAAACTATCAAAGCGGTAATGAAATTATTGAACTGAATTATTTAGAATGTCATATAAGAATCTTATCACAAGAGCTTCTATTATATAAGTTTGATATGTTTACATACATTATAAATAATTGTTTTGTCACATGGAACTAATAACTTTAGACATTTATATACAGATGGTTTTATATAAAATATCCGGCTTATATTTTTTCCTTAAATCAGTGTAAGATCGGCATATACTGGCATTCATCTTCTAAATCCAAGTCATTACAACATAAACAATAACGTTCATTTCGTGGCATGTTATTTTGGCGTATCTTCCGGTTCGGATTCTCAAAGTATGTGCAGAGAATCTTAATCTTACAAAAATTAATCTCGGATGTCTAGGAAGTAAATCTCTAAAAACTTTATACATATATAATACAGTACTATTATTAATTTTACCGTACCACTCTTGTTTAAACTTGTCAACAAGTCTACATTTGAACTCGCTTATAAAACTATCAACATGTACAACGTTAAGATTCTCAAAAACCTAACCAAATCAAAAATTATTTAACATGTTCTTGACATTTGAGACCCAGTTTGTATTACCTTTATTACAATCGCTCAAGGCTTGTTTGTACACAATGTGCATTATGATATTATCTTTGGTCATAACTTTAAACCAATATTTAATAATGTTAACAGAACCCAATTCTATATAAACAGCAGCTTTACATGTATTTTTTTTAAATTTTATAGCGCCCTTTTCATACTCGAGATGTGCGTTCAAAGGCGCTTTTCATTTTTTCCCCGATCACTGGGTCATAAGTCGTCCGTTAACATCTTGGCGCAGTATGCAGCCACGGCACATTGGTTTATTTCCCTCACAGGTACCCATTTATACACCTGGGTGGAGAGGAGCACATGTGGGATAAATTTCTTGCTCAAGGAAATTCCAGTGGTCGAGCGGGATTCGAACCCGGGACCTCACGATCCCTAAGCCAGCGTCCTACCATTAGACCACTGCTCTCACTACCTATTACACTACATTACATGTATTTATTTTCACTTGTAGAAAGCGTTTGCAAAATTTCATATGTATACGTTCTTAATCATCGGACTTCGTGAAACCCCATACTTCTGAAGCATAATTTAATGCTTCATTTAATGTAGCACCCACAAAAGAGTCAAACAACTGGCGAAATATTTTCGGTTTTATGTCAAATTAATTGCATTTAGACAATAATGTATTCATGGCCTTAAGTGCTTTAACAAAATGCTCCTGGTTTAGTTTAAAACATTCAGTATAATTCACTACTGTTCCTAAATAGTTTAAGTTATCAACAACGTCAACATCATTACCATTGTATACCCATTTTTCGTTTTCTTTTAATCCACCTCTCTTCCGAAATACCATTATTTTCGTTTTTGCAGTGTTCACATTTAACCCCAAGAATTGCAATATAAGTTTAAGATATATAAATGTGTTTGAGCTTCAGCAGATGACTTGCCAAAAATTAGCCATGTCATCAGCAAATAATAGTAAAATCAACACATCATCTATATTCAAGCCAGGAAAAAAGAGAAAAACAGATCGGCGAGGTTATCCTCGCCTTAAATAAGCCGATGTTGCCATAAAAAAGACAATGTTCCTATATTGTTTTCACAAAGTATGACTTCACTATACATTGACCGTAAAATAGATAGTAAGTTGCATTCAATTCCTAAATGTATTAGCCTGTAGCAGTATGTTCTTATCTTTACATTAATGTGTATTTGGATAGTCCTCAAAGTCATATGCCCATGTACTTTAGACGCTCGTTCAATACTATTGTATTTTTTTTATAGAGAAACAGCTTGTTCGGGTGTTAGTTGAATCCCTACATAATTATTTTGGTCGGGTTGATCACTGATTTGTTACTTTTCACATTTCAAGTAAATTTCAAACACTTTACACGTCTCGTAAATGTAATGCCGCCATTTATCACACATGCGCACTCACACACTCACACACTCACATAAAGATGACAATACATATTGACTGTCGATGATGCTGATATATAATTGCGATGAAGATGATGATAAGTAAGACGACGACGTCGACGACGATGCTGCTGCTGCTGCTGATGATGATGATGATGATAATGATGATGATGAGGTGGAGGTTGATGACGATGACAACAATTATGAGGATGATAATGATGATTCTTACACGTGTTTCACGCTTGACATCATCAATCTTCGCCGTTCAAAATTTGCCCTAATAAAGTTCAATTTAAATTACACACATTTGCAATCAGTAATTTAGTTTTAAAAGGTCATGCCCATTTTATTCTATATTAAAAGTCCTTTCATTTTCGGACGAAACTATAATAATCTATTTTATAAAAATGAGTGGGCCAGTTAGAAACTGATTGAGTTGGTCGTGCCCCAGCCACACGTTTTAAATAAAGTCACACGTAGACGTTTAACACAAAATCAACTTCGCATGGTCGTACGACTTTCAATGTCGGGATGAAAGTTACAAAATCGACGACAACAAGAGTAACATAAACACGCACCTTACTACAGAATATTTTCGTTGATTGCTCGCGTTGGTCGGATTGTGCAGTCGCTTTCAGCCCTGGCACACCCTAACTCCGTGGCTTTCTGCGGCCGAGTGGCCAATAACGAAGCGTCGCTACAGCGCACCAACTGCTCCGCTTTCTGGCGGAAGCTTTTGCTCAGTAGGGCATATATTATCGGATTCCAGACTACCACCGTCTTAGCGAGCAATGCGGGCGTGCGGGATATGATCGGATTAATGGTGTCCGTGTTTCCGAATACCGTGTAGAATGACACGATTCCGTAAGGCGTCCAAGACACAACGAATGCCACTGAAATATTGTATTGCAATTCATAATTTAGCCATGCGGCCACTGAAACCGTATTGATATAATTTGGAAATCGACCAGACGATGAACAGGGTATTAATTTCTAAATCGGCCGTTTGGTGCCCAGGGTACGACCAATGCCCCTGATGATTTTTTGTTAGAAAATAAGTTTTCCATGTGTTACTGTTAATTGACAAATAAACACCGATCTGTTGGTCTAATGCTTATGAATGAAATAAAGAAAGATTGAACCATTCGATTAAATTTCCATTATAGCATGATTGGATAACTACGTGTGCTTTTGAAATGATAATATGATCTTATAATTGATCTATTATTTGCCTACACTAAAATAATTGAGTTTTCGGAGAAATGTATATTTCAGCGCATACATTGTGTGGTGATAAGTCATTAATTAATTGCTCCATTCCTAAAGTGAGCCGCGTCATGTGAAAATGGGTCCGGTCAGAGGTTACCCTCTCGGCTAAGAAGTCACGCAATGTTATGTGGACCCATTTGCGGACAGGGTGGCTCCAGACCAGACTGCGCAGATGCAAATATGGCATTAGACCCATTATCTCATTACGCTGCTCAAGTGTGGTTGTCAGTCACTGACATTAGTCAGTGTCTAGCACTGGTTAGATCAGCAAAACGTGTTTAATGAAAAGTGTAAGTAGATAAAATCTAAATAAAGACACGGTGAAACATATTTTGAAAAATATCAAAACAAACGCAATGTCAAGCTGAGCAAGCGGAAATGCAAACTTACAGACTAAGCCCAATGAAGTTGTTACAAGATGAACCTCTTGTTGTTTTCTTTTCTTCGCCTCTCTTCTGGAAGCGAGCATCACTCGAACTGTCGACTGCTGTACCTTTAATAGAATTGTCAAAGATTTAGTTTAAACCTATTTATTTAAGCCCGATTGCATAGACTTAAAGTTCGTTGTGTCTATGGGGGAAATCAAAACGCCCTCACAGTTTTTATATTGTGTTTGGACAGCAAGACTCTAGTACAAAGTTCAAACTGAGATGGATAAATGTCTAAGAGGTGTGTCGCAAATGTGACCAACATTGCTGGAGTGTGTTCGTCAACCGCATGGCAGTTATTCATATTCATACATTATGGTTTATTTCTACGTTCAAATACGGTAAAATTACAGTAAAAAAGCAACCATCAATTGGTTTCCAACCACTGACGCCTGGAGTAAAAGTCTATCGCTTCGACCATTCGTGCTCATACAATAACTTATGTATCAAGGCAATCCTCGTAGAATCACAAAATATAACGACAACAAAAGAACTCTCCGAATAATTCAATTGTTTCGCGTTACAACGCTTAAAAATGTTATGGTTTTTAAATCGTCAAAAGATGCATGTAATGGATATTTTAGAGCCTGGTAAATGTTTAGTATTACTGTTTCCTCACTGATATCATAACTACAACGAACATTTGGTAATCTGAAACAATTTTTTTTCAATTCTGTCAATTAAAAAAATCGTGAAAATTCATCTTTAAGTAATAAATCAATCGCTTTAGAAATGTTTGCTACCACCAGAAAAAGAGCGCTTCCGTTATAAGCACTCACAAACTTTGTGAGCGGGGTATTTAATAATGCACAATCAAGTACCCTTATAGTTTTGATGATCAGCACGTAGAAGATGCACGTGATAGTCACAGGTAGGACGTAGCACACTGTTCCTATCACGATCAGATAAGCCTTGCCGGTGCTGCTTCTGTCGTTCCAGGCGAGCCCGCAGCTGGTTCCGTGCGCCTCGAGCCCATAAGACCCGAATCCGAGCAGCGGCGAGACCGCGAGAACCAGCGAGAGGAGTTGGCACCCCGCAAAAGCTAGAGCGACGCGCCATTTCTCGATAGGGACGTTGTTGTGTGGCAAAGCCCTAGGTAACGTCTAATGGTGATACATACATGGTAGAACATGGACGATGTGCCGAAGTAAAAGTTGACGAACGCTTCGTAGACGCAAGAGGCCTCTGACATGTGCACGAACCAGTGACCCGAAAACTCCGCGATAATCACGGGTACAAATCCAAAACACGTAGTAATAAAACCGTTGACGAAAATTGCTATGTTGAAAAACATCTTTTCGTTTATCATTTTTCGATTTTTCAAGAAAACACCGATGGTAAGTCCGTTCAGAGCGATTCCGAGGATAAAAATTAAGATAATCCATAGTGCGTCTAATATTTCAATCCGCGGGGTTTCAAAAGCGAGTGTTAGATTGAACATGATAACAAGTTTGTAACAAAGAATTGCAAAAAAATGTTAACCATGATTTTGCCTTCTGCAAAACGTTGAAACAATAGCCTTTATGCAAAATCGGCTGGAAATGTCGATGCCATTTAAACAGCAACAGTTTGTGATTTGCTAATTTATATGGCCAGTCTTATCGTCTTGTGTTGCCATAGAAACATGCACGTTCCTAGAAACCAAAATGAATTTAGCTCTTTTTAGAAAAACTGCCGCGAACATTTTGCATTACATAGTACATAACAAGAACACTAACGATATTTTAATTCATATTTACATCTGGTTCAAAACTATAACACATCGGTAATATTTGTTGATGACAAATTATGCACGCTTCGTTGACTAAATATGGGATTGACCTGGAAGGTCCTTCCTATGGTATTTACATTTCACAGTTGGTACGTTATGCCAGAGCATGTTCATGTATTAAAGATTTAAATGATCGTAATCTTTTATTAACAAAGAAATTGCTAAAACAAGGCTTTTTGTAGCATAACCTAAGAAGTAAATTCGCTAAATTTCACTCAAAGTATGGTGATTTAATTTCAAAATATAATGTTTCTTTAAAATGGCATTTAAATAATGGAATTTCCCATCCATCATTTTATGGAGATGTTTTGAAGCGTGTCCGTAAATTAAAATATGTTAAAGAAAATGTTCATATTAAACTTTTCAATTTAATTAACTCGTTTTTTTTTCAAAAGGATATGCTGCTGATGTACTTAAAAACACGTGCTTGATGGTTTTTGATTCACTATATCTTTCTTCGCGTCAAATTTGGAATTATTAGATATTATGGGCATTTTTCAAATTTGAGCATACTTGTGTCTTTGTGTCGTATGCACAAGTCTGCATGAAAACTACATTTAGACACACATCTTGCATCAAATCATTTCTGTCGTCAGTTGTCAAAACACCTATATACTGTTTGATTCCAATAATGTAGCTTTAATGGAATTACTATTTTTTATACATTTGTTTCTTAATATTTAATCACCTAAACTTGTTTTATTAGTAGTTTAATTTTGCAGTACCGCCCCGTTAATATTTTTATTTTAACTTTACAGTATTCCCCCTGGATGCTGTTCACGTCATTGTGTTTTCGCGCGTCAATTACGTCATAACTCTTTCTCTGTTCCTGGGTACATGGATTTTTGTGACGTCATACGACCAACTTTCCAAGTACATGCATAGATCATTGAGTTTATATTTTTATTTTCTCTGTGACAGGCGTTTCTTGTTTGATTTATTTTTTAGCAGTACATAAACAACCAAGCAATGTAATATGGAACTTTTACACCCATTATTGCTGCTTCTTCCTGTATGTGTGCGATTATGATCTGAAATATAAACTTCATGATGCTATATTCTTAAATCTTTTTCTATAAAGAAGGAATGTAGTTGACACTTGTTCATAGTTTCATTCCATCTTTCCTCAAAAAGTTGTAACTCTGTTGCTCTGGTATCTTCAATACCATTGAGTAATTAAATGGTAATTAAATTGAATGCGTTTTAATTCCCTTTTATTATTGTTTAATTTTAGTTACAATGCTATGAGGTTAAATTTTATTTACACGTACATGTATTATGAATATTGCTGGGCCATGTGTGAGGTTGAGAGCTCCAAACCCGGTTTAAACCCCAATGCTTTGCATTGACCGTTCCAAGGCGGTGACCCCAGCTTTATTCTTATTTGTGTTTATGTTGTTTTGTATTGTGCTGTATTGTCCTGTTTTGTACTGTTTTGGCAATCGGTCACTTGCCTTAAATAAAGGACCTACTAATTGTTTATAATAATAATTCAATACTACTCTAGCAGCTGGAGTTTCACTTCTTTATATTATATTGCGTTGAAAACTTAATAAAGAACAAATAACAAGTCTGCGATTTTTTTAAGAATTGTTTTTAAGAATTTTACACTGTTATTTATCATAGGAAAGTAGAATTATGTACAAAGAAACCATTCCAATATACAATGAGTTAAATGTTATATCATTACGATCGTTTTGTAGATGGTGCGACTGTTTATATATCTATATATACAACAAAAAAGGAGTGTAGATATAAATGTGTGCATTGAATATTTGTTTGAGATATATGTAAATTTTTATATTTTTTATATTTTTTATTATTTATTTGTTTATGTTTTATACCATATATCAAATAGATTTGTTGATGACAATTCATGCTCGCTTCGAGATGAGACTGAGATGTAAACAGTCTAAAGTGTTCACAATATTTTATTATCGCCGTTTAGAGAAACCTTGCGATAACTGAAGTGCTAGACAGAATGGAAAACAATAACATACTAGCTAACGTCAATTAACCCCCAGACTGGGTAAATACACTTGCAGTGGTTGAACAGCCGAACACCGGACAGTTAAGAATATTTCTTGACCCAAAAGTCCTAAATGAGGCTATTCGAAGACCATATTAGCATATGCCAACACCGGACGACGTGAGGTCACAGTGAGCTGAATGCAATTTAAAAAAAACAATTCAGTCTATTCAACATTACACATGCTTACTGGAGTATACGGCTTGACGAAGAGTAATCCTACCTGACAACATTCAGTAACCAATATGGCAGATATCGTTATCTCCGACTTCCTTTTGGGATAAAGTCATCTCAGGCCATTTTTGCACATAAATCTGATGAGATATATTCGGGGACCTGACAGGTGTACGGACGATAGTTGACGACATATTCATAAGTAGACAAGGATTGAGCATGACAGAAATCGTATTGCTATGCTTCAGCGTGCAAGTGAAAATGGCATAAAATTTAATCCAGACAAATGTCGTATTGAATTGTCCGTAGTACCATTTTTGGCTACGTGATTACGTCAGCTGGACTGAAACCAGACAGTACTAATTCAGGCATTTGTCAATGTAGAAGCGCCAAAGACACGTGGCGAACTTTGCACATTTTTGGGTATGGTTACTTATCTGCAGAAATTTGACCTAAATTTGTCTGAAATAACAAACCCATTGAGAATGCTTTTGAAAAAAGAAATTTCATTTGTATGGGATCAGCCACAAGCAGATGCTTTTCCCAAAGGCAAGCAGGTCATAAAACAAAGCCCAGTGTTAGCTTACTTTGATCCCAAGAAGCCAGTAAACATTGAATGTGACGCTTCAATGAACGGTGTAGGTGCAGCGATCATGCAAGATGGTCAGCAAGTTGCATATGCATTTAAGACAGTGACACAGGCATAACGAAAGTAAGCAAAATTTTGAACCTGAAATGCAAGCTACAGTGTTCTCGTGCCAGCGTTTTCACCAGTTCATATATTGCAGACATGTAATTGTTCGTTCTGACCATAGGCTCTTATCTGCAATCATGAAAAAGCCATTACATGCAGAACCACCTCGTTTGCAAAGGAAGATGCTTAGTTTGCAAAAATAAGACCTTGATGTAAACATGTGAGCGGGTTTTTTTGGTCAGATTGCCCTGAATTGGTACTTCAATCACAGGGACGAACTTTCGACAGACAATGACCTAATTTATAGAGGACAGAGACGGGTCATTCCCAAGCCACTCCGACCACATGTTAAAATAAGTCCATGTAGGTCACATGGGCATTGAAAAAAGCACACAAATAGCCAATGATGTTATGTTCTGGCCAGGAATGTGCAAGAAAATTAATGAGTATATAATAAGCTGTACAATTTGCTTATCGCACAGGAACTCAAACAAAACAGAACCATTAACAACCCATGAAATTCCACAGGGTCCAAGGCAGGAAGTTGCCACAGACATATTCCATTTTGATGGAAATGACTATTTGCTCGTAGTTGACTACTACAGCAGATACTTTGAAATAGACACACTTCCGGACATGTTGTCCACAACAGTTGTCAGAGAACTGAAGTCACGATCAGGTAGAATAGTGCACCCGAGTCAGCGATACACAGAAAATGGATGGACTAAATAAATTTTCAGAATATTGTTAATGTTAATGGTTATAAAAAACATTGATCAACCCCTTGTAATTATTAGTATTAACAAGTCCAATACTTGTGCATATGTGTTATTGCTGGTCATTTATGTTCTTCTTAATATAAACATAAATATGATTGATTGTTAATATATTATAACATTTTAAAGAGAAATGTAATTTTTAACAAAACAAAGGAATTTTGCATAGTGTAACTAGATACAGACTATAGATAGCTACATGCTTATATAACCTGACTATTATATTGTACACTGAGCTGATAAGCCAGTCTCATTGAGCCACCAACGTAGTAACAGCATTAAATAGTATAGCGCATATTAGTGTTTGTTATTACTTTGATTATTCACATGAGTGAAATAAAAATATATAGAACACGAGTTCAAAAACAACTACACACCACAGGTGGTTAGCGTGTGGCTATGATATTAATTAGTGAAAACATCATTTTGAATGATAAATAATCATATTATAACGAAAAATTAACTTTTCTGAAGAAAAAAAATTTCACTATCAAATATATATATAACAAGGTATGCAACTCAAAATCACCCCAAAACGGGGTGCATCGCTTTGAACAGCCATATCTTCATCAATTTTGCAGCGATTTTCACGATCTTGGTCTTATTCAACGCAGAAATGAATTTCCTTTCTGGAAATGTATATGTCTTGCAATATTTTAACAAATGCTGGGTCATCTTTTAAGAAATAACACGATACACAACACGCATGACCCAGTTGACAGTGATCATGCTGTCTTTAAGACTGAAATCTTCACGGAGTAAAGGGCAACTTCCCTACAAAGTTCATGTAGTTCGATACCATAATTCAATAAAACGTATGAAAAAACATTATTACCGTTCTTGTCGTTACATTCTGCATCAAGACTAACTGTCCAGCGCCGTTTGAAACCTTTGTTTACATACATTTCAACTAACTGACATTTTAAACATACGAGTGATTTCATTGGTCCAATGCGGAGGTGTGTCTTTACAACTGGAGATTTCATTCATAAAGAATACATGATCACTGTCAACTGGGTCATGCGTGTTGTGTATCGTGTTATTTCTTAAAAGTTGACCCAGCATTTGTAAAAATATTGCAAGACATATACATTTCCAGAAAGGAAATTCATTTCTGCGTTGAATAAGACCGAGATCGTGAAAATCGCTGCACAATTGATGAAGATATGGCTGTTCAAAGCGATGCACCCCGTTTTGGGGTGATTTTGAGTTGCATACCTTGTTATATATATATTTGATAGTGAAATTTTTTTTCTTCAGAAAAGTTAATTTTTCGTTATAATATGATTATTTATCATTCAAAATGATGTTTTCACTAATTAATATCATAGCCACACGCTAACCACCTGTGCTACACACATCATCAACAAATGAAATAATGTTTACTTGGGAGAGGAGAAAGATGCTTATTGATATTGAGGTTAAAGGTAAAAGTTACAGGGTCTTGTAAAAAGGGAGTTTTAACATTAAACTAAGTTTTTTCTTTTCCCAGTTAGTGTTATATAAATCCCAAAGCACGTAACTAGAATAAAATATGTCAAAAGAAAAGTTTATAAGAGCCCCCCCCCCCATGCAGACGAAGAATTAAGATACATATATTTCAAATACCCTCAATATTAAACCCGTAACGGCGGAACAATTAAATATGCAACATCACTTAAGTGAGCTCTTTGAAAAACCTGGCACTGTTTATGTGTCAAACAAATTTCACACCAATTCGTTTCAATTCTTCAATAAACTGATGGTATGTTTTAAGTAAAACTAATATCCAAGACCCAAGAGTGTGTTGGAAAAATTATAAATCGTCATTTTTAATATTTAAAAAATCTCTTTAGTTTTCTTTTACATATTGAGCAACCATGTCGTTGTTTCTACCAAATATGATGCATGTACATGATACATTGTCGAGACATTATACCTATAATTGTGTAATTAATTGTACCCACTGTTTCGTGGGTGGTATTGAACACGTGACCCACATTTTTAATCCATAGTATCACATATCACGAGTTTCACATGCAAACAAAGTAACTATATAAAATTTATTTTTCAAACATTTTTTCGGAAAATAGAACCTTGGTGTCAAGACATGACCTTCTACCCTTGAAAACTTGTGTGAATATAAATGGACCAGAAATAGACAATGTATCCATACATTCCATCGTCATTCTGCCTAGGTGAACTAAATGTGTCAATGTGTCACAAGAGAAACATAAACTTAAATTTTTCAGTCTGCGATTGCTTCTAAGGATTGCTGGTCGTGGTTAGATCTTAAGCCAAATAAACACGAAAAGTTGTTTATGGAAAAAAAACACATAATTATTATTTTCGCCTCAAAGTAAAATAAAAGAAACAGTTGCAATTTTTATTTTAAGGTTGCCTTTCTAGTTGGACTTCGACCCAACCACACCCTGGTAAACGTTTCTATTGGAAATTGAGTGGGACTGGCACATAATTACAAATGACCCACTGCAAGGTCTGGGAAAGGAATTTTGCACTGCCAAGATTGACTCAAGCCCACTGAAAGGAAAGGAAGAGACCAATACAGCGGAATACCAAGCCGGATCGGTCGATCGCAGAACAACAACGACCGCGCAATCCACTCCTAGTCTTCAGGGTGAATAGAAACGTTAGCTAATGAAGCTTACCCAATCTCCAAAGCAGAGTTGTCGTCTCATGCTCTCACATACCATCACTTCCATCACAATAAAATCCTACCAGATTTGGTATAATTGTATTTGTGTGTCAGTGTTTTATTAAGAAAAAGTAGTATCATATTATTTTATATTATGAAAATAGTGTATACATTAAGGTTCATAATAAACAAAATAACTTGCCTAAATTAAAAAAAGTACAAATAAAAACGGGAAAAATTATTGTTCCACGTGGCTCAGCTATCATCACGTGTTTGGTTCAGAAGCCATGAATTTGATCAACTATGCTGGTTCCCGTCTAATCTCTGCGCGGAGGTTGGAACTTAATCCTGCTTTCAAGATGGTAACACAGGATAACAAACCGTAAGAACATGGAATGTAAAAGTACTCCATTTGACGCACGCGCTGAAGAGCTACTGCTGGAACACCAGCGCACTAACTAGGGTCAGGCTTCGCAGAAACATTTACAGACAATGGGCTCAAGATATGGTTGAGCGTAGAGGAATCCAAACATCACCCATGGTTTGCTTTCATCGGAAGAAAGGAGGTAGCCAACAACGTATCAGTTTCATCCAAGTCTTTAGCAGGCACAACTACACAACTAAACCGTTATCCTTAATAGGAGATCGAAAAAGAATTATAAAGCCTCAGAGTGCACCAATTACCGGATGAAAAATATCATCATCATCCAAGGCAACTGGAACGCCAAGGATGGACCAGTATGCCTACCAAGACTTTCAGGGACAAAAGGAAGGTGTGTCATATGAAAGACCAACGAGACATGGTTGATACTTCATGAGTTAGCAAGAAGCCATCGACTCACCCTGGCCAAAAGTCTGCTCCCACACCAATCGTCCAGAACAGCGACCTGGCGTGCTTCAAATGGGACAGAACACAACCGAATTGATTAAAGTTCAGTATCAGACAGGCAAAAACAATAATGTTTCTTGGCGCAGACATCGGCAATGACCATGACTTAGTGCTCACCACCATCAAGCTGAAGCTAAAGAATATTCGCATCATCAAGAACATTAGTATTATTTTTGACTTAGCACCTCGAATATCCAGATATAGCAGCGGCATTTTAAGCACAGATAGGTGGAGAGTTTGCAGCCGTGAATATAGCAGACATTGACATGGAAACCATCGCGAACAGCATCAATTAAGTCATGGTGAAGACGTTCTTGGGAGAAAGAGAAGGACGAACAAGCCGTGGTTGACGGCCGGGATTATGGACCTCTGTTACCAAAAAAGTATTGGAAAGAGAGGGGCGGCAGCCAGGACTCTAGAAGAGAATACCATAAGGCAAACAAGGAGGTGACGCAGAATTTGAGAGATGCATACAGCACTTTCAAAAACCTTAGAAAGAGCAGTCAGCCAAATGCCAGTGTTAAAGCAAATGCTGACAGGACCCTTCTGGCCGATATTGCCGCAATACTAAGCCAGGTCAACGCATATACTGCAGCGCCCTATATAACTGCTCGATTCAACCAGTCCCCAGTCTTCTTTTAAACAATCCCAGACCAGAAGCCGAAAACAAAAGTCTGTCCATATTTAAGATACATACATGTATAGTAGAGGCAGTGCGCAGTCTGAATACAGGAATATCTCCGGAATCGGCCACCGTTCCTTTCGATCTGATAAAGCACGGATGAAAAGAAACAACTGCAGCAATGACGGCTCTGTGCCAGAAGAACTGTGGGTCGAAGAAGTAGCTTAAAGAGTGGACCCAGTCTCTGGTCTTTCCCTACCTAAAAGGGCAACCTCAATCCGTGCGAGTGCTATTGCACCATAAGCCTAAACAGTCACCCCAGCAAAGTTTCGTTACGCATCATCCGCAACCGACTGAAACGTAACGCCGAGGAAGTGCTGGCACAGTGGAACAAATATTAAACTACATAGTAATAATTTAGAAACACCCGCAACACACCGTGAGGTCGTCCACAACTTTATCGACTTAAAGAAAGTGTTTGACAGCGTGATTTGCTGACGGATTTGCGACCTATTCAGGGAAACAGTGGACGTCCTTTAGGAATGTCTGTCCTCTTCTGTTATGTTTAACCTTTCCCTTGAAACGATAATGCAAGATCTTCTAAGACCACCACACCTCAATCTCCATCCGACCGGTCTCCCACTTGGGATTTGCTGATAACATTGACCTCATGGGTTGCACCGACAGGGAACTCCATGACATCCCCAACAGACTCTGTGAAATAGTATAAGCATACAGGGTGATCGTAAGCACGTAGATATCATCGTGAACACAGCACGAAAACAACCAGCGAAGACATCACCACGAACGGCATAAGCTGCAATTAGTGACCAGCTTCAAGTACCTGGGGCAACCTTGTCGAAGAATGGCACCAGTACAGCTGAAATCTTCAAATGCAGCGATTGACAGATCGAGTAGGCTATGGACAAGCAGCTCCATCAGCTTTCCTGCCAAGCACAGGCTTTACAAGTCCCTTGTAGTCTCCATCCCACTGACCAGGACAGAACAAGTGGGCACATAACTTAGGATATAGACCTTTGAACACACGTGTTAACGATGAGTGCTCCGCATGTCAAAAAAGAGCACAAGACCAACGAGTATATCCGGAACATGACGGCAGAGCGTGTTTGCACGCAAGAGCCCTTACTGTCATCATCAATCTCTGTGCAAGACTGTGAATGCCCTCGAGAGCATTCTAGAGGGAGGTAGCTGTTGAGGCCGTCTGAAGAAAAGCTGGATGTACAGTATGAAAAAGTTTACGTCTCTCCCCATGAATAAGCTATCCCAAGCGGCCCATAACAGACACCTGACTGGCGGATGATGTCTGTATTGTCGTCTCTAATCCCCCCCCCAAAAAAAAAAGGCCAGGTCTCTAAGGATTGATGATATAAATTTTCTAGATGTCAAAAGAATGGTTGAAATAATATAGCGAAACAAAATGTCCCTTTTATAATCATATAAGTTTGTTTTCTGTTAGCAATTTCAGCTTGTTCTGCGCGCATACTAATGAGAAATTGAATCGTACGTAGATCGTCTATTGTAACACTGAAAATTTAGCGTAACCTATACGCTACGGTATCGTTTTAGATTCTCATGACAACAGTGTAAACTTCCGGTTTTTACTTTGTTTATATTTTATAGGTTACTTGAAAAATAAGCGATGTGTTTTTAATCAGTGTACTTTCATTGTGAACTGTGACAAGTAAGTTTTGAAAACTATGCCGATGCTTAAGGAACCAAAGGCGAAACAGCCTTTGTGGAAAGAAAACGACTACAAGGCTCAAAAGAAAGGAATTCGACATACAGTTTATTCTGTAAATGGAGACCAATACACAGGGGAATGGTTAAATAATTTAAAAGACGGTAAGGACACTTATTACGAAAATCAAATAAGTTTATTGGTAACAATAATTTTAGTTAGAGACAAATTGACAATATTGACTCAACAATATTAGAACGAATTTGCCTAATTATTGAAGAATTGTAAATTTCATTTGTTATCGCATTTGATGTTAATGTTTGTTTTGTAACAATCTTAGTTTGCAGTAAAAAAATGAATTCATTAATTTATAAGTAAAGGTTCCAAGAAAACATTTGCCATTGGTAGCTAGTCAGAAAAAAGCATAACTATCCTCCTCCACGTTATTTAAGGTAAAGGTACATATAAATGGAAGGAAACTGGTGCAATATATGACGGTGACTGGAAAAAAGGCAATAGAAATGGATTTGGCACATACAGCAGACCAGACCCAAGAAAGAAAGGACAGTTTGTGAAAGAATATTCTGGAGGATGGAAAAATGACATGAGACATGTAAAAGACTTATTATTATGATCATTTCTAGCGAGGCTGTTTTCGGAGAAAACCCAAGCTATTGTCATAGCCAGCTCGTCCGCTGTAGGCGTAGTGCTAAAACCTTAACATTGGCTCTAAAATCAAAGTGCTTCCACCTACAACTTTGAAACTTCATATTAACATGCACCCTGATGAGTTCTACACGCCACACCCATTTTTGGGTCACGGGTTCAACACCCCACACCCATTTTTGGGTCACTAGGTCAAAGGTCAAGGTCACTGTGACCTCTAATATCAAACTTTAACATAGGCTCTAAAATAAGATGAGATAAGATAAGATAAGCTTTATCTAAAGTCGACAAGACAGCAACATATACAAAAATAAGCTCATGTGAGCTTTGAACCGACTATAAAATCAAAAATCAAAGTGCTTCCACCTACAATTTTGAAACTTCATATGTAGATGCACCTTCATGTGTTCTAAACGCCACACCCATTTTTGGGTGGTTAGGTCAATGGTCAAGGTCACTGTGACCTCTAATATAAAACTTTAACATAAACCTTAATATTGGCTCTAAAAATCAAAGTGCTTCCACCTAAACTTTGAAACTTCATATGTAGATGCACCTTGATGAGTTCTACACGCCACACCCATTTTGGGTCACGACTCACTAGATCAAAGGTCAAGTTCACTGTGACCTCTAAAAAAAAAAATTCTGACAAGCTTTTGCAGCCAAGCATGGCACCCGTTATGCGGTGCTCTTGTTTAGACAAATGTTTGCCTTCATAAAAATTAATCTGTCAAATCTGTCAAAGCTGAAATCACGATTTGAACCCTGGTCCACCTAAATCCAAAGCATCCCTTTAAAAATTAGCTCGCATAGCAGCATAAAGGCTCCATTAATTAACTTCTTTTTCATGAATTTCCTTAGACAATGACATCTGTATGTTGTTCAGATGAAACATTATGTGGTTTATTTTGATTTGGCATTTAGGCAAGCCAGAAAAACCTGACACCACAATGTATATCAAGTGCAGAACTTTCCAGTTCCATTGCAGACGCTTAACAGCGTCCTGAAAAAAACTTCTGTAAGAAGTACATGTAGTAATAAAGGTCTTTATACTTCTTCCTTGTACACTTATTACACTACATGATTCTTTTAAAAACAGATGATAAAAGTTGCTTTATTGCTTATTTATTACACTCGCCATGACTGTTTACTGGTACTGAGCAATAATGTTTTTTGAGCAGAAGTGTATGAAATTTTTCAATAAATTATGTAGGGCTATGGAACCAATTTCTATAACGATGAAGAGTATTATGAAGGCGAGTTGTATGCTGACAAAAGAAGTGGCTGGGGACGAATGTACTTTAAAGACGGAACTATTTATGAGGGGGAATGGTACGATGACCAGCGGAATGGGCAAGGAATGTTGAGATTACGTAAGTCAAATATGATTGCTAATTACTTTTAATTAACTTAAACAAGATCTGTATTTTGTTTAAGTTAAAAAGTTTAATGAAATTATCATCACAATAAATGTATTACCAAACATGTTGAGACTGCAAAAATAATGTACATACTGTATTGTGTGTTATTTTTATTTTCAAATTTAAGTATCGAAAATTGTAGTTTAAAGTACCAGTAAATTGGGGATGTAATCTATTATCCATATTTAGATCTTCAGATTATCAAAACTGTAATTACACCAGCAGATTAAAATGCTGATTACCATAATCACAATCCTGTTGAAGTAAGAATATTGGGCTAACAGACTGTTACAAGCATTTGAATATAAACTGATTGGTGTGAATTTCACATATTCTGTTACAATGGCAAAATTATTTAAACAATTATTATTTAATGAATAGCATGACAATGGTATGAAACATTTTTTTATTAGTTAAGAATAGTTGATTCATGTATATATGTTTTTGTTTTCAACACAGTCCATTTTATTTAAAACTGTTGATCAGACCATTCTATGCAGATTACAAATTTAGGCTAAAAGTAATTTTTCTTAATAAATAACTATTGTTATTTCAGCAAATGAGAACAGATATGAAGGTTCCTGGCGCAATGACAAAAAGAATGGTCCAGGAAAATTCTACTATTTGACCCATGGACAGCTCTATGAGGGTGTATGGGTCGACGATATTGCAAAATGTGGCACTATGAAAGACTTTGACAGAAAAAATGCCCCGGCACCAACTCAGTACCCTATTCCAAAGGTGTGTATGTAAAACAATTTTTTATAAATATCATTGAAAAGGAGATCTAATTAATTATATGTGTAAAGTAATATTCTTGGTTCAGGATTGAAAAAAAGGACAATCAGATCTGGTAAACCTAGTCATGCATAAATGCTGAATTTCCATTATGTACCTCATTTTATTGTGTAATATTTACATGTACTCTCAACTAATTTCAAAAGGGACCTTATGTCTAAATTCCTTCTCTCATGACTACAATTGAATGATACACAAGAAGTTGGAAAATACATCTCATAGAACTTTGAAGGAGCCTTTTCACGTTTTGGTAAATTGACAAAATAAAAAAAATGTTTCAGATTCGCAAATTTGTGTTGTAGTTATGATATTTGTGAGGAAACGGTAATACTGGACATTTAACATGTTCTGAAATATCCATTTTATGCATCTTTAGACGATTTAAAAACCTGTAAATTATAAAGCGTTTCAACACGAAACAATTGAATAATTTGAAGACCTCTGTTGTTGTCGTTATATTTTGACTACAATTGAATGATACACAAGAAGTTGGAAAATACATCTCATAGAACTTTGAAGGAGCCTTTTCACGTTTTGGTAAATTGACAAAATAAAAAAAATGTTTCAGATTCGCAAATTTGTGTTGTAGTTATGATATTTGTGAGGAAACGGTAATACTGGACATTTAACATGTTCTGAAATATCCATTTTATGCATCTTTAGACGATTTAAAAACCTGTAAATTATAAACATCTCATAGAACTTTGAAGGAGCCTTTTCACGTTTTGGTAAATTGACAAAATAAAAAAAATGTTTCAGATTCGCAAATTTGTGTTTTAGTTATGATATTTGTGAGGAAACGGTAATACTGGACATTTAACATGTTCTGAAATATCCATTTTATGCATCTTTAGACGATTTAAAAACCTGTAAATTATAAAGCGTTTCAACACGAAACAATTGAATAATTTGAAGACCTCTGTTGTTGTCGTTATATTTTGTGATACTTCGATTATTGCTTTAAAAAAGTATAAAATACGTCACTCATTGTTTGAGCACGGATGGCCGAGTGGTCTAGGCGATAGACTTTTACTCCAGGGGTCAGTGGTTCGAGCCTAGTTGAGGGTTACTTTTTTTCTTTCTTTAATTTTATTCTTGTTTTATACTGGAGCTTTTTAGATCAAATGTTTACATTTACCAATATAAAGCATATAATGACAAGCTTCAATACATGCCAAAATCTGTGAAAAGGTCCCTTTAACTGCTATTATGACCTGGCATACTTATTTCTTTATTTCAGGTGGAATTAGCTAGTATGGAAACAGTGTTACAAGAATCGGAAGAACAATTCCTTCATGATCAAGAATAATACATATATTTGCTAGATTTGTCTTTAAAAATTTCAACAAATTTTGTTGTTGATTATTTTTGTGTATTTTGGAGTAAAAAGAGGAGTAAAAAATGAAGACGTTTTGCTGTACAGTTATGTATTTTCTACTGTTTTATGTGTATGGAAAATCTTACATCTTTAAGATTATTTTGAATGGAAGGATTTATTTAGAAATTTAAAATCTAAGTGTTTAATTAACATGTGTATGTACATTTTGTATAATCTAACTTTTTTGACCTTATTATTGGTTAATGTTTTTATCTAAATAACAACTTATATAATGATTAGCAGGTATACCAACTTTATTATGATTCTTTGATATGTTTTTTTGTTTAGTGCTTAGACGTTGTATTAAGAAGATAAACATTTTGCTTGTCCTTTTTTGCAAAATTGCAAAAAATATGTTTTATTTGATGCTTTATTGCTTTATAGAAGACTTGTTTTTAAACATCTGTGATAATTAAAATATTGCCTCTTGCAATGAACTTGCTTTATTGTCAATTTTGTGTACATTTTGATGGCTAAACATTTTCAGATTAATTTTACAATCATATTATTTTGCCATTTCATTATCATTTTGACGGAATTACGTGAACAGTCTGAATTCACCAATGGTATGCTCTTGATTTTTTCCAAAGATCCCGACATATTTTTTCTGCCAAGTTCAAATACCGGCAGTACTATGGCTCAAAAATAAAAAAGTCACAAATTGACACAATCATAAGATGTTTAATTAAAGCACATTTAACAGTTAGTTGCAATAATCCAATTCCCAGCTATTGGTCTCTGGGTCGCTGGCTTAGCTGTACATATGAACTTTACAGGCTCAGAGCATTCAAGAAGAACTAATCAAAGACCTATAGAATACAGTATTCTATAGGTCTTTGAACTAATTTAACAGTTCAATAGCACATGAACATAATGAGTATCAAATCCTGCTTGCCTCGAAATCACGTACGTATGTCCACTCATTGCTGTTATGCATAGGTCGGCATATCTTATTTAGAAGCCCTGATATCTTAACCCTTTGCATGCTGGGAAATTTGTCGTCTGCTAAAATATTGTCTGCTGAATTTCTAAAATTAAATTTTCTTCGATTTTTTTTCCAAAGAATAATAAAAGAATACTATCAGAATAGCAAACAGTTTGGATCCTGATGAGACGCCACGTTCGTCTTATCTGGATCCAAATTGTTTGCAAAGGCCTTCAAAATTCGGTTCCAGCACTGAAAGAGTTAAGAATGCAAGTGTAATGAATACTGGCCTGTCAAGTTCATGCAAGCTAGCTTCAGTCATGTACTTGTACAAAAATTGCTTATTATTTTGATCTCGGTTATTTTGATGGCAGAGCAAACATGTGTAATTTGTGATATTTTACGTGAGTAATATGTGATGCACGTGTTGCTCTTGCCGTGTTCAAATACTATACTGATTTTACGCTTTATTGGCATGCAATTGTCTACGTGTAAACCCACGCGTTTTTATCAAATATTGAATGCAAAGAGGATAGTTGTTTTCGCAATAATTCCGTGATATAATGTTTACCGTTAAGTTAGAATATCAATATTTTCACGAGCGCTCGCACGAAATTTGTAGAAACAGCTTTTGATCATACAAATTCTAAGAAGACGAACTGGCTAGTGAGCAAAACCAATATTTATGTAATGTCCTAGGTGGTAATGAAAAGGTCATAGACCGTTTCAGACTCGTACGTCGTGAATGAAAGAACAAACATAATATTGTTAATTGAAAGGGGGAATTTATTATAAAATGCCATAAAGCAGATACACATAGAACAGCTTATTTTCCTGAATGACACAACAGGGCTCCAGAGATTTGACTTGAACCAGCATAGCTGGATCAAATTTTATGTGAAAGCATGGAACGACAACTCTCGATCTGCGGTGAGATTGGTACTCTATTGGCGGCATAATTCCCGTTCCAGGTCCCCGAGTGGCGTCCTTTTACCGCCTGATGTGGCTCTAATGGTCATTGTCGGTTCAGGTACTACGTATCCCGGGTGCTGTTAAGTACACTTAAATGTACCCCGGGTACGGAACATAACTGAAAAGAATCAGGCAATTCTAACTGTAAATTGGTCGGTGTCGGCTCTTTTTTTCAAATTAATTATGTTCATATGTATGTCATTATTTTGTAATATGGCCTGTATGTCATCAAAACTCCTGCTCAAAAAAGCGTGTTGAAGTTTTTTTTACACTGAGAATTTTGTTTCGTATTCTGTGGCGCGCTTTATGACATCGGATTTTAAGGCGGGAATAAAACTTTGGTACGGTCTTAATTTGCCGGGTACGTGTTAGTATATTTCTGTACCCGGGGTACATTAAAGTATACGTAAGAGTACCCGGGGTACATTTAAGTAGTACCCGAGCCGACAATGACCAATTGAGCGCTAATTAACCTTAAGATTAACCAGATTTCCGTTTTATCTTCTCTCTGATTTTGGTCATTATCTTTTAGCGACCTGAATCCAGTATGTGCCTCTCCATCTCACTTTGCTTTTAACCCTTTTTTCAAAATTTAGTGAAAAAGACCTCTGCATAGAACTACGTCAGACAATGCCTGTATTTCATCTTCAATTTTATATTTGGAAATCAAACCATTCTGGATACGCTCATGACTAAGTACTATGGGTATGTTTGTTATATTCATCTTTGCTTTTTCACAGTGCCATATGATAATAAAAAACACAATTTAAATATCTATATTCATTAAACATTTATTCCAGAAGTTAACGTCGTCAAAACTGGATGGATTTTTTACACTAGAAACTGCTAAATGGATGAGCATGACAAGACAAAGTGAATTGCGCAAGAGCTTTTTACAACGACTAAGGAAACTGAAGTACAATTTTAGATGTTATTTCATATACTTAACCAATTTAAACAAATGCTTAATGGTTATAAGCATTTCATTGGTCAATATTTTAAATCCAGAATCCAGATTAAATTTGATACTAAAAGCAATTGAAGTCGCAGGGCCTGGTTTTAGATGTCAATATCACATTTCAATGTGACAGCGGTTGTGAATGTTGGCAAATACAAGAACCAAGCGCAAAGGTCAACGTATAATGTCACAGGTCAATAAACAAAATCAAAACACATGGTACATATGCATACGAGTTTGGTACATCACATTAGTACGCAATGATTACATTCAATAAAAAAAACCGACGCACACAAAAACAAAGAATTGTTAAATTTTTGCATGAAAACTTGGTCAAAAGAGTTGAAGTCAGCAATGCCGAATTTTTAAATATGATAATTGGATAGCTGGATATTGCATCTGAAGTACTTAATGTTCATTAATCTAGTTTACAAGTGCACTAAAATGAAGCTCCAGAACACGTGTATGGTTAACTACTGTGAATTGCAGCATAGCATCAGAGTAAAAGAATCAATTAACCAAACTAAACCTTTATATGAATTAAATCTAAACCTTTATATGAATTAACTCTTAATAGAAGGATAGGTTGAGAGTAGCATTTCACGTATCAATAATATTTTGAAAATGTTCTATTTTTAAAATTCACATCGCAATGAAAATTGGATCTAAAAGCCTCAAACACCATTACACATAACGGTAAAAGGGAACCAATCTGTGATTGAAATATATGGTCAATCGAGTACCGCCTACGTCATCGCCTCTAAATCATTGAAACATATGTGCGCTCTCACTCTGGATCAGCAGACGATTTATTTCATAAATTAATTACGGAGGAATCCGAGATAGCCGATGTATCACGATTGGTGCGCTCTATGACCATTGCTTAAGAAGTTTCATTAACTTTTACAACCATTAACCGGGAACTTATTGATGAGGGCATAATTACAAAAAAATACGTATCGCGACTAAGAAACATCGCTCACTATTGGCTGCTTGTTTTAACAAAGTTGTTAACAGCATACAATGTGTAGTGAGCTTTTATGTAGTAAAGTAAGTTATATTTGTTTTATTGTGAAACATATGTAAACTTCAAGACATCCCTCGAAAATAACCCGTTTAATATAATCGTCGCAAATACCGAACATGAAGGTTAAAAGCCTATTTCATGAATTTTGTCAGACTAAAACATTTTAGGGTGTGGGTCGACAGTCTGACTTCTTTCGCGAAAAATCAATAAGAGGTAAAATGTGTACCTAAACACGGACTCTAGATATACACTCCGTGACCTAAATAATCATTGTGCTGTTCCGATATAGTACTCCTCCTTAAAAAGAGATTAAGGTTATGTGGATAAGGAGGACCATGCCATAAACCAAAGACCTATAAAATACATGGTATTAAACGTCTTTGCATAAACAGAACAGAGCAGAATTTTATTACCCATAAACTTTACAGTTTCTAGTGTTAAACAAAATGATAATACAAAATACATGAATATAGTAAGTCGAACTGCTTTAATATGTCGTTGTATCATTAAAATTAATCAATATCTATGTAAAGAACAAAAATAATACAATTTGAATCACAGTAAAATGTTAGAAGTACACAGAACACCGAATTTTATTTATACTTAATGATAATGCAACAACTCCATCAGCATACAATAGTTACACAACATGATCAATAAAATAAATCAATATCTTTTTAAAGAACAAAACATAATACAATTTGAATCACAGTAAAATGTTAGTAGTACACAGAATACCGAATTGTATTTATACTAAATGTTAATGCAGCAACTACATCAGCATACACTAGTTACACAGCATGGTTAAATGCAGCCTATCACTTTATAGCATAATGTATCATAATGAATTCAGTCTACAGTTATACATATAACACTACAGTTATACATATAACACAATTATACATTACTATGAGTATAAACTTGGCGAATAGTTAGTGCCTCTGATATGAACTTGACTAACTTGAACATTTCGCTTTTACTTTGTGTGGTTAATAACTGTGTGAGTTTGAACATGCTAGGTCTGACTCTATGACAAGTTTTAATGTATTTTCCTCTGATTTGGACAATTTTGGAGCATTTCAACAGAAAGTGGAATTCGTCTTCCACTTCGTTGCTGTAACATAATTGGCAGAGTCGCATATTTCTTTCCATTCTATCATATCTACCCGTCTGATTTCTAAGGTTATGTGCACAGATGCGTAATTTCGTTATCGCCATTCTTAGATTTCTTGACAAAATCATCTCGAGATATGATTCAAAAGAAAAGGTTGTTTTTAATGCTTTATATACAATGAGTACCCTATTATCATCAATATCTCGCTTCCACTCTTGTAGGTATTCGTCGATAAGCCTTTGTTTAAACAAAGACAAAAAAGTTGCCTCGTTTATTTGTGAGTTATTAGACCACACATAATTGAATCCGTATTTACATAGTAAGTCCCTAACCTTTCCGAACCAGTTACATTTATTATCATTTAAGGTAGCGCACCCCTAATGGGCACATATCCAAATATGATCTAATTAATTATTTTCTTAATCAGCATCATTTCATTGAACTACATGCAAATTTGTAGGTAGGCTTTCCGTGCTTTTTAAAAAAATATACCATTTTTTTCAAAACCACCCCCACACTCGGCTTTTAGCCAGTTTATTTTCACCCCTGGGGTATATAAAAGTTCCATAATTCATTCAAATTTCCAAATATGGCCATGCAGTTGGTGTGTACAGATGCAGTAAAGGTGTTTAAAGTTTAAACAAGATGAAATAAGTATTCTTTTACAGACATTTCTTTTTTACAAATTTTTATCTATGGAAGAGCGCCATGAAATGTAAGTGATTTCAGCCAAGTAAAAAATGGGTCGTTTAAAAACAAAGTGTAATAAAATTCAAAATAGTATCATTTCAGTTATATTTTAAACTTCGTTTTTATAAGAACACTATATACAGCAAAAATACCAAGAATAAGACAGATTTACCGTTTACTTTTTGAAATAAAAATAAAAATGCAACAGGCATCATTCGTATTTTCAGAAGTAAATCACACAATTTAGCCATAACGTTGTTTTAATTTTAAAAATTGAAGGATGTGCATAAAAATTTCTACATATTTAACAATAAACATAGCTTATATGCTATATTAAATCAAATAACGTTAGAAAAGAAATAAAACGCGTCGCAAAAAGTATGTGACGTCGGCAGGATTCGAACCTACGCTGGAAGATCCCAAAAGATTTCTAATCCATCGCCTTAACCAATTGGGAACGACAACTTCGCGTTAGTGCAAACTTAAATTGACATGACGCCTTGTCAGTGATCGCTCCGCCCACTTAATCACGTGGCTCAGCGGGAAGAAAATCTAGACAAGCTAACACCAAAATGGCTTCTTTGCCTATAGACTGCATATAGATTTACGCGATATTCCGGATGATTTTATGGACTTGTTTAACACAATATTACACTTGTAAAGGGGTTGATGCCATTTAGTTATTCTGCAAATGCAAAAAATATACGATTAAAGAGAACATCAGCTATTTATAACGGGTAAATCGGTACATTAAACACGCTCTCAAACGCTTGCGCGCTTACCGATATCGAACCCGTTATTACGTGTAATGGTGGTATTTGCAATAAATTAACACTTCACCGGTATTTATCCGTGTTATTAACAAAATTATTACCGAAACATTCCCCCCTATCCGTGTATTTGACACAAAATAGCGCTTTATAACTGGGAATTCGGTGAAGTTTTACGCGCTTTCTGATGCCGGGTGGGTACCTCAATCACACATGTTATTGCGTATAAAAGTGATATTAATCATATTAAACATTGCTTATGGGACATTAATCAATCACTATAATTTAAAGCGCAAAAACAGCACAGTAAGTTTGGACATTGTCTGATATAAATTAGCGTTGTACGAAATGGAATACGGTCAGGCTATTATAAATTAATAAGGCTACCAATATCAGACGCTCGCGCAGGTACCGACTTCCCTGAAGTTACCGCATTTATTGGTTAACTAATATCAGTAATAATAACTATTTAACAATAGCATTTATCGATACGTCTTTATTAAAATAATAACAAAATGGTTTTCACTTGTTTCTGACACACACAGAAACGCGATTTTTAACGGGGATTTCGTAAAGTTACACGAATTGGGTACCAAAATTCTCAATTATTTTACATGCACACGTGATATAATACATACTTTATAATGCTTAGTTATTGCTTATATTACATTTCAAGTTTGTGAAATAAATTAATGTTCTATAAAGGGGATCTCGGTAATTCTTGAAGCTTCCACTCGCTCTTGTCAAGACAGCATTGCTGCGTTGGAAATGGTATAAATTTAATTCATCTAACTTATCTTTCTGGATACCAAATGTCAGAGTTGCATTAACCCTTTTTACACCGTTTTTGCCATATTTCATTTCCGTTTTTTAATCCGAACAAAATTAACGAAACTCGTTTAAAAAATGAGATCTAGGCATTTGAGCTCCTAGTGTGGATTAAAAGCGTTTATTGGTGACACCACATGACTGCAAATGTGTAGATGCCGTTAATAAGATAATATATCACATGTCACCTTCAAATAACATGTATGATGTCAATTAAGTGCATTACTATCAGAGTAATAAAACACAGCACGAATTAGGCTTCATGCTGGGTTTTATTTCTCTTTAAGTAATGCAGATGAACCTCGCTTCTGTATATTAATGACCTAGTAACTGATAAAACTATTTAAAAAAACGTGAAATATTATGTGATAATCAGATCGATAACATAAACTATTTAAACCTGCTAGTATATTCGATACAAATATATTATAATTGTCTTTGACAGTGTTGACGTTCAGTTGTTCGTGGTGACAATCGCATGCATTTATAAATCTCTTACACTTCTCAAGATATCTTTTCGGCTTTGGAAACGATATAAATTCAATGTCACCAACTAATCTTTCAGGATATCGATTGTCCGAGTTACATAATCCCCATTGACACCGTTTAACCATTTTTAATCGTTTTTTAAGGAGGAAAACAAAAGAAACTCGTTGGAATAAAAGTGAACCTAAACATGTAGCTTGTCTAGAAAATGGCGGACAGGTTGTTGCTAACGAGTGCGCCCGATTAATCGATCGCTGATTGGTGGATCAATTCTAGAGGGCGGAGCGATCATAGATAAGGCGTCATGTCAATTAGATATCCATAAGTAAACAGGTAAAAAGGCTCTTCGATCTTTGAAGAAATCGTATTTTTCAGATGATATTTGGATCAAAGTCAATATTTATTGTGAGAATAATGTATTCTAAATGAATTGACCAGTCGCCAACTCCGCCCACATTTTGTCGATCAGCCAATCAGATATCGATTTTTCACACACCCCTCATCAACGCTTATCTGGCCGCAATTTTGTCCGACAAACAAAGCGTGTTGTACATATGGAATGGACGCACTTTTTAAGAGTTTACACAGATTTTATATCAAATGCATGATCATTACTGTTCGATCATTATTCAAATTGTAGGTGCTATACATACTTTATAAAAGGTTATTATTTTATCTTTATTTCTTGAACATATGAACGAGTAATGAGAAAACAAACACAATAAATAGTTTATATGAAACGTGTTATACCGTTTGATAAACAATATTATTAAGCAGTTTGGGCAACATAATAATTGCCACACGTAATCTCAGCGTAATTGTCGATGATTAATAAATAACAGTATGTTGCGTGGATCTCAGAATGAAGGAACATTAAGGCATTGTTAGGTACTGTACACAAGAAAAGAAAACTATTTAATTACTTAAATGATTTCCAATTATATATTTATTTTCTGCGGATCATTAAGAAGGGAAATCATTATAAATTGTTAACTTAAATATTGTTTTAACTAAAGTAAAAACGAAAAAAAAGTGATTTCAACGCGGCTTAGCCAGCTTAGAGCGACTTCAAGTGTAAAATGTACGGCTTATAATACAACAACAACATTTCTAATACAACATATATTGATACGGGGAGAAATGTGAAAATTGCAATTAACATATAAGGGCCATCTTGTTATAAATAAGCAAATGCATAATATGCTAAATGTATTCAATTCGAATGTTCGTGAACAGCACCGTAATACCAACATTTCATTTTTTGATTGTAAAATGTACCAGGTTCGCATTAAACATAAATGAAATAAAATTCATATTAGACTATCTGTTAATGAAACCACGAAATAAGGCCTGTATTAAATTATGGTTACAATCAAAATTTAATTTATATCTAAATAAAAAAAATCGGTGCCTTTTTAAAAATAACACAATAAAACAAAGATCTAAACATTTTTAATAAACAAAAAACCCATCAAGATATGGATATGTCATTTGCATTTAATAAAAATATTTTCAAAATTATATATGAATAGCCACTGGGTCTACTGTCAGACGGTTGAATACAAGTTCAAATTCAATATGAAATAAATGCTCATTTTTACAACGGATTTTTCATCAACTCCCTATATAATATGTATAAGAAACGTTTTTGATAGTCAGTCTGCCGTTAACTCATTTATTTTGATTACGCCATTTCTCTCTAAAGTATTTATGGTTGTATTAACGTTTTACAAAGCAGTTTAGTTAAGTGTGCGGCTTTAATAATTTATATTATAGAAAAGAGCATAATACAACATTTAATACATCATTACAAGTATAGAACTTCCCTCACGTAATCCGCTATAATTGCGATCTGCTTGTCGGAGTTTTCTAATCACTATCGGAGCGATCGATAATTTGGCGACTGGTCAATTACGTAAACATATATCAAAATTCAAAGTTTAAAAAAAAAGCATCTCTCGGAAATAACCGATTATTGAAGATCGGCAATGATCGTAAAATAAATCGCGGGAAATCATTAGAGGTGTGCTACCTTAAGTCAGCCAAACCTTCTTCCAGTATGGATCGTAACACAGGTGGTTAGCGTGTGGCTATGATATTAATTAGTGAAAACATCATTTTGAATGATAAATAATCAAATTATAACGAAAAATTAACTTTTCTGAAAAAAAAATTTCACTATCAAATATATATATATAACAAGGTATGCAACTCAAAATCAGCCTAAAACGGGGTGCATCGCATTGAACAGCCATATCTTCATCAATTGTGCAGCGATTTTCACGATCTCGGTCTTATTCAACGCAGAAATGAATTTCCTTTCTGGAAATGTATATGTCTTGCATTATTTTTACAAATGCTGTGTCAATTTTTAAGAAATAACACGATACACAACACGCATGACCCAGTTGACAGTGATCATGCAGTCTTTATGAATGAAATCTCCAGTTGTAAAGACACACCTCCGAATTGGACCAATGAAATCACTCGTATGTTTAAAATGTCAGTTAGTTGAAATGTATGTAAACAAAGGTTTCAAACGGCGCTGGACAGTTAGTCTTGATGCATAATGTAACGACAAGAACGGAAATAATGTTTCTTCATACGTTTTATTGAATTATGGTATCGAACTACATGAACTTTGTAGGGAAGTTGCCCTTTACTCCGTGAAGATTTCAGTCTTAAAGACTGCATGATCACTGTCAACTGGGTCATGCGAGTTGTGTATCGTGTTATTTCTTCAAAGTTGACCCAGCATTTGTAAAAATATTGCAAGACATATACATTTCCAGAAAGGACATTCATTTCTGCGTTGAATAAGACCGAGATCGTGAAAATCGCCGCACAATTGATAAAGATATGGCTGTTCAAAGCGATGCATCCCGTTTTGGGCTGATTTTTAGTTGCATACCTTATTATATATATATTTGATAGTGAATTTTTTTTCAGAAAAGTTAATTTTTCGTTATAATATGATTATTTATCATTCAAAATGATGTTTTCACTAATTAATATCATAGCCACTCGCTAACCACCTGTGGATCGTAATATAATGTTTTCACTTTTAGTTATTGTAAACCAATATTTTACTATGCGTACATATCTGTTAATATATAACGGATGTCTACCAAGTAAACAGGAGTAGGGGTTTTGAAATTTTCTGTGGTGTCTGCTTCGTGCATATAGAGAGGTAGTGAATTCCATTGGGTAACTGTTCTCGCGTAGAATGAGAACTTTTAAGTCTTTTTAGGTTTGTTTGTGTAGACTCTAAAGCAATGGTTACTATTGATCGTGTCTGTATAAATGGGGGAAAACAGGAACAATGAGGTTATCAAGAATTAAGAGTGATATGGCAACTACATGGTGGATAATATGTTGTATAGAATGGTGAGACGGTGTTTTGTTCAGCGTGTTTCAAGTGTGGGCCAATTTGTTTTATTGATGTACGCTTCCGCTTCATCTTACCCCGGTAATCACTTCGACTTGTCTAGATAATAATTGCATAAGATCACAAACGAAAGACTCAACCATTCATTTCATATTAGCTTAAACTTCATAACAACTTTAGAATTAATATACTCAAAGGTCAAATATCATGTTATATCAAGGGGAGCAAGGTTTGTTAAAAAGGACTACCGTAAAACAAGTAGTGTTACATCAATGATGAACGAGCTTGGATGGAAACCACTTGCACGGCGGAGAAGAGAACAACGTTAACACTACTCTTCAAGATCATACACGGCCTGGTGGCTATCCCCGCCAACGATCGCATAACTTTCAACAAACGACCATCCAGAACAGGACATAGCTCAACAAACTAAAATCATTGCCACAAACGCTGACATATATAAGAACTCTTTTTTTTCCTAGAACCATCAAAGACTGGAACTTACTACCAGAAAGTGCCATAAAATCAGAAACAGTGGATAGTTTTAAAGAGCGCATTTCATGCTACTAATTAAACGCGCACACACCCCCTGGATAATTTCTGCTCAGTGATTGAGTCATTTTCCAGTACCCTACAGATACGGATACAGATACAGATCTCTTGCACACAGAGCATGGAACGACAACTCTGCATGGAAACTGGTCCAATATGATGATTTGTGTTTGGCCTTTACACTGTGAGTAATATTATCTATAACATACTGTATACCATGTCTGAAGGGATTTGATTTCAATTTATTTAAACTGTACGCTGTACTGAGTTATTGTTTGTATAAGTCCCTGGATGAAAGCGTGATGTTTCCATAGTTCCTTCTAGCTTAAACAAAACTGATATAGTACTCGGACAGAAATCATACAGGGCCACAATTAAAATATTGTTGGTTTGCCCTTTACCGACCCTAGATTTTACAGGTGGGGAGGTAGGTATGAAAATTATTTTAGTTTATGTCAGAAATTATAATTTTAAAACACTAATAGTTTATGAATATTTAAAACACTGTTATTAAAGCACTGTTGCAGTGTACGAAGCACTATCGTTGCTTAGTCTAAGTTCGTGGATAGTGTAAGTTCGTGGATTGTCAGTTTGGAATAACTACATACGCTAGATTTTGACATCCTGGAGACGAAAACCGGTTTTGTGTATTGCAAACTATCTTTTTACAACTGAGAACAAAATATTTGAATGAAATGCGTTCTGAACAGGCAAACAAATTGAATAATGGCCATAAGTGTATTTTACCTCCATTTTCATAATGCACAAATTTCCTTTTCCAAAAAAAATCGTACCGAAATACATAAAACCTATTTTGCTCGCTTTGTTTATATACAGCGTTCTATTGACACTGTATGTACACAGCCTCGTACTCGATTTTTAAATGCTGTTTAGGCAACGTAAAATAAGAAGTGTTTTTACGATACCTGGTTCCTTATACCTTTTATTTAATGTACACATGTGGTTAGCGTGTGGCTATGATATTTATTAGAGAAAAAATCATTTTTAATGATAAATAATCAAATTATAACGAAAAATCAACTTTTCTGAAAAAAATATATTTCACTATCATAGGTATTTAACTCAAAATGACCCGAAAGCGAGGTGCATCGCTTTGAACAGCCATACCATCATCAGTTGTGCACGAACTTAGTCTTATTCAATGCAGAAATGAATTTATTATCTGGAAATGTACATATCTTGCCAGATTTCTGCAAATGCAAGGAAATTTATTTCTGCGTTGCATTTATAAGACCGAGTTTGTGAAAATCGCTGTACACTTGATGAAGTTATGCCTGTTTTCGGGTGATCTTGAGTTGGATACCTTATTATAATATATGATATATATATATATATATTTATTTGATAGTGATTTTTTTAATTAAAATTAATTGTTCGTTATATTTTTATTATTTATCATTCAAAATGATGTTTTCACTAATAAATATCATAGCCACACGCTAATTTCGCTAACTACCTGTGTTAATTTACAGGCCAATCAAACTCCATTGAAACATTATATATTTCATTAAATAATGTTCTTTATAAATGTTCAATGTTCAGTTACATGTATATTTTTTATTGTTTTCATTCATGTATTAAAAAATGTTTAGAAAGCACACATTTCTACATTTGGCCTAATCAGCTGTTCTGGAGTAATGACATCACATGTGTCATCCACGAACTTACATGAATTCAAAATGGCAGTTCATACTGATGGATGGTGTTTGTTAACTTGAATTTGGAAGACAAGATTACAATTGAATTTGATTCTTTGTTATTATTCACACAGGTGTGGATTAAATTTATGCTTAATTATATTAATTTGATCGAAATAAAAATATAATTACTTATAAAACTGTTCCATTGTTATATCCACGAATTACGATAGACCAGGATATGACTATGTTATATGCACTGTTTGGTCACCAGTAACGGATCTTCCCTAGTAGCGGATCATTTTTCAGAAAAGATCATTGTATTGCTCTAACCCCTATATAAATTACTGATCAAACTGTATTTTAAACGAGAATAATTATTTTTCTTGTGAAATGTATATTTTCTTTTCCCAGTGATAATCTAGTTATTTTTATATTGTGTATTGCATATCTACATGTACTCACCGTGTTTACAAAGTGAGGCTCATCTGGGTAATGAGAATTCCAAGAAACGCTTACCATTAATTTCATTTGAACTTTTCCTTCAAAATCCTATTGTCATTCGAAAGGTAAGTTATGCAAGAATACATTAACATATAAATTATCACATAAGCTGCTGTGTAACGTTTTTTACAGGCACTTTTTGAAACCCTAGTGAAGTCGCCAGTAGCGAATCACATTCGGCAATATGGCGGGAAAAGTTGATTAATGAGTGGGTCATTTCAAACTTCGTTTTAGATGTCAAATTTGTATTTTTATGCCCCCCTTCGAAGAAGAGGGGGTATATTGCTTTGCTCATGTCTGTCGGTCGGTCGGTCCGTCCGTCCACCAGGTGGTTGTCATACGATAACTCAAGAACGCTTGGGCCTAGGATCATGAAACTTCATAGGTACATTGATCATGACTCGCAGATAACCCCTATTGATTTTGAGGTCACTAGGTCAAAGGTCAAGGTCACGGTGACTCGAAATAGTAAAATGGTTTTTGAATGATAACTCAAGAATGCATACGCAGCCAACAGGGCACACTCTGAACAATATTACTGAAGCAACTGGTCTGTAATCCTAAATCTATAATTATCAGTCCAATAAAACATCATCCTTTTAGTAAAATACAGTGGATCAGTAAAAATATTATCAGAATATGAGATTTTTTGTATATTTTGTACATTAAATATTGTGTTATTGATAGAGACAGTAGAATGCACCCTATGTGGAGGAAGAGCTACCCTGGACCACATCTTGTCCTCGTGTAAAGAAGCACTTGCCCAGGGGAGATATTGCTGGAGACATGACCGGGTACTCCGAGAGGTAGCTGATACACTTGAGAGACACAAGAAGAAGGCACGAGTACATGCCGGGGCAAAGCACATCAACTTTGTACCAGCAGGGACAGCAATGAAGGGTAAAAAGGGAGGACATCCGAGTATCCTAGACGGCACAAATGACTGGGAACTACGGGCAGATCTTAGTAAACAGCTGCAGTTTCCAGACATTGTCCACACTACCCTACATCCAGACATTGTGATGGTCTCCGAAAAGACAAAGAAGATCATTCTGGTAGAGCTGACTGTACCGTGGGAAGAAAGATGTACTCAGGCACATGAGAGAAGGAAGGCCAAGTACGAAGATCTCGTCCAGGAATGTAGAGGGGCCGGGTGGAGAGCATGGAACTACCCGATTGAAGTGGGATGCAGAGGGTTTCCTGCACCATCGCTGGGAAAGATGTTCCAGGATATGGGAATAGTGGGACAGGCGAGAAAGCTGGCCAGTAAGAAGGTATCACAGGAAGCAGAAAGAAGCTCCAGCTGGCTGTGGCTAAGGAGGAACGCCAGTAGCTGGAAGCCATCCACTAATGGGTAGTGTTTGATCAACACTGCCGCCCGCCACTTAGAGCTTGTCCTAGGTTTAAAAGGGCGAAACAAGCAATTACAAGTGGTACCTAGCTGACGACATTAGTGGAAAGCAGTTTATCTGTATTTTACAACAACAACATGTTAATGTTTAATTTTGTTGATTAATATAAATATAAGCAGGACAGGGGAGGTAATACATTCTTATATACAGGGGAAACAAATGCAATAAGTTTAAATTTATTGTTACAGCATTTGCCTCCCTTGTAATATATTTAAATTTTACCAAATGTAAGGCTAACTGCATTTTTGTAATGCATACCACCACCACCAGTGACAAAAAACGTATTCACACAATGGCTTATAGCCCATATCGGGGGACATGCATGTTTTACAAACAGCCCTTGTTACCATATGTTTGTATGGTTTCAATGTTGAATGCTAAACATTGTCCAGTTCTTATCAAATTTTAAATACAGGTTTAGAAATTTCGGCAAATTATTAGTGTATAAAGTTATCTTGATTAACTGAGCATATTAACTGAGAAATTATTTTATAAATTCATTCAACTCAATTTACATTTCATCATTTTTAATATTCAGGAAATACGTTAAAATACGTTAACAAAACTGGTACAAATTTTCAAATTATTTATTCATCAATCATTTTTCAATTCATTTACATAATTAAATAAAAACATATTTAAAACTAAATTACACAAATATAAACTTAAGGAATAAACAATAATAAACAATCAAAAATAATAATAATGGTAACTAGAAATGGCGCAGCAGAGGCTGACGCGTATCCCCACGCCTGCATGTTTAACCCAGGGGCCCCCCAGGGTTGTTAATGGGGCCATGCATATTTGAGATTGACTGTATTGTCATAAGAGAAGTTCAGTATCAATTAGAAGTGAATCGGTGTAGAAATGAAGAAGTTAAGTAAAAGGCAATTTTGGTAGGGTGTGGCCTATGTGGGCCGGGCACCCCAGGGTTGGTAATGGGGCTATGCATAGTTGAGATTGACTGTATTTTCATAAGAGAAGTTCAGTATCAATTAGAAGTGAATCGGTGAAGAAATGAAGAAATTATGGTAAAAGGCAATTTTGTGTGGGTGTGGCCTATTTTGGCAAGGCGCCCCAGGGTTGGTTATTGGGCCATACATAGTTGAGATTGACCGTATTGTCATAAGAGAAGTTCAGTATCAATTAGAAGTGAATCGGTGTAGAAATGAAAAAGTTATAGTAAAAGGCAATTTTGGGTGGGTGTGGCGTATGTGGGTGGGGCGCCTCAGGGTTGGTAATGGGGCCATGCATAGCTGAGATTGACCGTATTGTCATGCATAGTTGAGATTGACTGTGTTGTCATAAGAGAATTTCAGTATCAATTTGAAGTGAATCGGTATAGAAATGAAGAAATTATAGTAAAAGGGAATTTGGGGTGGGTGTGGTCAATGTGGGCGGGGTGCCCCAGTGTTGGCATTGGGGCCATGCATAGTGGGGATTGACTGTATTGTCATACGACAGGTTTTGTATCATTTTGAAGTTTTTTTTTAATCGGTGCAGAAATGAAGAAGTTAATGTAAGATAACATAAAAATGAGTGAAAATCTCTGACCCGGCCCGCCCCAACCCCCATTACTTTTGACCCAGGGGTCAGATCAAAATTCCAAATAGTGCAGGGTCGCGCATATGTTCATAGCTACCATGTGTGTAAGTTTCAAGATTCTAGTGCTTATAGTGTAGGAGGAGATGGTGGCCAGGACGGACAGACAGACAGACGGACTGCGGAGATAACACAATATCCCCACGCTTTTAAAAAAGCGTGGGGATAATTATTATTTTACAATGTAATCTTATATGCTTTAATAAAGAAATAGGTATTTTAATGCTTTTTGGCTTACAGTCATCCAAGAGTGGTACTCTCAAAGATGAGGCTAAGGTCAGTAGTTTTTCTTCTGAGAAGACAACTCCTGCATCTAAACTTCTGCTGAAAAACTGCATCTCATCCAAACATTCCCTCTTATGCAGTTCAACGATTGATTTTGGAATACAAAAATACACATGATTACCTGGTTTGTCTTTTGTGGATCGCACCATAAGAATCTGATTTAACACTTAGCGTTGCAATGACCTTGACATTTGACATAGTAACTCAAATTTTATTGGGGTCATCTACTGTCCAAGGCCAAAGCACATGGGAAGGATCAAGCCAATCGGTCAATTCCTTGAAGAGTTATTAATGCTTGATTGGTCATTGTAGGCTCGGGTACTACTTACATGTACCGCGAGTACACTTAAGTATACTTACATGTACCCCGGGTACAGTAAATATACTAAGACGTACCCGGGAATTTAAGCACTCAATGGGTCGTTGTCGACTATATTTTTAAAATTAATTATGTTCATATGTATGTCAATTTTCTGTTAAATTGCCTCTTTATTATCGAGACTCTTACTAAAAAAATATGTTTATGCAGATATTTTTTAATTGAAGTTTGATTCGTTATTACGGTAATTGAAAGCGCGTTTTACCACATCGGATTTTGGGCGGGAATAAAACTTGGGTACAGTGTAATATCGACCGGGTACGTTTTAGTATATTTACCGTACCCGGGGTACATGTAAGTATACTTACATGTACCCGGGGTACATGTAAGTAGTACCCGTGCCGACAATGACCAATCGAGCATTATTAATTGGAAACGATTTTCACACTTATTGTGAAAGTGATCATAACTTTTAACCTGTTGACCCCAATTTTGATAGCGGTCATTTACTGTCCAAGGTCAAAGCACATATGAAGTTTCAAGCCAATCGGTCAATTCATTGACGAGTTATTGATCAGAAAAGATTTTCACACTTATTATGCCCCCCTTCAAAGAAGAGGGGGTATATTGTTTTGCACATGTCGGTCCGTCGGTCGGTCCGTCCACCAGATTGTTTCCGGATGATAACTCAAGAACGCTTAGGCCTAGGATCATGAAACTTCATAGGTACATTGATCATGACTGGCAGATGACCCCTATTGATTTTCAGGTCACTAGGTCAAAGGTCAAGGTCACAGTGCCAAAAAACGTATTCACACAATGGCTGCCACAACAACTGACAGCCCATATTGGGGGCATGCATGTTTTACATATGCTTGTGTGTTATTTCATCTAAAATGTGTACAATAAATGATGTTAATTGCTCAAACGCATTTGTCATTATTTAACTGCCAGACTGCTTTTATTTTTATGCCCCCCTTCGAAGAAGAGGGGTTATATTGTTTTGCACATGTCGGTCGGTCCGTCGGTCTGTCGGTCTGACCACTAGATGGTTTCAGGCTTTTTCCGCTCCATTTTGGGAAAACGCCACACTGGCATTTTGGGAATTTCGCGTCGTGAAAACCCCCATTTTGGGAAAAAAATTAATCGCAAAATTGGCTCAATTGGGAAAAATTATCGCATGTAAATTATTTAAAACAGTGTTTCTTATATTTCAAAGAAGCCGTTAACTGGTAAATAACGACTATTTTGATAAGTTATTATTAAAATTTTACAAAATATTATGAACATGTGTGATTAGTGCAGGTTTTTTAATCTGAATTTGGGGAAAAGGCTTGGCCTTTTTGAGGTGAAAAAAATCGCGGGAAGCGCCGGATTTTGAGGAAAAAAAGGAAAGTCTTAAATAATCATTAACATATTTTACAGTTCTTAAAACAAATTCAAGGCAACAGATAATTTTATTATGCAATACTTTCTATTTTCTACACCAGATCAGGTCAACTTAGATATTTAAAGGGTAAAAAAAAAAAAAAAAAAAAAAAAAAAAAAAAAAATTTTTTTTTTTTTTTTTTAATTGGGAATTTTTTTTTCAATTGGGAAAAAAACAACCAGATTTGCATTGGGAATGGGGCCGAATTTCGGACCCGTGGCATAGGGCGGAAAAAGCCTGGGTTTCCAGATGATAACTCAAGAACGCTTAGTTCTAGGATCATGAAACTTCATAGGTACATTGATCATGACTGGCAGATGACCCCTATTGATTTTCAGGTCACTAGGTCAAAGGTCAAGGTCACAGTGACTCAAAATAGTAAAATGGTTTCCGGATGATTACTCAAGAATGCTTAGGCCTAGGATTATGAAACTTCATAGGAACATTGATCATGACTGGCAGATGACCCCTATTGATTTTCAGGTCACTAGGTCAGAGGTCAAGGTCACGGTGACTCGAACAGTAAAATTGTTTCTGGATGATGTCTCAAGAATACTCATAGGCCTAGGATCATCAAACTTCATGGGTACATTGATCATGACTCGCAGATGACCCCTATTGATTTTCAGGTCACTAGGTCAAAGGTCAAGGTCACAGTGACAAAAAACGTATTCACACAATGGCTGCCACTACAACTGACAGCCCATATGAGGGGCATGCATGTTTTACAAACAGCCTTTGTTAGTTTTTGCCTTATGCGATCACTTTTTTATGAGATGGTTAAAATATAACAATACATGTATTTATTAAGTATGATAATGAAGTTAATATATAAAATAAAGAGTCTCAACGATTAAAAGTGTATTAGATAGTGTATTTGTAGTGATAACTTAGTTGTTGTTTAGCATGGTTTATGTTTAATGTTAAGTAGTGACTTGTGTGGTCTATTAAAAAAACAAAACAAATAAGATGGAATACCACAAAAAAGTGGACAATGCAGTGAATTCACAACTTGATAGGATCATTATGTGTAAATGTAGGTAAGATAGTTTATTAAGAAAAAGTAAATTAAACAATTATATACCCTAAATATGCCAAGTTTAATTCAATAAAGTTTTTAATTGAAAAGTATATATTTTAGGCATTAACACCATTGCCGCCATGCATAAGGATTAATATTTATATTTCAGGAATCTTCTTTATAACAATGAATATGATTCCTTAGGAGAGTTTTCAAGATTTGTGGGTGTTTTTCTACATTCATGGTTTATTCTGCTTTTGATGACTAGCTGTGATGAGTCTGTGGGCAGAGATATACTGGAATGAGATATGCAATATTGTTGCTAATCTTGCTAATGAGATGTATGTGAATTAGATGTGTTCAATTTTCAGAATGAGTGTTTGCTCAGTTGCGAGACCATAAGTTGGACCATTTAGAAGAACACTGGTCTAAGCTCATTCAGTATACATGGTGGGCTGATAGAGCACTCTTTTACAACCTGGGAAGGATAGAAACTTAATCTATGCAAGACTGTGTGGGCTGATCTAAACTTCCTTAGGGATAGCAGGCGATGGCTCTGCAGGCTCTGGTGAGCTTCTTTTAGGATGACGAAACCTCCTTGTTGTTTCTTACTGTTGTGTAATTGGCATTGTGTTTCTTTATGCTGGTGTACTGTTTTCTGATAGAGATTGTTCCATTGGCCTTGGACAGAAAAAAACATTGTTATTGTATTAGATTTTGTTGTGTACTGATAGAAATATTATTTAAGATTGCAGTAACCTCTAAAGCCATGTTCTGATTTACTTTTAGAGTTTTCAAGTTTTGCCAGTGTTTTTGATATTGCAAGGATTGGCTAGACTTGCTTACAACTCTGGACATTATTCTAGTTCAGATTTTGCAGTGTTTATGTTGTTAAACATACTTAGCATTTAGCATATACTTGGCAAATGACTTCATCTAGAAGCAAGTCATGTTTCTTCGTTCAGGAAAGCAACAGTTTCTTGAAGGTTATTTATGGTCCACAGCCTTGTTTGATTTGGTATTATCAGAGAATATCTGTATAACTTGTCCATGTTTGTCATATTGCCATTCAAGAATTGCTAAAGGATTTAACAATAATCAGCGAACTTGTTTGCGACTGGTTTGTTCCACTGTGTTTCTTAAGAATCCTGGACAGACCATTATGGCTCTGATGCACTCTCTTTTATTGTTGTTGTGATATGTACTGTACAGCTTTTTGGATATGATGGGCATCTTTAACGAGACCTAGTAATTCTGTATAGTAACACTCGTAGATGATGTCAGCAGTGACCATAATAATTTTTTTTATGTACTCTTTGTACTCTGTATTGTAAAATATGTCAGCTAAATGAAGTGTATATGTGCATAACACTTTCACTTCCCTATGATCCAAATAAACCTGAGCAGGGATCATATTTTTTTCGGTTCCGTCGGTCCTAGACCGATTGGGGTCATGAAAGACCGATTGAAAATCCCAAAGAGTCAGTCCGATTCTGTTCGCTAAAATTCCCAAGTCATGAAATCGATTACTCAGTGCACATGCTAGCATACCTAATTACATTCTTATCTCGATAAGGTGTGATAATCTGCAGTCTCTAAACCGGTCAGGACCAGTCTATTGCACGTCAGCCGACTAGTATCAGCATATGACCCCTAACAACGAAGATTCGCGCGGTTGTGTATTAGTCAAGCGTGAATAACCCAGTGTCAATATCAATCTATAATTTCACTGGCTTATACCTAGCACACTAATCGTTCCGTAATGTGTGCTCGTCCACGATAAAATCGTTGACAGTTACTTCGGAGATTAAAACCTCGATGTTATCCTCGTGGAAATTGTGCATTTCATGCATGATACAGTCAGTAAACTTTCATATAAACAAAGAAGAAAATCGGATATTGTGCAATAATTGTGGGCGGACCTTAAACACAAAAAAACGTGCTGTAACTAAACAATACATGCCGATACATTTTCCACCAGCGTAATGATCCGGCAATAAATGAATGAAAGTTGCGGTTTTGATTGACAGAACAGCCGAAAGTTATTTTTATGGGCGGAACTTCACATAAAATAGTACAAAAGAAAAATAATATACATTGTATAAATCTTTAGTAAAAATCGTGTTAGAATCAAAATAATTCTTGTACTTTATTGTTTGTTGTTGAATAACCCACGACCAGAAGTTAAGATGCATGGTTTTTAATCACTCGTGCTTTGCACTCGTGATTTAATCCCTACGCATTTTAACTATCGGCCGTGGTTTATTCGACAACAAACTATAACGTACACGAATTGTTTTCAACTATTTGGTTTTATTATTGCCAGTAGCCAACCTACGCACAGACATTTGATAGATTCAATGCATGTGTGTAAGCTTTTTTTTTTTTTTTTTTTTTTTTATTCAATATCATACATACAATGTAAACATGTATATGATCGTACAACATAGTGATTGTATAAAGCAATAAAGTCCAGACATGTTATACAAGATATGCTAATATATATTAATTTTTTTAGAGAGAAAAGAAAAGAACAACAGAGGAATAGTTATGAAAAATGATGAGTTGTATAAAGTCGGAAGAAAGCATACTGGACTTGTGTGTTTTGTTGTATATTCACAATAATCTTGTCAGATAAAAAAAAAATAAAAAAAAAATAAACAAAACTATTTTAGAGAGATAAACTAACATTAGAATGAGATGTATTTAAGTGGACAAAACATTATGAGAATTTTATCCGATTCCATTTTTGTTCAAAGATTTGTAATGTGTCATTACTGAGGGCTATTTCTTTCTCAATCTGTATTTTTAGTTTAAGACTATGGACAAAGCAATTAAAATTTGGTACTTGTTTTTTGTACTTCATGTTTAAGATAAAATATTTCATCAATATAACCATAAAATTCACAATATTATTACAGTCTATTGATTTCAATGAGTTAATTCCGAAACTTACATTTAAGAAAGATAGTTTAACGTTTAGTTGATGTTGTTCAAGAAAGGATATTAATTGATTCCAAATAGTCTGGATGTGTTTGCACTCCCAAAAAAGATGTTCTATAGTTTAAATGTTTTCACTGCAGAAGTCACACAGATTTGAGTTAGATAATTTGCATTTAAAGAGATATTTATTTGTAGCTATAATTCTATGGATGTATTTATATTGAAAATTTCTCAGTGTGCTTTCAATTGTTGCTTTATATGGCATGGTAAATATGTGTTTCCAATTAAGCTCATTTTCTCCAAAAAGGACTTGCCATTTATTTTGGATTTTGGAGTTTTCTGTAGGGTTTTTAATTTGTAGTGTTTATAATATTTTATTTATTTTGTTTTTTCTTCCAAGTATGTTTTCTACAAATGTTGTTTGAGTACATGGTGTATTATTTGTATTGATTTCAGATTTAATATGTATGGGTATGCTTTTGATTAGTGTGTAGTACTTCAGAAAATTATTTGAAGGTATTCCGTATATATAGCATATATTATCAAAAGAGTAGAAATCCTTAATTCTGTAGTCATATAATTGGTCGACATATTTAATGCTTCGTTCAAACCAGTCTTTATAGAAAAACGTCTTATTGTTTGAAGTTATGTCTTTATTGTTCCATAAAATTGTTTTACTGCTGGTTTGGGTTTCTAAGTTATGAGTGACATCACTCCATGCTGATAGAACATCAGACAGAAATATGTTTTCGTCTGCAATTTCATGTAAGATAGTATTGCTGATGTTACATTCAAAGAGTAAGGAGTCACCATATTTTTTTAGGATTTTCTGGTAGAATAATTTCCATTTACTCGTATTGGTATTATCTAGGTATCGTTTAACCCAGCTGCATTTGACTGCATTCAAGAATGAGTCAATGTTCGTTAATTGGATACCTCCATTTTCTACAGATTGAATTAACTGAGTTCTTTTTATTTTATCAGGCTTACCGTCCCATATGAAATTGAATATTGCTGATTTTATATCGTTAATAACATCATTTGGTGGATTTGGGAGAACTGTTAATACATATATTAATTTAGGAAGTGCAAACGTTTTCAATACTGTGTTTTTTCCGATTAGTGTAAGTTTACGATGATGCCATGATTTTAAGCAGTTTTTAAAATTCTGTAATTTAGGTAGTATGTTTTTAAGAACTGTATCCTTTTCATTATTTGTGAATGAAATTCCTAACGTTGTGGCTTCATCGGATGTCCAATTAAATTTCATTTCTTTTTTATATTGAACATTACTTTGTTTTAATTTACCTACTCGTAACACAGTACATTTACTTTTGTTTAGTTTAAGACCCGATGTCATTCCGTAAAGGGTTAGCATGTGTGTAAGCTATTATCGAGTCGACAATGATTTAAAACATCGGTATAGACTTAAACAGATTAATAATATTGACAACAATCAAAAGTCAGATAAAACAGTTACCAAAACAACAATGAAATAGCTAATGATAAAACCAATTGAGAAAACTTGTATGTTCCGTTTAAAAAAATGCTTAAGGCAATTTAACTTGTACATTATTATACCCTCTTCATGAATGGCAAAATCAATGGTATATATTTTAACGTAATTTGTCATAATTTCGGATAAAAATTTTCGGACACTTTTTCCCAATTTAAATCCAGACCGATTGATAACACTTTCACTTCCCTATGATCCACATAATCCTGAGTAATGTGCCTTTGCAGACAGAGTGCAAAGTGCTAAGTGTGTTTGTGAAATTAGTCTCTAGTTACAGGCGTATTTGTAGAACAGTTACAAAAACATATTCTCTGTATTTCTGTCTTTTTTCTAGGGCATTATAAATAGTTGGATGCCTACCCGTGGTTGCTGGAAGATGCTGTTTAAGCTGGGTTTGACTGTAATCATTCTTGTGGCCATTTATATGTTCTATGCCATTGACACAGAGCTGAAATCTACTAAGGTTACAGGTATGTGTACTTTGAATTGCATTTATATGTAATATGCCTATGACATTGGGGTTCCAGTCCATTTTACATGTACTAAAGCTGAAAAAAAAAGAAAACTTGAAAATGTACTCTGAAGCCACAGTTGTCCATTTATCTGTCAGAGTTTGTTCAAAACATAGCCATGGTGTCAAAATTAGCACCACCCTAGGGTTAACTTGTATTCCTTATAAGTATATTGTAAAAACTTCTGCTTTCAAACTGCATTGCCCAGAGGTTTGGTTTTTGGCATGTTACCATACATCATACGTTTGTCCTTTATCAAGTTTGTGTAAATCATGACCAAGGGGTCAAAAATGGGTATAACATTTTTATTGTTACCTTAGTAGAGTTTGAAAATGAATGTTTTCTGTTGAATATGTTCTTTTATTAGCTCACCTGTCACGAAGTGACATGGTGAGCTTATGTGACCGTGTGATGTACGGCGTCCGTATGTATGTGCGTGTGTGCATGTGTGCGTCAACAATTTGTTTGTGTAGACAGTAGAGGTCACAGTTTTCATCCAATCTTTATGAAATTTGGTCAAAAACTAGGTCACTAGGTCAAAAACTAGGTCACATAATAGGTCAAATAATAGAAAAACCTTGTGTAGACAATAGAGGTCACAGTTTTCATTCAATCTTTATAAAATTTGATCAGAATGTTAATCTTGATGAAATCTGGGTTGGGATTGTATTTGGGTCACCTGGGGTAAAAAAACTAGGTCACTAGGTCAAATAATAGAAAAACCTTGTGTAGACAATAGAGGTCACAGTTTTAATCTAATCTTTATGAAATTTTGTCACAATGTTTATCTTGATGAAATCTGGGTTGGGATTGTATTTGGTTAGTCAGGTGAGCGATTCAGGGCCATCATGGCCCTCTTGTTTTTCTAGTTTGAAACATTTGAACACTCTAGAAGTTGCATTTGTTTGTCAAATCTTCATGAAACTATAATCCGAATAGTCCGATTATTTTTTTGAATTATATCTATGAAGTTTGAAAACGGTTTTCAGAAACATGGCAAAAGCTGCTTAGAACAGTTCAGTTTCTTAAAAGCTAAATAGCCTATGGCCCTCTTGTATTTTATGCCAAAGCAGTTTTTAAAAGGTATTGGAAAAATATGTATAGACAATCAATGTCTTCAACAATCATGTTCTATGGCGTTGACAGGGGTGGCGAAATCTCAAAAAACTAAACATGTCCACGGACAACCATTTAGGAAATTTAACTTGTCCGTTGCTGAACAACACTTGTCCGTTAATGTTTATATAAATTATAAACGCATTTATTGATTAATGTAAAACACTGTGGAATATACCAAAATGAGTATGATTTTCTAGTTTTGTTTATAGTTGTATTTCAATAGTACATTCATTATAGCAGTATATTATAAACAATATAAAGACTTTCTAAAACTTTTAATCTTGCAAAGCTAGTGTAATTAAAACATGTGTTGAACATATTACATCGTAATCTTAACAAATTAAACTAGTCCAATATGTGGACCTCATCAGACTGAGGCTCCGCTACTGGTAGCAATTTGATTATCATCAACTGGTACATGTGTAATCATTGAAAATCTGTTAGCCAAGTTTCTTGAAAAGTTCTGGTGCGTTTTCTTAGATAATATTTTTTATCATAATCTTTCTTAGTTTTTTTGGGAGGTGGACTGCTCAAAGCTTCGGGTTTCTGCTCCGTTGTTGAAGATTAAAAAAAAAAAGTTCCATTTTTTACCATTAAAGTCGTCTTAAATAACAAGGTAGACCGTGTTTTGATTATCTTTCTTTGATACTTTTTATTTCCGTCTGATTGTAAAAATAAAGAAACCAGTCTGTACACTGTCTAACAGTCGGGCCAAATGTTTAAAATGCGGCATGCTCCTGGTCTCTTATAGAATTAGGGAGATCACTGCGCAGGAGAGTGCCCGTATTAAAACTTGATTGCTCCGCAAATAGCACTGACAATGTAATCGCATGTCAAAATCCGGTTTTGTAAAACTTAATTACAGCTTTAATACAGTGTATTTTTTTTGTATACCTGGACCCGACTTTTAAAAAACTTGTTGTCCACGGACAACTTAATTGAAAAAAATCAGTTGCCCAGACAAGCAAATGTACGACTCGGGCAACTCGGACATTTGATTTCGCCACCCCTGGTTGACAACAAAATAATCTACAAATGAAAAATATACATATCACAGAATGGTAAAGTTTGTTTAGTGAAGAAATAATACATGTGTTCTATGGATAAAACAAAGCAAACAAGCAGATATCTGCTTTGAACTTGTCTAAAAACATGACAATTTAAAATTCTGTAAATATATAGTTTAAAAACATCTCAATTATCAACATGCCATTATACAATTTTGCAAATGAAAATATGGAGTAAATTTCTTTGTTGTCATGTTATCTGTTTCATTTGTTCATTATTTTCATTTAAGAAGAGGGTTTCTCCAACTTGAATAATGCTGGCCAAGACACAAAATATGCAGCTGATGTAGTAGATGAACTGAAGACAGAAATTAAAACAGAGAATGAAAAATCAAGGTATAATGATTTTTCTGTGTACTTAAATTTCAGTATTTTTTAAATGTATCTATAGCCTAAGGCTTACTTCATATATATATCTGGTTTGGTTTATTTGGTATATACTATGATGGACATAAGGTCAAAGAATTTAGGAGCATGTGAGTTTGAAATAATCACCAGAGATTTTTCCTTGTTTGCTGCTGTGTTTGCAGTGTGCCACCCCGTGAGAGTATCCACCTGGCGGTGGTGGCGTGTGGAGACCGGGCGGAGGAGACTCTGGTGATGCTCAAGTCTGCAGTGCTCTTCACTTACATCCCCCTGACATTCCACATTTTTACAGAGACCAGTCTTATGGTTCACTTCCAGCAACAGGTAGGTCTGTACATAAGTTTGTACATAAAGCTGTTACAATTGATTTAGTTTAATATATATACGTGTATTGGTAACTTTGATATTTATACCCCCCTTCAAAGAAGAGGGGGTATATTGTTTTGCACATGTCGGTCAGTCCGTCCGTATGAATGCCCTTCCGTATGTTCGTCCACCAGATGGTTTTCGGATGATAACTCAAGAATGCTTAGGCCTAGGATCATGAAACTTCATAGGTACATTGATCGTGACTCGCAGATGACCCCTATTGATTTTCAGTTCACTAGGTCAAAGGTCAAGGTCACAGTGACCCAAAATAGTAAAATGGTTTCCGGATGATTACTCAAGAACACTTATGCCTAGGATCATGAAACTTCATAGGTACATTGATCATGACTCGCAGATGATCCCCATTGATTTTCAGGTTACTAGGTCAAAGGTCAAGGTCACGTTGACCCGAAATAGTAAAATGGTTTCTGGATGATAACTCAAGAACACTTATGCCTAGGATCATGAAACTTTATAGGTACATTGATCATGACTCGCAGATGACCCCTATTGATTTTCAGGTTACAAGGTCAAGGTCACGGAGACTCAACTAAGAAAAATGGTTTCCGGATGATAACTCAAGAACGCTTACGCCTAGGATCATGAAACTTCATAGGTACATTGACAATGACTCACAGATGACCCCTATTGACTTTCAGGTCACTAGGTCAAAGGTCAAGGTCACGGTGACTTGACACAGTAAAATGGTTTCCGGATGATAACTCAAGAAAGCTTATGCCTAGGATCATGAAACTTCATAGGTACATTGATCATGACTCGCAGATGACCCCTATTGATTTTCAGATCACTAGGTCAAAGGTCAAGGTCACAGTGCCAAAAAACATATTCACACAATGACTGCCACTACAACTGACAGCCCATATGGGGGGCATTCTTGTTTTACAAACAGCCCTCGTCTACAAAAGATTTAAACTATCCACCACACTAACCCTTCATAGGAGTAAGTGATGTTCCTAATATTAAAGTTTGAGTTAAAAAAAGTATGTTTTACTGTGAATTATGTTCAGTTTCAATTGTAACTCAAGTATTTTAGGTCATCTTTTTCACACTGAAGGAACATAAATATTTACTTTGAAAAACAAGTATACTTCTTTGCTCACCCCACAAACATTATGAAATTTTGTGTGTGCAAAAACTGGTTATGAGGAGTTTCTTAAATACCGAGTTAAAAAAAAAAGTGTGTTGAAATCAGTCGTATAATGTAGATTGAGCAAGTATTATTGTATTATAGTTTTTATGCTCCCGGTAGGGTGGCATATAGCAGTCGCACTGTCTGTCAGTCCATCTGTCCGACCGTCCGTCTGTCTGTCCGTCCATCCGAAAAGTTTAAGATTGGCCATAACTTTGGCAATATTAGCAACTTGATATTTGGCATGCAGGTGTATCTCATGGAGCTGCACATTTTGAGTGGTGAAAGGTCAATGTCATCCTTCAAGGTAAAAAAAAACAAATCCAAGGGAAGTAATAAGCTTTAAAGGGAGAAAATTTCTATTTATCATTTGGCAGGTATAGATCATTTTCACAAGTGATATTTTTTAAAGGGATATAATAAAAAAAAAAAAAAAATAAATCAAAGCGGCACAGTAGGGGTCATTTTGTTTCTGACAAACACATCTCTTGTTGTACATGCAATGGCATTTGATGCCTCAGGAGTTAATCAAGTATGTATACTACCGTACAGAAAAGCTTTCATGACATATAAATTATTTCTTTTGCATTATTGGCTTTCATTCTTATACATAATTGAACGTATTCTTACAAACAAAATAGTTTTCAGTGAAATAGATAATTTGTTTATGCCCCCAAAGGAGGGCATATAGTGATCGGACCCTCCGTCCGTCTTTCACTCACACTTTGCATTTAGGTTTCAAGTGTAGGTTTCGAAAAATGCTCATTACTTCCATGTCACTTCAGATAGTGACTTGATATTTGGCTTGCATGTGTATCTCATGGAGCTGCACATTTTGATTGGTGAAAGGTCATGGTCAGGGTCATCCTTCAAAAGTCAAAAAAACAAATTCAAGGGAAGTAATAAGCTTCAAAGGGAGATAATTATCTGTACCTGCCAAATATTTTTTTTTTAATAAATCAAAGCCACACAGTAGGGGGCATTGTGTTTCTGACAAACACATCTCTTGTTTAGATCACCTGTTAACAACATTCTAAGGGTGGAGCTTTTGGCATGGCCTTTTTTGTCTGTGGTGTGTCATCTGTGGTGTGCTGCCAATTAACTTTTTATTCCAACAACATCTCCTAAACAACGCTCAAAATTGTTTGAATTGGTACCGTTACTATTCCCAATAGGGCAAAAATTGGCTATCAGTAATTTAACTTCCAGGACATGACCAAATCGCTCAACCCTCGTAAGGGTGAATATAAAACAAACTTCCAAATAAGTAACCCTGCTCTGTTTGATCCATCTCTTCTGTCCATACACTATTGTTGACATGTTATATATAGTTGACATTTCAACATGCTAACCTACAATGACACACAAATCAGGTGATGGCAATAACACACAAATCAGGTGAAGGCAATAACACACAATTCAGGTGATGACAATAACACACAAATCAGGTGACGACAATAACACACAAATCAGGTGACGGCTGTCTGATACTGGCGTGGTGTTTTTGATGTCGGCTGACATATCTTGTGCATTTTCGAAGTGAGTACCAATTATCTTTAACAACATCTGCTTGTCATGAAATACCAATTACGGCAAAAAGCTCTGTTTTAGGTAACAAACTGGGCTGCGTAATAACATGTTGACCTTAACCCATATGGTATAATTTTGAACAAGATGCAAACATGAAAAGTATGATTGGTGTTCTTTCTTATGTACTATGTGACGGTCATGTCACTCTTCTTATGTAAATAGTAGTTAACTGAGTTTGATGTCTATTTAGCTGGACTTTTGGCCACCAAAGTACAGACAAAGAATTGAGTTTGCACTGTATAACATCACATTCCCGGAGCATGATGGCGTCAAGGCAGAAGAGTGGCAGAAACTGTTTAAACCTTGTGCTTGCCAGAGACTTTTCATTTCAGTGAGTTGCTCGCTTCCTTGTTTGTGCACTCTTCTTAAATTTCAATGAAAAGTGTGTGTCTATCTTATGATCACCATGTTTGACACTCTTAAGCCACTTTAGTGTTAAAAATGCAGGTACTTTTTTATACTAAAATAATACAAAGTTATATAATGTGGAATGAGGATATGTGATTATGTGTTATTTTATTTTTAAATAATTAGACAAGTAATTATATGGCACTGTTACGTTCATATAGCAAATGAATATAAACTTCTTCGACATAATTTGCAAGTATGTTAAATGTGTTCAACTTACAGATTTCTATTATAGGGTCTGCATATTAATTTTGTAAGCTCCATACATCAGTTATGCTCAGCAATTGGAATTATTTACAGGACATTTTGCACCACATTGACTCCCTTATATACGTCGATACAGATGTCCTTTTCTTGGGCCCAATAGAAGACATTTGGGCCCTGTTCAAGAGCTTCAATTCAAGCCACATGTCAGCTTTGGCAATAGAGCATGAGGACAAGGCTATTGGCTGGTACAACCGGTTTGCACGGCACCCTTACTATGGGGAAGTGGGTATGTACATTCAGGTTGCATGGCACCCTTATTGCAGGGAAGTGGGTATGTGCAACCAGTTTGCACCGCACCCTTTCTATGGGGAAGTGGGTATGTACAACCAGTTTGCACGGCACCCTGCCAATAGGGAATGGGTATGTACAACCAGTATGCACAGCACCGTTGCTATGGGGAATTGGGTGTGGACGTTTTTCAGTACATTGAATTTACTAGAATACCATCCTTTGAAAAAGTGTCCTTGACAGATGTGATAGAAGTCTGATATCAGCATCTGGACTGGACTGTATAATATTATTCCATTTTTTACAGCCTTCTAGCAGAGCCTTGATAAAGTTGTCACAATGTTTGAATGTATGTGTGTAAACGGATGTGTTAAAGCATCACTCTGAGTTTGTCCTTAATGTACCATCTCATTCCATTTTAAAATAAACAATGGCTATGAGCTTTAAAAAAAATAAAAACAAGCATTTTTAGCTCGACTATTATATTTGAAATATATATAATGGAGCTATCCTACTCACGTCGGCGTCTGCATAAACGTTAGCGTGCAAATGTTAAAGTTTTCGTACTACCCCGAATATTTTCTTTGTCCCTTAACATTTTGCTTTCATATTTTGCATACTTGTTCAGGGCTAGCGCTGGCCTAAAATTTCTTTGAGCCAACCACATTTCGTTTTTCGGCGCGCGAAAAGTGGTTTTGAAATAATAATATATACTATCAACTTGTTCATATTTCTTTTTATGACAACAAGGGCATATCACATATAATATAACATGCAGTTTTCAATATAGAAATAATTATTATGGTACTTTTCAAAGTACAAACATAAATTAATGTGTACATGTACACTTAACAGTGAAGTATGTTGTCCTAAATTTGATATCCTGAAAATAAGGCCGGAGGTCTTAGAACCAGGAACCCAACAGGAATAAAGGGCAAAGCCCCCCACCCCACCCAGAGACTTACAAATTGTTCTTTGTTATATTCTGTCCAATTGCAATTTCAAGTGAATACAATTCTAAATGATATAAACCAAATCGTCTGTATGACTGCATGTGTATTCGGCATTCTATTTCTTCTATAAAGAACTCCGAATTTTTTTTTTAATCAGTGAAAAATAACGTATCTAAAAACGACAGTCCGAAAAATTGTACGCGTTCTGCACTTGAAATAAATTTTGCATATCGTTTGATTGCAGAAAATGAAAATCGGTAGCCTAGCAAATACGTAATAAATATACCATTTGGTTGACATTTTTCTTTACAATAGCATAGCTTGTGGTTAAAAAAACTTTATTATCACCTTTTATTTCAAACAATAACTCGATAATCGTCAGCAAGGTGTAACATCATCAACATAGAACTAATTATTTAATGATCATTCTTTAATTCAGATCGATAGTCGGTAGACAGGTCTAAAGTGATCAGCTGGGAAATTATTTATTGTTGCTCTTGTCATTTGTTTATCTTTAAATACGACGTTTGCCATCGGCTGATAAATTATTGGCAGACGACAATATCAACTGTGTATTCCAAGTGTTTACGCATGATTGACCCAATAATATGTGTGAGCGAACTCAATGTTGATTGGACAGCTACCACGTGCGCTTCAATAACAATACGGTCAAGCGATGTCTCATGTTCTGGTGCAGACCGGTTTAGTTTATTGTTCAATTTGCGAACACTTTAAATGAAACAAAGAGAAAACTATAGAAAACCAGTTTGGATTTAAATGGCGGATAATTTCCATGAAGATTTGCGAGATTTTAGCATTTTCGCAAATCAGTATTTTCTTGAGCCAATTTCTCAATATTTTCGCAAATGGCTCAAATGGCGAACGACAGCGCGAGCCCTGCTTGTTTACCAACATGACCCAAACCTATAAACAAGAGCAGACAACTCTATCAAGCATTTTGTCATAATTATGACCCCTTTTCAACTTAGAATATGCAGCAAATGTTAAAGTTTTCGTACTAGCCTATTTATTTTCATTGTCCCTTGACATATTGCTTTCATATTTTGCATACTTGTTTGCCAACATCACCCCAACCTATAAACAAGAGCAGACAACACTATCGAACATTTTGTCATAATTATTGCCCCTTTTATACTTAGAATATGCATATTATTGATAAATCTATGTTAAAGTTTGCGTACTACCCGAAATATTTCCTATATCCTTTGACATATTGCTTTTATATTTTGCATACTTGTTTACCAACATGACGCCAACCTATAAACAAGAGCAGATCACTGTATCAAGCATTTTTACATAATTATGGCCCCTTTTACACTTAGATAATTGAACATTTTGCTTAAATTGCCATAACTTCTTTATTTATGATCACATTTTATTATTACTTTGACAAAACAACACTTACCTGAATACCCAATGTATTCCACCCAAACAATACCCCACGCCCCTACCCAGAATACCTCCCACCCTTATTTTTTTTTTTGTAAACATCATCTAATAATTACCCCACCCCACATTATACCCCCCTCTCACCCCCACCCCCTTCCCTACCCCCCCCCCTTCCCTACAATCCCCCTACCCCCCCCCCCTACCCCCCCTACCCCCCCCCCAATTTTTTTTTAACATCCAATAAATTACCCCACCCCTCTCACCCCCCACCCCCTACCACCCCCCTACCCCCCCCATTTTTATTTTTAAATCTAATAAATAACCCCACCCCACATTATACCCCCCTCTCACCCCCTACCCCCCCCCATTTTTTTTTCCTTTTTAGCTCATCTATTTTTTGAAAAAAAATTATGAGCTATTGTCATCACCTTGGCGTCGGCGTTGGCGTTGGCGTTGGCGTTGGCGTTGGCGTTGGCGTCGGCGTCCGGTTAAGTTTTGCGTTTAGGTCCACTTTTCTCAGAAAGTATCAATGCTATTGCATTCAAACTTGGTACACTTACTTACTATCATGAGGGGACTAGGCAGGCAAAGTTAGATAACTCTGGCGTGCATTTTGACAGAATTATGTGCCCTTTTTGTACTTAAAAAATTGCAAATTTTGGTTAAGTTTTGCGTTTAGTTCCACTTTTCTCAGTAAGTATCAATGCTATTGCATTCAAACTTGGTACACTTACTTACTATCATGAGGGGACTGGGCAGGCAAAGTTAGATAACTCTGGCATGCATTTTGACAGAATTATGTGCCCTTTTTATACTTAGAAAATTGACAATTTTGGTTAAGTTTTGTGTTTAGGTCCATTTTATTCCTTAAGCATCAAAGCTATTGCTTTCATACTTGCAACACTTACTAACTATCATAAGGGGACTGTGCAGGCAAAGTAATGTAACTCTGACTGGCATTTTGACAGAATTATGTGCCCTTTTTATACTTAGAAAATTGAAAATTTGATTAAGTTTTGTGTTTAGGTCCACTTTATTCCTACAGTATCAAAGCTATTGCTTTCATACTTGCAAGATTTATGAACTATCATAAGGGGACGGTGCAGGCAAAGTTATGTAACTCTGACTGGCATTTGGACGGAATTATGGGCCCTTTATACTTAGAAAATTGAAAATTTGGTTAAGATTTATGTTTTGGTCACTTTACCCCTAAAGTATCATAGATATTGCTTTCATACTTGGAACACTCACAAACTATCATAAGGGTACAGTAAAAGGACAAGTTGCATAACTCTGGTTGTCATTGTTACGGAATTATGGCCCTTTTTTGACTTAGTAACTTTTAATATATGGTTAAATTTTGTGTTTCGATCCACTCGAAGTATCAAGGCTATTGCTTTCAAACTTCAAATACTTACATGCTATCATGAGGTTACTGTACCTGGCAACTTGAATTTTACTTTGACCTTTGAATGACCTTGACTCTCAAGGTCAAATTATTAAATTTTGCTAAAATTGCCATAACTTCTTTATTTATGATTAGATTTGATTGATACTTTGATGAAACTACTCTTACCTGACATACCACAATAGACTTCACCCAAACCATCCCCCGTGCCCTCCCCCCCCTCCCCCCCCTCCCCCCCCCCCCCTAATTTTTTTTTTTTTTTTTTTTTTTATAAGATCATCTCACAAATGACCACCACACCCTCACACTATACCCCCACCCCACCCCCCCACCCCCCCCCCAAATTTTTTTTTTGATTTTTTTTTTTTTTTTTTTTTTTTTTTTTAAGATCATCTCACAAATTATCACCACACCCTCACACTATACCCCCCCCCCCCCGATTTTTTTTTTTTTTTTTTTTTTTTTTTCGCTTTTTTGGAAGATAATGTAATAAATGTCCACAACCCCACACTATACACCCCTCTTCACTCCACTCCTCCCTCCTTTGTGATTGAAAATGAGAGTCCCTTCACCTTTAAAAAGAAAATAGATGAGCGGTCTGCACCCGCAAGGCGGTGCTCTTGTTTATTTTTGAAACATCATCTAATAAATGACCACATCCCACATTATACCCCCTCTCAAACCCCCCCCCCCCAAAAAAAAAAAACATATTTATTTTTCCTTTTTTATTTTTTAAAGATCGTCTTATAAATTATTGAATATGTACAATATCCCCATGATGGCTTACGTTATAACGTCAAGCACTCGAATAGTCGAGCGCCCTGTCCTCTGACAGCTCTTGTTGACTTTGGGCTCAACATGTTCTCGACAGGCTTCTAGTGTTGATTCCCAGTCTTGCACAGTGATAGTGCTTATAGGAATAAACTTGGCCATCTGCCTGTAACATACATGTATCTAATAAACTCCTTGTTAACAACACCTTTTAATTAACATGTATCAGGAAATGTATAAATTTCATGACATTTTCCAGGTGTAAACAGTGGAGTGATGTTAATGAACCTGACACGTATGAGAGCATCACCGTGGTTACAGAAAATGAATGCCTTCTACAAGGAGTACAAGCTGAAGATAACATTTGGGGACCAGGATCTTATCAATATATATTTCCATTACCATCCAGGTAGTCACTTTTGTTTACTTCAGAATTAAAGTACATGGGATCTGTAACATACAACTGTAATGTTTTCAGTTTTGATAACAGGTAATTGAATTAAATAATGAATAAGATTCTGTGATCAAAGTACTCAATCATTTGATCATGCTTAATATTTGGTAACATCAGATAATTTTCTCAAGTTCATAGTGAGATTACTTAGATTATGCGATATTGATGATTACTATATGGCTTTACCTGTGTGTGCTATGCATTCTAGTGATAATAACTGCTATTTAGAATAGTGTTATAATACAATGTATGTTACATTATGATGTGGAGCATGAAGTGTATTTTACCTGTTAATGTGGAGCACAAAGGTTAAAGCATAAAGTGTATTTTACCTGATCAATATTTCAAGCAAGGTTAAGTGAGATACCCAATTATACATGCATTTGATTGAGTGTTTTTCGAACCTCCATATATTTTTAAGATCAGCTGTATATATTCTCCTGCGAGATCAATTATCGGCCTGACCACTGCATGTACATGAGTGTGTGCAAGCCTGCGGAGAAGGTAGGGGCCGTAATTCTGCATGGCTGTCGAAGGGTCTGGTTTGAGGACAAGCAGCCAGCCTTCAAGGCTGTGTACCAGGCATTTAAGGAAGTAAGTATAGGGTATACAGCTTAAGAAGATTTTAATCATATGACCTGTAAGTTGCCTAGTGGAAAAAATTGCTTAGCTTAAAATTTGGGAGAAGGTACCACTTTTTAGATGCTATTAATAACATAAGAGACACATCAAATGACATGTAATGATGTAATGAAAAAAACAACATTTGATTAGAGTTTGATCTATTTGTACAAAAATGCATACATGTATAACATAACTAAACGTTTAAATAAGATGTCATGTTATATAAAAGTTATAATTAGAGAACAATTTAACATGATCTGATATGCAATTGCAGAAATGCATATTTACCTCAGCTGCAATCTGGCCAGTATGTTTTTGTGCAAGTAAATATTATAAACGGCATGATCTTAAACTGCTTTCCCCATTATACTGATGACAACAGTTAAAAATACTGTCTTTCATTCTGTGATAAAGTAATGTGATAGACTATTCCTAAATATCAATGAAATATATTTGTTATTCTTTTACAAAAATAGAATATTTATAATGATATAATAATGTTATTTATTATTTTTAAGGTAATTGGTTACCTTAATCTTACTACCAGTATGCAAAACTGTATGTTTAGATTGAATATTGATGAGGGAAATTTAAGAAATCAAACTGTGTAACATTACAAAATGTTCCCTGCTTGTTGTGACACCTTAGTAAACAGTAAAAAAATGCATAAATACTATTAATAGCATATTCAAAGCGAAGTAGATAATGACGGATCATTTTCATTGGCTATCTAGAGTAAAAAAAATGCATGATATCTAAAACCAGATTTATAAATTTTCACAATCTTTCTATTTGTGCGAGGGCAACAAAATTCTTAGTCTTTTACATAAGAACATTTTATTCCTTAAACTATATGCTTTAACACAGCTGTAAATCTTACTGATCACTGATATAAGATACTTAAATGAGTTTACTAAATAATTCATTATTTCGGTCTATGCTAGGTCATAAAGGGAAAGAAGGGATGGAATGCCATTTCTATTAAAATTCAGTGGGTGTGAGTTGATAGAGGGAATGAAAACACTTATAAATATGTTTTAAAAAATGTGTTGTTGTTCGCCCATATTAAGCTTAGCTGTTTTCTGAGAAAATCGGAGGTATTGTTATAGCCAGCTCGTTGTCTGACATCCGCGTCGTGCTAAAACCTTAACATTTTGTTAAGGTTTTGAACATTGGCTCTAAATGCAAAGTGCTTCAACCTTCAACTATGAAACTTCATATGTAGCTGCACCTTGATTAGTTCTACATGCCAGACCCTTTTTTGGGTCACTAGGTCAAAGGTCAAGGTCACTGTGATCTCTAAAAAATAAATAAAAAAATTCTGGCAAGCTTTCATTTATTCAAAACTGCACCCGCAGCCGAGCGTGGCACCCATGATGCGGTGCTCTTGTTTAACTTAAGTTCAATGGCACCCCCAAATAGGAATAAGTCTAGGAATTATTTGTTAAAACACACATGTATAGAGCAACACAGTGACATAGAATTTGTGAAAACACTTATTATCCCATGAGAGCCAGAATGGTTCATCAGCTGCCTTAGTGCACAATTACCGGTATGCCATTTTGGTTGTCAACATACAGACTTTTTTTCTTGCATCTAAATCTGCCTCTTTGAGGTTACATGGTGAAAATAGCTAGGATAATGTATTGTCCTCCGTGTTTCTGTATCAACCTTGGAGGCAGTGACCTGTTTTGAAGGCACATTTTTTAAAAACAAACATATGTTTTGTAATTTAAGTATCTGTAAACAACACTTTGATGTGGTCCGAGAGTATGTCTCCATAATTAGTTGTCTCTTCAAAGTTTTAGTATCACCATGGAGGCAGATTGGCATTCAGGTTATTTGAGGAGACAAAAGTCCATATTATCGTGCTTCAAAGTTTAAAGTCTGTATTTTCTGCACTCTCGTTTTCAGCATTATCTAGGTGGCAGCCTGAGGTATGATCTCTTAGCATCCATAACAAAGAACCTGGCTGCGGCTGAGCCATCCAACTGTGGTAAAGTGGAGGGTTTGTTCACTCGTAGAATAGACAGCCATCTCACTCACATAGATTCTCAGCAGCAGCAGCAGCAGCAGCTACCTATGGACCAACAACAACAACAGCAGCATAAGGAAAATCCTATTTCTTGACAGCGTCTGGCAAATTTATTTTAGTTCTTTACAGTAACATTTACATTAGATTGATATTGCCTGATAACAAAATATTTCTATTGATAACAATATAAATCATTACGTCGCTGTTTTAAAGTGAACGTGATATTTTAGTTGTAGAATTGTTTATTGAAGTTTATAATTGCTCTATTTAAGGCAGCACTTGATACCTTAATTATATTTATTGTTTGTTGTTAATTTTATAAGATGTTTTAATATGGACTGCATTAAATGCAGTTATGCATGTGTCTGTCAGCTTTAAAACTCACATTCTGAGTATTCTAATTATGTGGCTTTAAAGTTTTCACCAAAAAATATGTGAAAGGCATGCTGTATAAAATCATATTGTTTGTGTGTACAATACCCTTGATACATGCAGATAGTATGTTGGGAAAATATTTTTCTGGCGATGTAGCAAAATCCTGAGAGTTAATGCTTTATCCAGAGGACAGAGGAACAGAATAGACCCTTTCCCACTCAAAAGCAAATAGAAAATGGCTATGTGCAAACAGCATAAAACCAGAACAGCCTGATAGTAACTCACAGTCTGTTCAGGTTTTATGCTGTTTGCTTCTCATCAGTATCTAAGGGTTGGACATGAAACCTTTAAAACATGAATAAAACAAGAAAAGTCTTGAATTATATTTAACTTTCTTAGGGACCACAAATGCGTCATAATACGTTTCTAAGGGCTTAAGGGTAAAAAAGTGTTTGAACTAAGAAGCCCAATAATTCTATGGCATTGAAAGATGCTCATCTTTTCACAGCAACAGTATGTGTATCATATTTCAACACAATCAAATGGTATTGTATTTACTTACTTTCCCAGTACTATAACTGTTTTATCTACCTTACAAATGTGAACATTTATAATTGGGTACACACGTATCATAGATAATAAATGCATTTCGATGAGGTTCTTTAATTGAAACATTGAAAATCAGAATAAAACAAGACAAATCATGTATCAATTTTTTATGTTTATTTATTATTACACCCCCACAAACGAAGTTAAGGGGGGTATAAAGGAGTGAGCTTGTCTGTCGGTCGGTCCGTAATAAGTGTCTGCTCTCTATTTCAAGTAGTTTTCATCCGATCTTCACCAAACTTGGTCAGAAGTTGTATCTACATGATGTCTAGGCCAAGTTCGAACATGGGCCTTGTCGGGTCAAAAACTAGGTCACGGGGTCACGTAGTGCGTTTTAAACATTCAGCATGTTGTCCACTCTCTATTTCAAGTAGTTTTCATCCGATCTTTACCAAACTTGGTCAGAAGTTGTATGTAGATGATCTTAATGCCAAGTTCGAACATGGGCCTTGCCGGGTCAAAAACTAGGTCACGGGGTCACTTACAGCGTTTTAAACATTCAGCATGTTGTCCGCTCTCTAATTCAAGTAGTTTTCATCCGATCGTCACCAAACTTGGTCAGAAGTTGTATCTAGATGATGTCTAGACCAAGTTCGAACATGGGCCTTGCCGGGTCAAAAACTAGGTCACGGAGTCACTAAGTACATTTTACACATTGAGCATCGTGTCTGCTCTCTATTTCAAGTAGTTTAAATCCGATCCTCACCACACTGGGTCAAAAGTTGTAACTAGATGATATGTAGGTCAAGTTCGAACATGGGCCATGCCAGGTCAAAAACTAGGTCAGGGGGTCACTTAGTGTGTTTTAAACCTCACCATGTTGTCCGCTCTCTAATTCAAGTAGTTTTTATCCAATCTTCACCAAAATTGGTCAGAAGTTGTATCTTTATAATGTCTATAGCAAGTTTGAATATGGGTCATGCTGGGTCAAAAACAACGTCACGGGGTCACTTAGGGCGTTTTTAACATCACAATATTGTCCGCTCTCTAATTATACCCCCCTTCGAAGAAGAGGGGGTATATTGCTTTGCTCATGTCGGTCTGTCGGTCGGTCTGTCCGTCCACCAGGTGGTTGTCATACGATAACTCAAGAACGCTTGGGCCTAGGATCATGAAACTTCATAGGTACATTGATCATGACTCGCAGATGACCCCTATTGATTTTGAGGTCACTATGTCAAAGTTCAAGGTCACAGTGACTCGAAATAGTAAAGTGGTTTTTTGAATGATAATTCAAGAATGCATATGCTGCCAACAGGGCACACTCTGAACAATATTACTGAAGCAACTGGTCTGTAATCCTAAATCTATAATTATCAGTCCAATGAAACATCATCCTGTTAGTAAAATACAGTGGATCAGTAAAAATATTATCAGAATATGAGGTTTTTTGTATATTTAGTATATTAAATATTGTGTTAATGTTTAATTTTGTTGATTAATATAAATATAAGCAGGACAGGGGAGGTAATACACTACAGGGGAAACAAATACAATAAGTTTAAATTTATTGTTACAGATTTGCCTCCCTTGTAATATATTTAAATTTTACCAAATGTAAGGCTAACTGCATTTTTGTAATGCATACTACTACTACTACTACTACTACCACTACTACTACTACTACTGCTACTACTGCTGCTGCTGCTGCTGCTGCTGCTACTACTACTACTACTTCTTCTACTACTACTACTACTACTACTACTATTACCACTACTACTACTTCTACTGCTACTACTACTACTACTACTACTCTACTACTACTACTACTACTACTACTACTACTACTACTACTACTACTACTACTACTACCACTACTACTACTACTACTACTACTACTACTATTACTACTACTACTACTACTACTACTTCTACTACTGCTCTACTACTACTACTACTACTACTTCTACTTCTACTACTACTACTACTACTACTACTACTACTACTACTACTACTACTACTACTACTACTACTACTACTACTACTACTACTACTATTTCTTCTGCTACCACCACCACAACCTACTACTACTACTACTCTATTACTACTACTACTACTACTACCACTACTACTACTACTACTACTACTACTACTACTACTACTACTACTACTACTACTACTACTACTACTACTACTTCTACTACTACTCTACTACTACTACTACTACTACTACTACTACTATTTCTTCTGCTACCACCACCACCATTCACAGTGACAAAAAACGTATTCACACAATGGCTGCTACTACAACTTATAGCCCATATAGGTGGGCATGCATGTTTATGCCCCCCTTCGAAGAAGAGGGGGTATATTGCTTTGCTCATGTCGGTCTGTCGGTCCGTCCACCAGGTGGTTGTCAGACGATAACTCAAGAACGCTTGGACCTAGGATCATGAAACTTCATAGGTACATTGATCATGACTCGCAGATGACCCCTATTGATTTTGAGGTTACTAGGTCAAAGGTCAAGGTCACCGTGACCAGAAATAGTAAAATGGTTTTTGAATGATAACTCAAGAACGTATACGCCTAGGATCATGAAACTTCATGGGTAGATTGATCATGACTTGCAGATGACCCCTATTGATTTTGAGGTCACTAGGTCAAAGGTCAAGGTCACGGTGACCCGAAATAGTAAAATGGTTTCCGGATGATAACTCAATAACGCATACGCCTAGGATCATGAAACTTCATGGGTAGATTGATCATGACTCGCAGATGACGTGCGTTTTAAACATTCAGCATGTTGTCCGCTCTCTAATTCAAGTAGTTTTCATCCGATCTTCACCAAACTTGGTCAGAAGTTGTATCTAGATGATGTCTAGGCCAAGTTCGAACATGGGCCTTGCCGGGTCAAAAACTAGGTCACGGGGTCACTTAGTACATTTTACATATTGAGCATGGTGTCTGTTCTCTATTTCAAGTTGTTTAAATCCGATCCTCACCACACTGGGTCAAAAGTTGTAACTAGATGATGTGTAGGTCAAGTTTGAACATGGGCCATGCTGGGTCAAAAACTAGGTCAGGGGGTCACTTAGTGTGTTTTAAACCTCACTACGTTGTCCGCTCTCTAATTCAAGTAGTTTTTATCCAATCTTCACCAAAATTGGTCAGAAGTTGTATCTTGATAATGTCTAGAGCAAGTTTGAATATGGGTCATGCCAGGTCAAAAACTAGGTCACGGGGTCACTTAGGGCGTTTTAAACATCACAATATTTTCCGCTCTCTAATTCAAGTAGTTTTCATCTGATCTTCACCAAACTTGGTCAGAAGTTGTATCTAGATGATCTTAAGGCCAAGTTCGAACATGGGCCTTGCCGGGTCAAAAACTAGATCACGGGTTCACTTAGTGCGTTTTAAACATTCAGCATGTTGTCTGCTCTCTAATTTAAGTAGTTTTCATCCGATCTTCACCAAACTTGGTCAGAAGTTGTATCTAGATGATCTTAAGGCCAAATTCGCACATGGGCCTTGCCGGGTCAAAAACTATGTCACGGGGTCACTTAGTACGAATTACACATTGAGCATGGATTCCGCTCTCTATTTCAAGTAGTTTAAATCCGATCTTCACCACACTTGGTCAGAAGTTGTAACTAGATGATGTGTAGGTCAAGTTCGAACATGGGCCATGCCGGGTCAAAAACTAGGTCACGGGGTCACTTAGTGTGTTTTAAACCTCACCATGTTGTCCGCTCTCTAATTCAAGTAGTTTTTATCTAATTGTCACCAAAATTGGTTAGATATTGTATCTTGATCATGTCTATAGCAAGTTTGAATATGGGTCATTCCGGATCAAAAACAAGGTCACGGGGTCACTTAGGGCGTTTTAAACATCAAAATGTTGTCCGCTCTCTAATTCAAGTAGTTTTCATCCAATCTTCACCAAACTTGGTCAAAAGTTTTATCTAGATGATGTCTAGGTCAAGTTTGAATATGGGTCATGCCAGGTCAAAACTAGGTCACGGAGTATCTTAGTGCATTTTAAACCTCACCATGTTGACAGCTCTCTAATTCAAGTAGTTTTCATCCAATCCTCACCAAACTTGGTCACAAGTTTTATCTAAATGATCTCTAGGACAAGTTTGAACATGGACCATTTCGGGCCTAAAACTAGGTCACGGGGTCACTTAGTGCGTTTTTTAACATTCATCATGGTGTCTGCTCTCTAATTCAAGTAGTTTACATCCGATCTTCACCAAACTTGGTCAGAAGTTTTATGGAGATGATCTTAAGGCCAAGTTAGGACATGGGCCTTTCTGGGTCAATAACTAGGTAAAGGGGTCACTTAGTGCGTTTTAAAAATTGAGCATGGTGTCCGCTGTTTTTTGTGAAGACGACATGCAAAATATGATGTGTCAATGTGGCATGTGGGGGTATTCGTCACGTCTGTGACAAAGATCTAGTATTTTTAGAAATTAATCTCACAAAATGGTCCAGATCTAGGTACTAAATCTTTCAGCTGTGATAATCAGTTGTAAATAGGTTTTTAACTCGGCTGTTTTCAGAGAAAACCCAAGGTATTGTCATAGCCAGCTCGTCTGCTGTGCTAAATCCTTGACATTTGCTCTAAAATCAAAGTGCTTCCACCTACAACTTTTAAACTTCATATGTAGATGCACTTTGATGAGTTCTACACTTCAACCCATTTTTGTGTCACTAGGTCAAAGGTCAAGGTCACTGTGACCTCTTAAATTAAAAAAGAAATCTAACAAGCTTTCATTTATTCAAAACTGCACCAGCAGCCGAGCGTTGGCTCCCGTTATGCCATGCTCTTGTTATACAATTAATATTTATGTAAGTTGCTTATTGTTATGATGCTTTAATGCTTTAATAAAGTGTGCGTACTGTTATAAAATAATTATTTTTTTATAAATATGTGTATGAATTTGTGTTTTTCTATTGCAATGTTTGTGTGTTTATTTATAGTTGTAGATATCCCATTAAGAATAAACTTGTATTGATCTTTATGATGTCTGTATTAGCATAACAATATAAACTGATATGAATTGTATTGAAACTGCTATACAACAGTCTATAACTATTATGAGGGAGTTTTGATGAATATATCGTTGTAATTATATGTAGTCTATCTTAATCCTTTGTATTAGGCTTCAAAAAAGCAAATACACATATCAGGGTGGATTATGTTTTTGGAACCCAAAGCATCTGGATGACTTCTGGAAGCATTTCCTCTGTTTTAGAGCCTTTATGTATTGTTCTAGAGTGTATATCAGTAATTTTATCGCTCTTGATTTGCGCAAGCTGTTAATTTTAAGTTTTCAGCAGTTTTGAATGCATGCGAGTTATTTATTCTTTTGAATAAAACTTTTAGAATATTCATGTTTTCCTGAGCGTATGTTTGTATAAACAATTGTATTAAAACGTATAATAACTGTTAAAGAAATAATGTATTTTAATTTTATTTTAAAATATGATGTCCCATTATTTTGTCTAATATGGTGATGTTTACCTTGGGCAGGGTTCTCTGAAGTTTAACTAACAGTGTTTTGTATATTGTGCTTGTTCTGAATTAAGCGATTTCGGTATGATTGGTTTATAATTTATTTTACCTGGATTTTTGTGATAATTTGTGTGAAGGCATGAACATGATAAAAAAAAACACAATGTCATTAGATTTACTTTCATTCCGGTTATGTATATACCATATATAATTGCCCAACTGTTCTATCTTGAGGTGAACTGTCGTGATTACTTCAGAAAATTGTATCGAGTTAGAATCACTACTTCAAAAGTTCCATCTCTCAATGCATGAGTTTGTATTAATATACAACAATGTACTGGCTTTGCTAATCAAGATATATTTGTAATAATAAAAAACCTTTTAATTATGCCAAATATATTGTATTATTTTCTTTTCAATAAATGTGCTGAAATCAAAATCAAATGAAATCTTTATATTGAGTTTGATCCTTGAAGGACCCACGTAGCTATGGTGTGATTCATCTGCCTCCTAATAGTATTATTGTAAAATTCTAAATTATGTTCTGTAAAAAAATACATTGGTAATGGGCATCAATAGATAATTATCAATCATCCCCGATTACCGTGAATGAGTGGTTATAGAGATGTACTGTATGTGTTTGATTGAGTGGTTCTAGAGATGCACTGTATGTGTTTGTTCGTTTGCCCTTGACCCTAAGTAAATCCTTATCGCGTGAGGACACCAGATTTCGTACAATTATAGTACTGATGGCGCAAATGCTAATTATAAAACATACGAGACCCTTTTCATTCTATGAAAGCCATTTACGCTATTCAGCCATAATATATTCCTGTTGCCATGAGTGCTGTATCTTCTCAAATAATACTTTCAAAATAGAAAAAAAACCTTCAGGACAGGAATTAGACACTCATTTTGAAATAACACCATACTAATTATTGCGGCTAAATAAGTAAAATGGAAATGATTGATTTTAATAAGTCGTCTACTTGTATTTCTCGGTTTACTACGGATTGAAAGTAGCAGCCAATCTCGAAATGGATATTCGCCTTAAGCGTCGACGATAATTTGTCTGTGGTGACCATGCGACATGGTTACTGAAAGCTTTTTTGACGTACAGATGGCATCTCGACAACAGGGTCCCCGCAACGACCAGAACAAACATTTTTGGCAGGATCTTAATCTGTTGCTGCAAGCATGTGCCGATTATAAATCCTTAAAACATCCGGTGAACATTTTGGCACTACGTTTTTGGTGTTGACGCAAGCAAGCATACATCATGCACGCGTGGTACTTGATTACTTCCCTGATATTTATATGATGTCAGTTCTTGCGTGATTAATTTTATACGTGTTTTCAATCATAAAACGACGACGATAGAGCAAAGATAAACGTCTGATGTTAAGGAAATATGTAAGTTTGCATGTTATGCAATGTTAATATTCGTGAATATTCGCACGCGCCGCCATTACGGTACTGAATAACGAAACAGGGAAGCGAAACTATTTTTGAACATACAGTCCAACCTGCCCGAGCGACCGCCTGTTAATAGCGACCAACATCCAATAACGACCACACCGATTTCCTCCCGAACGATTTCACTATATATTGAACCTGCGAATAAAGCCCACCTGTGAACAAAGACCAACGACCACCCTTTTACATTCCCAAATCTCCATTTTGATAGCTTACAACGACCACTGCAATCATACAAATCTACGATTTCGCAACTTTCAAAAAACAAAATGGCCGCCAGGACGCTGCGTAGTCACGTTATACACATCTTACCAGTGGACTCGTCGGTCGCTATGGAGATATTGGCAAGTGACAGTGATAGACATAAAAATGCTTCATAATCGCTAAAACCAAATAAAAAAACTATTAAATATAACACGAATGATCTGTTTCGTAACCTCGTTCATGCTTCTATAGCGGGGATTTCTGGGAAACGTTCTTTTGTTCTCAACAGATAGCGTCGATCTTTTTTATTTACGGGTGCTAACAACGCAATAGTAGAAGGTAAAGCTTGTTGATATTAACAGTTCTCAATTTATAAAACGTTGGACATGAGTTCATCAATTACTACAGACAACCTCATAAATGCTTTATAATCGCTTAAGCCGAAAACCACTTAATATAACAAGAAATATCTTTTTGAAATGTAATCGGCGTAAACGCTGACTTTGAAATAAAGTTTGCAATTAACTTTTCTAAATGAATAAATAAAATGAAAGCAAAAGTTTAACTATTGTTTTTTTCACTTGTAAGTTACATGTTCACCGCATGAACTGTGTTTTATAATTGTCAAACGACACATTAGTGTAAGTAGATAAAAAAAATACTACGGGAGTGCACATCATATATGTCCTCACATGCCTTATTATGAGTATAATTCTTCACTATCGAAATAGATCGTATGTTAATATTTGATTTGAACGCAGTTTTCTTTCGACACATTTAACTCACACTTTCATAGCCGGGTATTGCGAAAATGGGTCTTACTCGTTTCGGCCCGCATTTCTTAAATTCAACATGTGCATTTGCGCAGTCAGGTCAGAGGCGATGCTGTTCGCTATAACATCACTCAAAATGTTATGGTCTCATTATGTATATCCTAACCAGACTGAGAGATGCGCAGGCTGAGTGGACTATATATATATGATGGGCGCATATGGAATAAGAACCACTTTCGCATGACGAGGGTCATTAAAGTCTCATTGCAAATTGTAAATGGCACATTTTAGTACAATGCTTTACGATACAAAATTGAATTCAAAATAGCAAACTTGTAAATTAGGGCAGCCTATACAGGCGTTCAGGAACGATTTCCAGACGCGCTGACCGAGTACGGCAAACGTTGTGGTTTGATAATTAAACGATTTTCCTCTTATCATGACACTATACTATTTCGGTAATGAATGTATCATCTTGAAAGCAAAACTGAAATTCTGCGAGATAGATTTTAAAGCGTAATTGTAACTGGGCCACAATTTGTTCCGTTTGAACATACAGAGAGTAGTCCGGGATTCCTTACACTAAACAGTGCTACATCCTTTGCGCTGAGAACAGACACGGTGATGTAGCCAAAGTTCAGAGGTTTTATCTCGAATCAGTCTATGAAATATTCGAAAATATTCATGCGTGTCTGCTGGCGTTATGTAAATGTCATTAAGATGAAAAGCTGAGTAAAACAGCTATGCCGAAAACGCGCATTAGTGCTCTAGACCTATGTTTAGGTCAGAGTTGTTGACACCGTGTGAACTGCTAGGGTTACAAGTAATTTATAAACAACAATGTACGGGTCAACAGGGCTATCTTGATGACTACCTAATTTGTGAGTAAAAAGTATTGCTCGCAATTTATTTTTTTAATATTTATTTTCATCAATGATCTTATTGTATATTTTGAATTTGTATATGGTGTCAAAAATCAAAAGTTGTGTACAGGGAACTGTCATCATGAATTATATTCTTAGTGAGATAGGTATTCGATATTCAAATAATATTCATTTGATGGTGATTGAAAATTGTCTTTATATTCAGTTCTCACTACCATTTACATCATACTTTGTATACTTTCAGAACGTCAAAAAGGGCCATATGTTGTTGTTATTTTGTCTCAGTTATCTCTATTAAATAAATGGGATGATAAAACGTGCACACAAAGCTCGACCCGTGCGTTATAACACACTCTTTATATATTTGAATGGCGTGTGTTCATTTCAAACTTGCGATTCATTTTGAAAAATGAATTGCGTCATAAATTATGCAATAGCGAACAACTTCAGTGCCTTCAGCGCTTTGATATTTGAAGGTGACGCGTGATATCTGATCTAAATAACCGTATCTACACATGTGCAGACATATGTGGTGTAACGAGCATACCCATAAACGCTTCTAATCAACACTTGAGACATCGCCTCCCATTGAGCGAATGCGTTCGTGCCTTTATCGCAGATGTTTTTTAAGATCATTATCTTGCTTAAATTGATAATCCGTAATTTATTAACAAAACACATCACGTGCTGTTTTCGTGTTTTTATCATTTTTTCACCTTATATTAAACTTAAATGTAATAAAGACATGTTCGCGAAATTTAGAGAACAAAATTGGAGCTTTTTAAGTTTATTTAAGGCTCCAGTTTTTATGAATGTAGGTGAAAATGTCAGAGGTAATTTTTTTTACCAGAGGTAAAAATGCCAGAAGTAAGGTGGTAAAAATACCGTAGGTGAAAATGCCAGATGTTATATAGTAAAATATAGTTTTGAGCTAACCGTTTTTTCGGCGTAAGCTGTATTAAGCCAGCTTTTCACCTTAGCCTGACCTTTGTTAGCGTCCAATAGAACTCAAATAAAACTTCCCGCGGCCAAGTACAGATGAATACACTTCATTGACTGCATTGGCTGATTTGAGAATACGACCAGAACATTGGAAACATGTCCGCGTCTTTGTAACACTGTTTTACTGCGTGTTCAGCATGAAACAATTTTATATCTAATGAAAAGGCTTAATAGATAGAACAGTTTTACACTCAATCTCGGCATCAATATAGTTTGTGCGTCCACCTTTTATTTTCAGAAGATTTTCAGCGCGAGAACGTTTGCACTTAAAGGCTATTTTCTCATATTTATTACTAACTTCCATATTCCTGTCAACATGTTAACATGTTAAAGTATAGAGAGCAGTGGAAGCGAAGACTCACTTTAATGCATTGCATTTCAACTCGCGAGGTATATCGGGTCAATTTGCGGCCACTGTGTGTGAATGTCAGAGTTTACATACAGGTCATCGCTGCGTCTCTACCCTATGTGCTGATCGGAGTTCGTGGCCAGGAAAATAATCGTTACATAATAAAGACGCTATAGCGTGAACTAGGTGAACTGGAATTTTCTTTAGACCAGACAGATGTTAAATGAAGATATTCAGCGATATCATATGATATGTCAATAATAAATTCTTAATGTGTTTTACAACAATACCATGATTAATATTATTTTTTGATTAATTTAACAAGAATTATGCCATCATATTGACTAATGAATTAAGCATGAGCGCAATGATTCTCGATACTGTTAAAAATCGATTCAAATAGCAACGCCAGACAAACCACTAAAAGAGGTTTGTTCGAAGAACGCGCGTATAAATATTTAAAATATATACGGATACTTCGCGTGTGGCCGGTTGACTCATATGTTTTAATTTCACTTCCATTCTTCTTTTGGTTTTCTGTTTTGTATCTATACGTTTATGACCAGCAATATGTAATAATGTAAAATAAGCCGCGAAAACTCCGCGTATCATCCCGTACTGCGTTTGCTGCAGCCAGGAACTGCACAGAAAAAGACATTCGCTATCATTGATCTCATTCATTGAAGTCTTTACATTTCATTAACTGCAACCACAATCAACGCCGTATATCTTTTTTAAAAAGATATTTCTTGTTATTATTGAACATTTTTATCGTAAATTTAGATTTTATTAAGAAATCAGTTGAGAAAATTTATTTCAGGCTATGGACTCTGATATGACCTGTAAAACGCTACTTAATTGATGATTTTAAAATAGAGTTTTAAGCAAATGCTTATATGTACTTTTCAATAAAATAGGAAAATATCTAACAGATTTGCTAATAAATAGCCACGGTACTTGTTCGTTTAAAATACCCGAATTTACTTATGTATAAGTTGAGAGCGAAACATGAAAGATATTAATAAAAACAGTTGAAATGAAGACTTATCTAGATGCATGTAAACTTTTAATTTACAAATTTTGCCTGAAATCTTACAGAGTTTCGCTTATAAATAGTTCATGACCATTTAACCACAGCATATTTTTGTTTGTTACTTTCACCAAGTGCATAAAAATATTTCCGGACCAGTTTTAGTTAACATAAAAAATATCACTTCGTCTATAGATTTTTATACAATATTTAAAATGACATTTAAACAGGGAAATATATAAAAACGCAATAGAACATGTTTAAAAAAAACAAGATTTGTACCACTCAATAAAGAAGTCTCCAATCTTGCAACATCTACTTTCAATAAAATTGTAGACGTGGATCAATACGTCTCTGCCGTTGTCTAGTTTTTTCAATGTGTCAGCTTTACTGGTCCTTTGGGTAGTCTGGTCTAATAACGGCCGTATATTTATAATAAGCTACATGAAACAAACGTACCAAATATTGTTTTAGCTCACCTGAGCACAACGTGCTCATGGTGAGCTTTTGTGATCGCCTTTGTCCGTCGTCCGTCGTGAACATTTGCCTTGTGAACACCCCAGAGGCCACATTTATTGTCTGATCTTCATGAAACTTGGTCAGAACATTTGTCCCATTGATACCTCGACTGAGTTCGAAACTGGGTCATTCTGGGTCAAAAACTAGGTCACTAGGTCAAACAAATAAATACCTTAAATTGGTCAAAACATTGGTTTCATTTAGGGGGGCGTGGGCGGGGCAGTTTTCTCTATATGTATATAGTGAAAACATGTGAACACTCTAGAAGTCACATTTTTGGTCCAATCTTCATGAAATTTGGTCAGTACATGTGTTTTCTGGATATGACGGTTGAGTTCGAAAATTGTTCGGATCGGTAAAAAAGCATGGCCGCAAGGGGGTGGGGGTGGCGCATTTTCCTTATATTTATATAGTAAAAAAAGCTTGTGAACACTCTAGAAGTCGCAGTTTTTGCCTAATCATCATTTTTCTAAACATCAATTTTATAGATATCTCGGACGAGTTCGAAAATGGGCATGATGGGTGGAAAAAATTGCTGCCAGGGGGAAGTTTTCTCTATATGTATATAGTGAAAACATGTGAACAGTCTAGTTCTGTTAAGCAATAATGTTAAAGAAAGATAACCTGTACATACTTTCTAATAGTTAACTCTCTTGTATAAACCGGGGACTTCCTTCATAAAATGTGAAGTACATAAAGACAGTAGTTTGCATGCACTTAATAAACCTATTGTTTCTACGTCATAAAATAACTGTATATGTACTAATGCACTGTAGAGCCTTATCTTTCATCTTTTCTGATAAGCCAAGTTAACCAACTGTGTTTTGATGTATTGATTGAAAATCTAAGATCCATTGGATTGGGAAAATCAATCATCTCAGCAGACTACTGTGCTATGAAACTGTTTCCATGGCAACCTTGACTCCAGTTAAATGCACTGGCTTACCTTTACATAATTAGTGCAGTAGATAATGACCACTCTTTATTCATCAACATACTAGTATGCTAAAGATACTGTCCCTTGAAGGGTCCCCACTTCTGCTAAAATAAACTGGGTTTTATTGTTGAATACAATAACCCACATTATCAAAGATTTGTGTTTTAAAACGGATTTATTGATTTTTTAATTGGAAATATAATTGCAAGGTGAGTCTGAAAATAGTTCATGTTTGTTTATAAATAAGGTTCTCAGGGGGTGGTAGTTTTTTGTATGTCTACAGTTGTTTATAGTGAAACATTGTGAATTCTTTTAGTCACATTTTTAGTTCAATCTTAATGACACTTGCTAAGTGCAAATGTTTAATCATATCTTGATTTAGTTTACTCAATTAGTTTTAAAAATCATCTTCAAACATGGTGACAATCTTTATGAGCATAATATTTTTATGCCCCCGAAGGAGGGCAAATAGTGATCGGAACGTCCGTCCGTCATTCATTTATAACGTAAACTATCACACCAGGAAACCCGACTCCTTGTGAGCAGAGCAAAATAGTGTTGGTAAAAAGAAACAAAACATGAGAATGTTGAAAAGGCACTATTGTTAACACATAAGGCATTTAAAAGGGCCTTTTCACGCTTTGGTAAAAATTTCGCAAATTTTCTTTGAAGTTATGATATTTGTGAGGAAACAGTAATACTGAACATTTACCATGCTCTAAAATATCTATTTTGTGCATTTTTTGACGATTTAAAAACCTGAAAATTATCAAGCGTTGCAACGCGAAACTATTTAAAAATTTGGAGAATTCTGTTGTTGTCGTTGTATTTTTTATACTACGAGCTATTGCATATATGAAGTAAAAAATATAACGGTTAATACATGAGAGCGGATGGTCTAGTGGATAGAGCGGTAGACATTTGCTCCATGGCTCCAGGTGTCAGTGGTTCGAGTCCCATTGAGGGTTACTTTTTTTTTTTTTTTAAAGATTTCTTTAATTGTATTCTTGTTTTTTTTTTACTGGAGATTTTAGATCCAATGTTAACATTTATCAATATAAAGCATTTCATGACAAACTTCAATACATGCCAAAATCTGTGAAAAGGCCCCTTTAAAAGTAAATGTGAATGCAAATGTGCCCACATACACTTGCTCTATGCATTAACAAAGCAAAGAAATTGCGACAAAATGGCAGGAAATTAGGTTTTTGTCACAAAAAATAATAACAAAGTCGCTGCTCACATAAGGTTTCATGGTCTTCTCCAGATGGTATCCACGTTTTCCCAACATGGTCATTTAAAACGCAAATTTCTCCACAAGAAATAGTTTTCTAGAGAAACCCTGCTGAGAGGTTATGGCAGACATGTGTAAGTTTGTATAAATCCTGTAACTATTGTAGTGGCTTGCAAAATAAGCAGTTTTTAAATGCCTGAACATGGCCCATTTTTCTCAATCTTCTACTTCAGGGAGCCACATTTCGCTCATTTTTAAAGAAAATTTGTCATGATTTTTTTCTAGATCTAGGCCAATACCTTTGTTATCAATTTTAATACACAGTTGTTTCAAATTGGACTTTTAACATTTTATTTTTTCCAATTTACTTACCCTATATGTTAGTTCATGCTAAAATAACGAGCACTGCTCCAAAGATATTACACTGCTCACAAGGTATCGGGTTTCCTGGGGTGACTATCAAAACATAAAAGCGTGCCTTTCATATTCATAAGCGTGAAGAATATTTATTTTCTTTTACTTTCTTCAAAAAATGTATTTCACTGTCTTTTTATGTAAAAACAGCGATAATCTACATTGTTATGAAAGAAAATATATTATATATAAATATAAATAAATACATTTTCAAACTAATATTTTGAAAATTATACAGATCTTTGCAAATAAAAAGCTTCCCAAACGGGGAATCGAACCCCGGCCGCCGCCGTGAGAGGGCGGAATCCTAACCACTAGACCATTTGGGATATGGCTTAAAGTGTAAGTTGCACTATAGTAAAATCTGCGTAGAAAAACAATAAATGCCCGAGGGCAGACGAATATGTTAAAGATTGTTAAAGATGGCCGCCGCCATTAAACAGTTACGTGTATTAGAATTGTATAGCGGCATTGGAGGCATGCATTTTGCATTGAAAGGTTATATTTTACATATATAATTTTAAAATGTTTTCGCGTATAGCTTTTCTCGTGGTGTTTGAAAGTCAATATATATTTCGCATAGTTATTATGATTCGTAATCTTCACTGATATAGTAGTTCGGATAAGCAATTGTTTGGTTATAGCACGGAGCGTATATTGTCATCTAGAGTCCGTGGTTACAGGTTACATTAAACTGAAAATCCTGAGTTCAAACTGGACCAAACAGCTTGCCGAAAAGCAAGGCTGTTTGAGGTGATATTATTAACGAAAAACTCACACGAACATTACAAGCACATGCGCATAGTAACATATATTAGAAACCGATCAGAAGGGACGCTATTATGAGAACCGATGCACATTATTCAGAATGGGGTAGGGACATTAGCCCTCTAGGTCGTTAGCCCCTAGGACATAAGCCCATTCAAAAAAGTGCATGCTAGGACATTAGTCCCCAGATGTTTGATGACTTTTGGCTTTTCTTTAAATAGATTAAATGTAATTACATGTGCTGACACATACAGCAATGAATAAAGGTGTGAATGGTTAATGATGTCAAATTCATAATCAGTTTTCAAGATACACCAATAATTAATTAATTAAATGGTGAACTGTCATACAAATTGAAAATCGGGGTCTACTTTAATTAGTTGAAGCCAAACGCACCTTTTTGAATAACTGGGATCTTCAAGTCAATCCATTGACAAACAAAACCTGTATGGTAGTTGCAATAATTCAACTCAAAGCTTTATAGCCCAATGGGCTGCTTCGAGTTGCAATGCGCTCTCTCTTGTCCATGGGTGCAAAATGTTATCAACAATGCAAGGGTTAACCAACACTGAAACTGCAAGAACTTATTAAAGTTTCTAAATGGTACCATTAAAGCAAGAAATAATTGATTTTATTGACATAGGTTTTGTTATGTACGCTGTATCCGCCATGTTGGAAAATTGACCCAATATTGGTTAGGTCACATTACACCAATATTTTGCACGTCGGGTTATGTGCTCCTGCATATAATGTTGATAACGATGTGGTATTCGATACAGAATACACTGTTCCAAATTTAAACATAACATGTCAGCGAGAAAAGTGTGTTGAAACATCGTCGTGTTTTTATAGGGTGCATGCAAAGGATAACATCCATAGGTTGCCATTCAGTCAAATTTAACATGTTTATGAAGTTTATTCATTATTTTCTTCAATTTGTCTCGAACGACGTCTGTTCTGTGTAGCGCACGGATTCGCTGCGCTGAACTGCACCCATGTTTATGAAGGGGTGCATATTGACTGCCAGAGCCGCCATAGCAAAAATTATCAAAGGCTGTGGGAGTCCGTTTATATGGACTACCTGTAGGTCAACCTGCTATTTAAACGCAAGCCAACACAATTTATTTCCTCACACCTGTTTAAAATCGAATTAATCAAGTGCAGTAATGTTTCTAAATTGTTCTATAGTTATCCCACATCCAATCCTCTAGGGAGCTAAGCCCTGACAGTATGAGCATGCTTCCAATAATGTAGTATTAATTGACGCCTTTGAAATAGCCACTTGCTGATGTGTTACAATTTTATTTACAATTTTAACATCCAAGAAACTTGCCCCTCAAAGACCTTTGATGTCTGCCAACACCATTCACAACTTGCAGTATTTTTCAGGTATAGGTATAATTGATGTCATCTGGTAACACTGTTGTGATTGTCAACGACTTTTGTATTTAACAGGTTTTATTGTTGTTTCAAATGGAAATATAATTGCAGGGTAATGATGTTTTGTTTACAAAAACGTAAATGTATATTAGTTTTGTGTGTATGTAAATATATGAAGCACTTTTATGCACATTTGCCTTAAAAGAGTTGTTTATTTTATTTTTGTCTACATGATTTTTAGCTTGGCTGTTTTCGGAGAAAACCAGAGGTATTGTCATAGCCAGCTCGTCGTGTCTTGTCCATAGTCGTGTCTGTGTCGTGCTAAAACCTTAACATTTTGTCAAGGTTTTGAACATTGGCTCAAACATCAAAGTGCTTCAACCTACAACTTTGAAACTTCATGTGTAGCTGCACCTTGATGAGTCTACATGCCACACCCATTTTTGGGTCACTAGGTCAAAGGTCAGGTCACTGTGACCTCTAAAAAAAATAAAAATAAAATTAAAAATAAATACATTTTGACAAGCTTTCATCTATTCAAAACTGCAGCCAAGCGTGGCACCTGTATGCGGTGCTCTTGTTTTAAAAGATATGTCATCTTGATATATATATCATTTTCTACCCTTTAATTGCATTTAATTTTTAAAAAGATGAAATTGAATACCTAAAAATGAATTTAAAAATAGGTAGGGGCTAATATCTTAAGGGGCTAATGTCCTAAGGGGATAACATCCTAGGGGCAAACATCCTAGAGGCTAGTGTCCCAGAGGGCTCATGTCTTACCAGGCTTTTTCCGCCCTATGCCACGGGTCCGAAATTCGGCCCCATTCCCAATGCAAATCTGGTTGTTTTTTCCCAATTGAAAAAAAAATTCCCCAATTCCAAAAAAAAAAAAATTTTTTTTCTTTTTTTTACCTTCAAATAAATAAGTTAACCTGATCCAGTGTAGAAAATAGAAAGTGTTGCATAATTAAATTATCTGTTGCCTTGAATTTGTTTAAAAAAACTGTAAAATATGTTAATGATTATTTAAGACTTTCCTTATTTTCCTCAAAATCCGGCGCTTTGCACGATTTTTTTCACCTCAAAAAAGGCCAGGCCTTTTCCCCAAATTCAGATTAAAAAACCTGCACTTATCTCACATGTTCATAATACTTTGTAAAATTTTAATAATAAGTTATCAAAATAGTCGTTATTTACCAGTTAACGGCTTCTTGGAAATATAAGAAACACTATTTACATGCCATAATTTTTCCCAATTGAGCCAATTTTGCGAATAATTTTTTACCCAAAATGGGGGTTTTCACGACGCTAAATTCCCAAAATTCCAGTGTGGCGTATTCCCAAAATTGAGCGGAAAAAGCCTGCTTACACTCCTGAATGTTTTTGTAAATGTTACTTCCCAAATTTGTATGTATTCATTAAGAGAGCCAATATTAAAAATAGACATGCTAATCAAATTAGATCTATTTGCTTATAAACTGTTAAAGGCATCTGAATTGTATGAAATACATAGCATCAAAGGGATTTTGTCCCTCAAGAAAAGGACCTGGATTTGTGCTTAAGTAGTCCCCACACTGAGAGCACTCTGAATGTTGATCTGGGCTGAGAAGTATCCCATTTATATATAGAAATGTTTATGTACATGTATTCATAGTTTATGAGATTCATCTGTGCCTATGGCTGTTTTTGTTGAGGACTGGGACTGTGCTCAAGTGCTTCTTCTTAATTAAACTAGACTAGCATAGGTTGAACTGGTTGAGACGAATATCAAATTACATTTGCATGTTAGCTTTTATTCCCAGCTATTGAGCTTTTACTGTGGAAATTCAATTTTGGTAGTGTGTGGTGTGGGAAAAACTGAACTACCTTGAGGAAACTCAATCTGTCCTGTGTGGTGACTGAGCCTGCATGCGCCGGACCGAGCATTTCATCGAGTTTCCTTGATCTTGATTAGTAGTTTGTAAACTTAAATAGTGCAAATATTCCACCAAGTTACTTGCCACTATTCATAAAATAAGAAAACTTCACAACTTGAAATCCTTTTAGATGTGGAGGTATTTTCAGTGGTGATTTTGTTGACCTTTGTGAAGGAGAGGTAACAGTTTCAATGCAGTTGTCAATAATCATGAGAAACATGCTGCTATCAGTGAAGTTCAACATTTTAAGAAATAAATACGTTTTTTGTATTAACAATCATTATAACAGAGTTATTTCTGATTTCTATGGATTACACAAACCAGTTTGTTTTATGTATCTAGTTGTAACCATTTTTATACTGGCCCTGTGAATGTTCTTTCATAATGATAATCAGTTATAACATTATAATATTATGTTTATGCTTTTTGTTAATTTTAGAAAGTGAGTTGAATTATGAGGTTGTTATGGCCATGGACGTTAATGTGAACGCCAATGCGGTGTATTCACATAATTTTCCTGAAACCAAGGTGGACAGCAGCTCTATTGAGGTAACATTTTTTATTTTAATTAAATAATAAGTACAGTATGATTCAAGAGTTCATTTCTGATTCTGCTGAGCATTTCTATATAGGAAACACTTGTAACATTCTTCACCCCTAAAATATACAGTAAAATTATTATTGTTTGAACTTTGGAATTTACATACATTACCAGTAGTAACATTTGTCAAAAAATATTATAGAAAATGTAATTGTTTTCCACTTTATAAACATATAAATTGATGCTTTAAATATTGATATTTAGAAAACATGATTGTATGATGATACTAGTAACTGTTGACAGCTCTTTTTATCATGCATCACATAAACATCACTAAGGCTGAATTACAAATCTCAATAGCAAAATATTATTACGTTAACAGCGCTTAGGTTAAAACGAAATGATATCTTCAGAGAACATTGGATACAATGACTATGTAATGATAAAAGATCCTCATTAACACTCTTAACAATCTATAGGCATTGTCAGTGAAGAGATTCAGCCAGCTTCAGATTGATATGGTTTTGATGAGTCCGCCCTGCCAACCCTTCACACGTGTGGGCAAGCAGCAGGACACTGGGGATGTCCGTACAAAGTCTTTCCTCCATGTGTTGGATCTTCTCAGCAAGTGAGCCATTTATAGATTAATGTCTGATTTCATTTTATATAAAGGAGTCTTTGTCACGGACAACCTCTCGTTTTGAGATGCTTTCTGAAATGAGCAAATGGCACTATATAAAATTCATTGATAAATCTACAATATGAGTATGTTTTGTATGCCTTTTGAACATAATTTGCATTTCATAAAAAAATTGTGCAATTCATTGCGATTCATTAAAGATTCATGAATTTTCAAATATACTTACACATACAATGACTTTTGCATTCTTTTAATTCATTTCTCCTCAATTTTCACAAGATTTCCTAAATTTGAACAACCAGAATGTAAAGATGAACTTGATAATTTCACTTTTCACATAATTGTAGACATGAATGACAGATGTGTATAACAATAACTTATCCCATGTGTTGATATCTCCAGAGTAGAGCATCCACCCACTTACATTCTTGTAGAGAACGTGAAGGGCTTTGATTGCTCAGAGTCTCGAGATGTGCTTATAGAGACATTGAAATGCAGAGACTATCACTATCAGGTAATACACAAGGCCTGTATTCACAAAGAGCTGTAGGGTAAACATACGGAAATTTCTTAAATTCATAATTCATGTGGTTTCTTTTTTGCATTTAGATGTTATAAATATGTAATTTCGTAAATATTGGGAAAATATAAATCATTTTATTTTTCTGTTACATATTATAAACAGGTAAATATTGTTAATCTATATAACATTTGATTCTTCTGTCATCATAAGAAAATGGATTTCTTTTGGAACATTTAGTCTGTAATTTTCAATTGAGTGCAACTTCAGGTGACGCACTTGTTCACAGATGGTTAAAATAACATTTTCCCTACATTTTTCGCAGATTCAAACAATAAATGAACACTACATATCAGGACGCGAAATGACGCTTATGGCTTTGACTTATAATGAAATTACAGTTTTGTGTATGAAAAATGGTAATTTGACATTGATAAAATTACAAAGCATTTACATACGTGTCCCAATTAAGTAACTTAAAACACGTGGATGGCAGGCAGCTTATAACACATTTTGAATGATTAATAATCATATTATAACGAATAATCAACTTTTATGATTTTTTTTATTTCACTATCAAATATATATATATAGCAAGGTATTCAACTCGAAATCACTCGAAAACAGGGTGCATCGCTTTGAACAGCCATTACTCGATTTTGCATATTTCATGAATCTGGTCTTATTCAACGCAGAAATGAATTTCCTTTCTGGAAATGTATATATCTTGTTATATTTCTACACATACTGAGTCAAATTTTGAGAAATAATACGATGTACAATTCGTGTGACCTACTTGACAGCGATCAGACAGAATTCATGAATGAAATCTCAAGGTGTAAAGACACACCTTTGCATTGGACCATTGAAATCACTTTAAAATATCAGTTAGTTATAATGTATGTAAACAAAGGTTTCAAATGGCACTGGGCAGTTAGTTTTGATGCATAATGAAAGGGCAAGCACAGCAAGAATGTTTTTTCATACGTTTTATTATGCCCCCCTTCTAAGAAGAGGGGGTATATTGCTTTGCTCATGTCGGTCTGTCGGTCGGTCTGTCGGTCAGTCCGTCCACCAGGTGGTTGTCAGACGATAACTCAAGTACGCTTGGGCCTAGGATCATGAAACTTCATAGGTACATTGATCATGACTTGCAGATGACCCCTATTGATTTTGAGGTCATTAGGTCAAAGGTCAAGGTCACCGTGACCAGAAATAGTAAAATGGTTTTTGAATGATAACTCAAGAACGCATACGCCTAGGATCATGAAACTTCATGGGTAGATTGATCATGACTTGCAGATGACCCTTATTGATTTTGAGGTCACTATGTCAAAGGTCAAGGTCACAGTGACCCAAAATAGTAAAATGGTTTCAAGATGATAACTCAAGAACACATACGCCTAGGATCATGAAACTTCATAGGTAGATTGATCATGACTCGCAGATGACCCCTATTGATTTTGAGGTCACTAGGTCAAAGGTCAATGTCACGGTGACCCGAAATAGTAAAATGGTTTTCGGATGATAACTCAAGAACGCATACGCCTAGGATCATGAAACTTCATAGGTAGATTGATCATGACTTGCAGATAACCCCTATTGATTTTGAGGTCACAAGGTCAAAGGTCAAGGTCACGGTGATCGGAAATAGTAAAATGATTTTCGGATGATAACTCAAGAACGGTTTTGCCTAGGATCATGACACTTCATAGGTACATTGATCGTGACTCGCAGATGACCCCTATTGATTTTCAGGTCACTAGGTCAAAGGTCAAGGTCACAGTGACAAAAATCGTATTCACACAATGACTGCCACTACAACGGACAGCCCATATGGGGGGCATGCATGTTTTACAAACAGCCCTTGTTTAAATATGGTATCGAGGTCCGTGAACTTTGCAGGGAAAATGCCCTTTACTCCGAGAAGATTTCAGTCTAAGATCCGGTCGGATCGATGTCAAGTGGGTCACGCGAGTTGTGCATCGTGTTATTTCTTAAAAGGTTACCCAGTTTTTTTAAAATATTGCAAAACATATACATTTTCAGAAAGGAAATTCATTAATGCGTTGAATAAGACCGAGATCGTGAAAATCGCTGCACAATTGATGAAGTAATGGCTGTTCAAAGCGATGCACCCTGTTATTGGTTGATTTCGAGTTGAATACCTTGTTATATATATATATATATATTTGATAGTGAAATTGTTTAGTTTTTTCAGAAAAGTAGACTTTTCGTTATAATTTGATTATTTATCATTCAAAATGATGTTTTCACTAATGAATATCATAGCCACACGCTAACCACATGTGGCTTATAACATAATGGATAGGCTGTCAGGTTAGTCCAGTAGTGGGTACATATGCTTCTCACATAGGCGACCGGCGGAGATGAATACCCGTCCACATAAGCATGTGCGTTAGGTCGGTTGTCAACATAACTGACAGGTGGGTTTTCCTCTGGGTACCCCGGTATCCTCAACAACAAAAGACCACATCCAAACTGAATATTTTTCAAGAACAGCTAAATAGATGGAATTGTAGCTTAACTCAAAAATGTGTTCCAACTTTTGTGAGTCTAGTAAGTTAATTAGATGAGAGTGCTGGGTCTCACTTTGAATTCTCACATTATGCAGCTTCAGGTGCGGGAAAACCCCTCTGACTTTAAAATAAATTACACACACATTCCGGATAGGTTGACTATATACTTTTAAAACAAACGAGGCTGGTTCAAGACGCTATAGAGGCAAACTTTTGCCTTTCATTTTGTCTTTTTATGCTCACAGAAGGGGGGGGGGGCATATAACAGGCACACTGTTCGTCCGTATGTTTGTCCGTCCGTCTACACCCTATTAGGTATTTATCTGATTTTTTGTGTTTTAGGCTACGTTTCATAGCATCTTCAATTTCGTTCCGGTCCATTGATTTTTGGCGAAGTTACGGGACTTGTATCTTGATATTTTATCTAGAATATTTGTTTTCCAGACCTTTTTATTACACGCTTGCTGATATTTGCCCTTATTTTGGTGTGTTAGTCTACTAACGTGACTTACAAATCAAGTTCGAGTTTTGGTTTGTTAACGAAGTTACTGGCCTTCGATTTAGGATTTTTTAAAGTTACACTAGTCCGGATGCTCCGAAATGCTTTCAGATATTGACCTCCTTTTTGGTGTGTGTTTCTACCTCGATAACTTACAGATCAAGTTCGAGTGTCTTTCCGGTTCATTGAATTTTTTTGGACCTTGTACTTTTCCCCCGAAACGCTTTTAGAAACATACATGATTTTTGGTGTGCAGTAGGAGACATTTTGTTTCACAACCGCAGCTCAAAGTTTAAATTTATTATAGTTATGAAAATGGCGATGGGGAGTTAACCTTTAACAAGACTTACATGTTAAAACATAAAATGACCAACTTAAAAATCTTGCAATTTGTGATCAAGTACCTTAAAGAATTTCCTTAGGAACCGTGTGAACACCAAGCCAGACATGTTTTAATTACCCTTTAGTCGATTTCCTCTGTTTATAAATGCAGCAACAGTCTTACGCCCATATTCTAACCCTTCAAGATGTAATTTAAAGACACACGAGTTTGTGGAGAAACTTGAAATGGTAGTGTGTGTGTGTGTGTGGTATTTTCTTCCTCATATCTGTTACCATAATAAAACCCATGAAGATATTTAAATAAATCTTAAACAGTAGCAAAGTCTGTGTACTCATACATTTAGAACTCTTGTGAATCTATGGTATCGGAAGGATTGCATTCTAAAAATGAACCACCCATTTGTCTGTCGTTGTCGTCTGTTGTTCCGTCTGTCCAATTATTTCACGAAGTTCTAAACCTGGAATACTAGGGAATGTACTAATATTGGCATGAAAGTGTGAAATGCCCTTTAACCGTTAATGTCATCACCAGTGGAACAATCTCTTAAATACCTTTTTTGACAGATTAATGCCTTTTTTAAAGGGAGGTGTTTTTTATATGTCTCTTCGTTTTATCGCGCAAAACCACGTTGACTGATGTAATTCAGTATATTCATGTATCATAAATATTATATTGTTTTAACAAAGACTCGTGTTGGCTTTTTTAAAGTCAGATGCCACCGAAAACCAACAATTTGTTTGTGTTTATACCGCTGATTTTGTCAATATTTTAGTGCGGTAAGATTTACTTATAAGCCTAGTAGAATTTGTTTTGTAATCACAAGTCATTAGAACTAAAGCATGAGCCTTGTGTGAGATTCAATTATTTATACAGTCATACTTTTTAGTTAAAGTGATATTATGGGCATCTAACAGTATATGCTATGTTTATAGGTGTCTGTCGCAACCGTTGTTTATTTTGGGGTTTACTTCATATACACTTATATTTGTTAATGCAGCATCAACATACTAAAACAATATCCCGGAAATAGAAAAATAATGCATTTGAATATCAACCGTACTTTCGTTTTGACAACTGACGACAGAAATGATTCGATGTACGATGTGAATCTAAATTTTATTTTTGGCGCAGATTCGTTCATACGACACAAAGACACAATTTTGTTTTACAGATCATTTCGGATTAGAGGACTGGGTCATGTAAAATATCGAATTTAATATATATTTTTATAAACAACTGGTAGCAAGATGAGTTGCAGATAATTGGTCAGTTACCACATTTTAACTAACTCTTTTGACCTGTTAATTCTTTTCAGCTCAATTCAACAGTGAAAAATGCCTATACTATCACTTTAAGGAATTGTTGTTCTCAGATTATGTTAAAACGAATACAACACTTTAATAATGGAACCTTCTTTACAGGAGTTCCTGTTGACTCCTTTACAATTTGGGATACCAAATTCTCGGCTACGGTATTTCCTAATTGCCAAGCAGAAGAGTTTAAAGTTCCAGTTTAATATAACCGAAGGGGTACCTATCTGTATATTCACCATGTTATGTTAAAATATGCATATCAACCAGCGTAACGTCATACCCGACTGTGCATGAACCGTAGTCTGTCTAGGGGCTATCCTGTCCGCTATTAAGTAACTCAAGGCTTCGTGTTGTTATAAGAAGACGGATTACATGTAGTCCATAGACCGACTGCGCTTAATGCGCTGGCTGGTCTTCAACTGCAGTGGTTGCATACGGAATAATACCAATATTCACAGCAAGCGGGTCATATTTCCAAATCACATATATTATATGAGAATTTTAAAATCTTATTCATATTCATGCATCACTGCATATGTATTATACGTTCTGTTTTGTACCATTTATAGAGATAAGTGGTATATACACTGACGATGTATATTAACTGTATGTATTAATACAATCATACATATTATTATTATTATTATTTGAAATTAAAAAAAAAGAAAGCTACTCTCATGCGAACTTACATTTAATGTATATAGTTTGTGTCAAAATAAATTGACCAGATAGTAGATAATTGTATATTAAAATTACGAGCTATTACAGGCGAAGGACCCAGTTCAGTTGCAGCTTTAAAACTTTAAATACCATTGTAGATAGAAAATACTGTGTCGGATGCTGCTCAACCGTGGCTTGTGTACAAAAACGAAGCATTGAAAAAAGCTTCAGTTCCAGGGAATGAATGTCCGTGTTCAGCCGTGTCTTGCAGTGTTACGTCCGTGAATGACCACGATTGTGATAAACCTAACAAACGTCTAAAAACAGAACTGCACTGTGGATCGGGTAAACCTGACAGTCGCTGCCCAATCCGGACATTACCAGTTTCTCCAAAAAGTGAAAACATGGAAGATAATGTTATTAACATTTTAATAAATAGTAGCCGATGTATTGAATTCAGTCACGGAAGTGAATGTTTTCCACAAGATGAAACATTTCATAAATCGCAGTCAGGCGTTGTTAAGTGTACTGAGGAACACATAACATATGACTGTTTGCAGAATTACGGGCATAACATGAGGCAAAGCAATTGCAACGATCCCGTTGATCATAAACCTTGTTTAAGGTTGTCCCATTTTCTTGAAGACGATTCCAATCATTTTAGTTCATGGACAGAGTACCGCTTACGTGAAAAAGATTTCAAACGATTTGTGATCATGGACGTTGTTAACCCTTGCTCCGTTAAAACATGTTGCTTTACGAAAAGGTAAATAGTGTATATATGATTAAATATGCGTATATTATAAAAGGTTTTTGTCCCCTACCGATTTCAACGGAGGGGACTTATGGTTTGCGCTCCGTCTGTCTGTCCGTCACACTTTTTTGGATCCTGCGATAGCTTTAAAAGATCTTCATATTTTTGTCATGAAACTTGAAACATGGATATATGGCTATATGGAGATTATGCACGTCATTTCATGTTGTGCCTACGTCAAGAATTCTGGTTGCTATGGTAACAAATAGACTAGAAATACTGCTGAAAATGGTGGTTTTCTGGATCCTGCGATAACTTTAAAAGTTCTTCATATTTTTCATGAAACTTGAAATATGGATAGATAGCAATATGGACATTATGGCTTATGCACGTCATTTGGTTTTGTTTCTACGTAAAAAATTCTGGTTTCTATGGCAACAAATATAAAAAAACTTGTGACAATGGTGGTATTTCTGACAATGGTAGAGCCGGTAGGGTACATATATTGCTTGGCAATAGTCTTGTCTATAATAATCACTTAAGTGATTCTTTGCTGAAATTAAAAATGCTTTCACAGCAGCAACATCACTGATTGTGCGAATCTTATATTCTGAATGTAATTCCTCTAATCTTAATTCTGAATGAATTTCAGAAAATTATCTATTCATAAGAAGTTTAAGTTTGTTTCTGAAACTTTTTGCGAATTAAGTATCTAAAAAAATTATTTTGAGTATAGAGGTACCCAGTTATATTCAGAAACTCATTCAAAAGCACGTATTCTTTTGCAAGTGTAGTCGTATTGACTTACTTTCAGATACGGACATTACATTGAAGGAGCCGGCTCGCTTATTCAGATGTCTTCCAGTATTAAAGTAAGTCTTATACGGCTTTAACTACGCGTTTATTTCACCAAATGCCTCTGTCATTGTCTCTTAAAAAATCAGTAATAAATGCTTAACAAAAACAATTTTTAATGGACTACTACTGAAGATTACATTTGACGTTTTCTGGGTCACACAGAAATTGATGTTTACTAAAAACCCTTTTCTTGTTAATATCTACGTAGTAATCAATATCGTAAGGTTTCTCGCTATCGTAATTCGCTGTATGAACTTGACGTATATAATTGTCGAGTTTATGTCTCCTTGCAAGATTGCTGTCATAAACTTGAAGCATCCTCGTATATAATGTATAATTATTAGTGACGACCAAAGTGCTTCGCGTTTGATTAATCTGTCTAATGTACAATACCCTGTCGTGAACTTCCAGAGTACAAAAGAAGCGTCGCAACTCAAGGCGACTTGTATAGAGCAGCAGAACAGAACCGATTGGGGCGATAATGAACTTCAGACTATTCGCAATCTGGATCTGAGATATTTCACGCCACGAGAAATAGCCAATCTCCTATGCTTCCCAAAGGACTTTTGTAAGAGACAATTCATTTTTGACAGTCATTAACTTTGCGATCCAGTTGACAGACCTTTGTTGTGTATTGAGCGAGGGTCAAGAAATAATAGCGTAATAATGGTTTATTCCGATGAACTTATCAATCATAGTCTCAATGACTTACGACTGAAGAAATAACATACCACTTGAACGAAAGTAGTTTGAATTAAAGCACGTACTTAAAGAAATACTCAACACTTGGTAATTCGACAGTATGGTAACATATATTTTCGTATTGGAGTCTGTTATGAATTTACTTATTGTTTTAAATATAACTAGTATTGTTCTGTAGGATTATTCAAATTGTAGTACTTATCAGATATACGCAATTTAATCGATAGCGATTTTAATGCCTACCGTACACGTGTCTTTGTTTTATTCTGTTACAGGTTTTCCGTCCAATCTGACAACACGACAGAAATATATGTTGCTGGGAAACAGCTTAAATGTTCACATTGTGTCCGTTCTGCTGAGATTTCTAGTTCAGTGATAATGTACGATTGTGCATGCTTCATGTATGTATAAGTATACAAAAAATAATACTTAATAAAATGTTATTCATTGGGAGTTTAATAAAGAATCGGAAGACTTTGATACAAATAGACTCATACAGAATTAATGGAGATAACATTAACAGTAACTGATTTGCCGTTGTCGTCTTAGGTTCTACATATAAGTACCCAGGGTACCACTGGGGGCTGACGAGGTCAAAGCGTAGTCCGTTTCGCTACGACGTCGGGTATATGTTTTACTACGAAAACATTGTTTAAATACACATGACATAGAGAACGGATTAGTCGAAAATTGTGTTTTAAACGGGTAAGATTATGCTTTTCTAATAACAAAACTCTGAATGTAAGCACATTGACATTTCATAGGTCTGTTACATCAAATTATAATCCAAGATGTGTCTGGTTTATGCGGTTAAACCTGAAATATATCGCTGATTTATCAAACCGAAGTCAAGTTTAACTTAAAAAATGCAATTAAGGTTTACAACCGTGTTTAATTTTACAATTTCCATATTGATCTATGTATCGTTAAGCCACTAGTGTGTTTAGAAATGTGTAGGGTGACCCAGTTATCAGAAATAAAGGCTAAATATTATTAATAGGCATGATCATGTCTCTGACAGTATACGTATATGCCTCGCTACGACAACGCTTTAGCGTGTATGCGTTTCTCACAGAAGACGTATTGGTTATCTCTCAAAGGCAAAATAAAGAAGAAAAAAAATTAATACAGAGTCATAAAGTGGCTGGATGTTTCCTTTGAGGAAGAGGTAGTAACAACGGCACAACATGACCCGAGACGCACATGCGACATGGAAATGCACATTATTATTATATAATTAAATTCACGACTAGGCCAAAGGAAACGATTAAAATCGAAAATCCATATATAAGATGACAGTTGAGAGTCGAGAACCTAATGTCGTCGGTCTCAATAATAATGACGCATCTTCAACTTGTGACAATCCCTTATACGGTCATTTTGATAGAAACCGACGATAGGTGTTCAGCATACGGTACTCTTTATCAAATAACATTCGATTCTCGTTATCCCCAACTCGCTTATCTCGAAACTCTGCTTATGTCAAAGTAAATCCCATGTCCCAACTTCGATCATTATTGATCTCATATGGATTTTGATTGTTGCATTGTATATATCAAAGCGATTTTCTTGAAAATCGGTTATCGTCAACTAATTTTGAGATGAATTTCATGTTCGTATACATAGTTTTACCTGTAAAATCCACACCTGTAACAGCCGTAAGGTTTGGAACGTAGGACCCCCAATGGCACAAATCCGCAATTGCCTAATCAATATATTGTTGTAAAGGTGTGACAGTGGGTTTCTGTCACAGGTTATTGTTTACTGCGTACATAACGGCCGGTAAATTTACATCGTGTTTCAATGCGGTTAAGGCCCAGTCTCACTATGATGCCGGCGGAGCCCCAGTGCGTGATCAGGCATCTACCGGGATGAACCGGGGCCCTACCGGGATGAACCGGTGCTCCACCGGGATGAACCGTGGACGACCGGGGACAACCGGGGCTCCACCGGGAAAGTATTAACATGTTTAATACCTCCGGGATGAACCGGAAGTCATCGGGTAGGACCGGCAACGACCGGCGTTGCACCGGGAACAACCGGGACTGCACCGAGAACAACCGGGACGGCACTGAGGTTGCCTCAGCTCTGCCGGGGTCTGAACCGGTACAGCCCCGGTGAGTGCTGGCGTAGTGACGGTATACCGGGGTTCGTCCGGGACTCTGCCGGCTTTCACCGGGTTCAACCTTATCGTTTGGATGTTCATGCGCACAGTGAAGCACGACATCTTTTGCACTGGGAAATGGCAGTCTGCAGTAACTGCAAACTGCATGTGATATGTCCTGAAATGGATACAGTAACTTCGTTGAGCAACCTATACATTATATTTGTACTTCGTTGCGCAACCAATACATACTCTGTGCGAAACCTATACATAAAGCGACTTGTAATTTCGTTCGAAACAAAGCATTTGAATAATTAAAATACATGTTCGTAACCCGTTTTGTACTTCGAAATGTTTAATGTACTCTGAATCAATGTAACATGTAGTTTTATTTAATTTAAGTTACAGTAATTGGCTATTTTAACAGAATAACCCCCTTATGCATTGCTTCAAATCAAAATATTTCGATTTTAGCTCAAAATAAACTTAAAGGTTGCAACTATGCGCATTTGTTATTAGTTTGATATTGAAAATAAGTACCTACCATTACTGGATGTTCCGTTCTCTAATCCAAAAGATAAAACTCGCCTGATTAAGTAGTGCATTTACACAATGTTTTCGTAGTAAAACATATAACCGACGTCGTAGCGAAACGGACTACGCTCTGACCTCGTCAGCCCCCAGTGGGTACTCTCGAATATACTACAATGTAACCTGGTTACGGAAAAAACGCTTAAAGGCAACATGGCATACTCCGGGTACTTTTAAAGCGAGATTATACGATTTTGTCAAATATTGATAAATTTATATAAAATTTGTAAAATAACTTATTATATATATATATATATTTCAATATAAATTAGAATAAAAGTTAAGAAGAACATGTGTCAAAAATGAGAAATAAGCTAGATATTTAATGCTGAAATCGAAAATGTCTGTACAGTCGAATTCGCCAGCATGTATATCATGCATGTACGATGTGAATCTAAATTTAGTTTAAAGGGATCTTTTCACGGTTTGGTAAATTGACAAAATTGAAAAAAGTTGTTTCAGATTCGCAAATTTTCGGATTAATTATGATATTTGTGAGGAAACAGTGTTCCTGAACATTTACCATGGTCTAATATAGCCATTATATGCATCTTTTGACGATTTAAAAACCTAAAAATTATAAAGCGTTTCAACGCGAAACGATTGAATAATTTGGAGAGTTCTGTTGTTGTTGTTTAAATTAGTGAAACTACGAGGAATGCTTATATAAGTTATACAATACGCATATCATGTATGCTTGGCATGATAGCTCAGTTGGCTAATGCGATTTTATTTCAGGATACCGGGGGTCACTGGTTCGAGCCCTGCGGCGGGCTACTTTTTTTTCCCTTTTTAAATTTTATTTTTGAATTTTTACTGGAGCTTTTAAAATTTAATGTTTACATTTACCAATATAAAGCATTTAACGTCAAACTTCGAAACATGCCAAAATCTGTGAAAAGGCCCCTTTAACGGTTCATTATGAATAACTGCAACGATATATATTCATACGACACACGAAAACTAACTCTAATCTTAATAAAAAGACGGATGCTTCGGTTATTGTAGGAAAATATGTGCGGAATATCTTCGTCACAATCGGCTCGGGGCGCTAATTTGTCTTTACTGCATTTTATGGAATTCGTCTTCAATGTATATTTTTTTTAAACCTATTTTGTGTTATTGTAACATAATTTATCAATTTATTACAATTTCACACATGTAAAAAATCGTATAATCTCTCTTTAAGTATATTTTCGTTCCCCGGTTACTTTGTAGTATACTTACGAGTACCCGGTGTAATTTTAAGAAGTACCTGAGCCTACAATTACCAATGGAGCGTAACGAACGTTAATATTCGACCTTAGGCAAAATAACATACTGTATTGTTATTGAACGTGACCTCTTTGATGTCTGAAATGTTATTTCGACCAACATGTTAGTAACTCGATACTCATTGAAAGTGCTGCCCGATGGCAAGAAAAATGATCCTGCGAGTAAATAAGGCGTATTGTATGAAGGGTATTCCACAAAGAAATGTGTAAAATTTCGTGTATTCCTATAAATATTCTGTTTTGTATGTTGAGAATATATGATACTTTTTAAAAATATCCAGTGTTTTTAAAAACTGTGTTCGCTGACTGTCACATAATGACATATAACACTAGTAATTATATAATATTGGTAACACATGAATAAACGAATTATTTAGTCAATAAAATTGTGTTGTTGTCCCCTACCGGTTTCACCGGAGGGGACTTATGGTTTGCGCTCTGTGCGTCTGTCACACTTTTCTGGATCCTGCGATAACTTTAAAAGTTCTTCATATTTTTTCACGAAACTTGAAACGTGGATAGATGGCAGTATGAACATTATGTACGTCATTTCATTTACTTCCTACGTCAAAAATTATGGTTGCTATGGCAACAAATACAACAATTCTGACAATGGTAGAGCCGGTAGGGGACATATATTTCTTGGCAAGTCTTGTTTACAAAATATTTTTTACAAATTGCCATTTAAGCAATGCACTGGACGGGTTTGTGTATACAATGTGTGTAAAATGAATAAATAAATAAATGCATACATACTGAAACTTGCACTAAATGTTTAACTGAATATTCAAAACTTTTGCCTTATTTTAATACACAGAACACAATAGCACATAAAATAGAAACACGGGATATTTAGTGGTATTACGCGTCGACAAATTTCCATGTTTTTGCCTCTTGATGCCACGTGCACTTTTCTGACATGCATTACATATACATATTTTGGGTTGATTATAATGGACAAAGTGCTCGCAATTTTAATGCAGAAAGATCAAGTCAACCAACATTAAAATATTGAAAGGTCACCTTGAATTATGTATTGCAAAAGCTATTTTAAGCAAGAGCTTGACGAGAAATTACTTTAAATACTTGTATCGTTTTATATTTTTTTCAAACAAAATATACATAAATCAAACACACAATGCAAATTAATACATCATATGCAAGTGAGAGATAAAAAAAGACATGTTTATATCGACACTTGATTTTTAAATAAACATGTGTATTTAAATTACGTTTTTAGTTATTCAGCATCGCACGGTCTCACGTCATATAACGATTTTTTGTATAATTATGTAACCTATAAGTTTATTCCAACGTATATTTTGTTAATTTTGGGAGCAATTTCGTAATTGTATCTGCTATTAACAGTTTGATATAACCAGAACATAACGCCGCATGTGCTAGTTTGAAACTGGAAAAAAAGATAGTCCAGCCTTAAGTCGGACTACATTATAAATTCCATGCGATGTTTTGTCATCTATTTTTATGCCCCCCCTTCGAAGAAGAGGTGGTGTATTGTTTTGCTCATGTCGGTCGGTCGGTCCGTCCACCAGATGGTTTCCGGATGATAACTCAAGAACGCTTACGCCGAGGATCATGAAACTTCATGGGTACTTTGATCATGACTCGCAGATGACCCCTATTGATTTTCAGGTCACTAGGTCAAAGGTCAAGGTCACAGTGACTCGAAACAGTAAAATGGTATCCTGATGAAAACTCAAGAACGCTAACGCCTAGAATCATGAAACTTCATAGGAACATCGATCATGACTTGCAGATGACCCCTATTGATTTTCAGGTCACTAGGTCAAGGTCACGGTGACTCGAACCAGTTTTATGGTTTCCGGATGATAACTCAAGAACGCTTACACCTAGGATCATGAAACTTAATAGGTACGTTGATCATGACTCGCAGATGACCCCTATTGATTTTCAGGTCACTAGGTCAAAGGTCAAGGTCACGGTGACTCGAACCAGTAAAATGGTTTCCGGATGATAACTCAAGAACGCTTACGCCTAGGATCATGAAACTTCATAGGTACATTGATCATGACTCGCAGATGACCTCTATTGATTTTGAGGTCACTAGGTCAAAGGTCAAGGTCACGGTGACTCGAACCAGTAAAATGGTTTCGGATGATAACTCAAGAACGCTTACGCCTAGGATCATGAAACTTCATAGGTACATTGATCATGACTCGCAGATGACCCCTATTGATTTTCAGGTCACTGGGTCAAAGGTCAAGATCACAGTGACTCTAAATAGTAAAATAGTTTCCTGGTGATAACTCAATAATAATTAGGCCTAGGATAATGAAACTTCATAGGCACATTAATCATGACTAGCAGATGACCCCTATTAATTTTCAGGTCACTAGGTCAAAGGTCAAGGTCACAGTGACTCGAAACAGTAAAATGGTATCTTGATCATAACTCAAGAATAATTAGGCCTTGGATAATGAAACTTCATAGGTACATTAATCATGACTGGCAGATGACCCCTATTGATTTTCAGGTCACTAGGTCAAAGTTCAAGGTCACGGTGACAGAAAACGGATTCACACAATGGCTGCCACTACAACTGACAGCCCATATGGGGGGCATGCATGTTTTACAAACAGCCCTTGAATTATTATATAAAAAAAATCCAATAAAGCCGAGAAGCTGGAAATGTATATCAACATCCTATCTGATGTAGAAACATGTCATCATCATAAGAAAGACGTTTCCTCAATCGCCTTTAGCGCAGCTTCACGTTGGAACAATGAACCTACGCAAGTAGACTTACCATAGATTCGGAGCACACACATGCAATTGAGAAATATACCGAGATTCGACAACCCTAAAATACTGTTACATTGTAATCTGATAGGAAAACTAACACATGACAATCATACTTGTTTCATTGAAATGTACATTAATAAATAAAGACCATTTAAATGCGTTCATTAAATCAAATATTGAAATAAGAAGACATAATGCTTTGCAGTTTGTCATATTCAGCGTGTCATTTCGCCTTAATGGGTAAACGTATGTGTTCAGAGTATGCATGTATCCGCTAAAGGGTGAAAAAGGCACTTGAGTTATTTAATACGATATTGTTCTTAATACTTGCTAAAACCAGCACATTCCGACTTCACTGTACTGCAACACTCGAGACACAGACAGACGGACAGATATACAGACAGACAGGAAGACAGGCAGGAAAACACTAGTTGAGGTACAAGAGGCTATGAACACATTTACCGTGATATAAACACTATTAAAACATTTTTAAAGTTACATGTAGATAATAGTGTAAAACACAAATATGATTTTTAACCATGTATTACAATGTCATTGCAAGCTTTGGCAGTGTATTTAACAAAGGACTCGTTACACATTAACCGTTCTGAAGTATATAACCACAAGACACCGATCTCAATATTCATGATATTAACAAACATATCTGCGAATTTGTTCATACATATTGCAGTGCATTAACACCTGTTTTTTTAGCTCACCTGAGCACAACGTGCTCATGGTGAGCTTTTGTGATCGCTTGTCGTCCGTCGTGCGCCGTCAACATTTGCATTGTTAACTCTCTTAGAGGCCACATTTATTGTCAAATCTTCATGAAATTTGGTCAGAAGATTGGTCTCAATGATATCTTGGATGAGTTCGAAAATGGTTACGTTTGCTTGAAAAACATGGGTGTTAAGGGGCGGGGCATGTTTCCTTTTATGGCTATAGTAAATTCTTGTTTACACTCTAGAGGCCACATTTATAGTCCGATCTTCATGAAACTTGGTCAGAAGATTCATCCCGATAATATCTTGGAAGAGTTCAAATATGATGCCGGTTGGTTGAAAAACATGGCTGCCAGGGGCCACTCTAGAGGCCACATTTAATGTCCTTTCTTGCAGGAGGATTGGGCCGTGTGATTGTATCGTAGAGCTTGTTGAAGACATCAAACAGCTACCCTCCTTCGCGCTTTATCTTTGAAAATGAGTCACACCAGAGCACGTGGTGCTGTGTAGCTACACATTTAGCGTTAATATTTAAGTCTTAATGTTCTGTAAGTACGAGTTTCAGACACATTTAATGGTCTATTTATTCAATGGTCAATAAAAAAAAGTTGGTCACGTTTTATTTCGAGGTGCCATAAATATTGTGTGTCCTTCTAATCTGCAAATCGATTAAATTGAAACAGATAAAGCCTTTCGAATGATAACGCATGGCATTAATGGTTTGTTGAAAATGACGCTTGTGAAAACCTTTTCTATTTTATTACGCTGTAGAAGATCAGTTCCGTCAATTCAATTATGGAAAGCTTTCATTACACTACTGGACAAGGTAAGTATTGATGCAAAGCATCAAAGGGCGTCGGGAATTTCATTGTTAAAGGCACTCAATGCAATTACATGGGGCGATTTTTTTGTTGTAACCCCCAAATATTTTATAGTTCATTTTATTTACATTGGTTTGCTTTTTTTATTGGCATCCGTGTGCAGTTTTCATTAATGGAACTGAACTGTGTAGGTTTTAAAAAATCTGCTTCATCTTGTAAGCGTAATTTCATATTTTTCTCAACTTCAATGGAAGATGATTCTGAACTTATTCTTACGTTTCTCATTTACGATAGGGGTTGAGTACTCATTGATATGAAAACACTCTAAAAGTTTTAATGTGTTTTACGACCCCCCCACCCTCTCACATATTCACACATATTTTTCATGGGCATTATAAAAACAAAAAATGGTTACACTAAAACAGCATATTTATTTAAACTAAAATGTCTACATCAAAACAAAAAGTTAACATAGAACACAAATAAAATAATTTGATTCTACTGGGGCTTGAACCTTGGGGCTTGAACCTTGGGCCTCTCACATGTGAAGCGAGCGTGTAATCACTACACTACGGAACCGCTTGAAAAATCACCTTCTAACTAAGATGTTAATAAGCTATTAATAGTCGGTTTAAATGTAAACTCGGATGTTTAAACGCTGGATAGTGAGCAGAGTTAAAGGTCCATACCAAAGGGTCCATACCACTGACAAGATACGGGTCAGGCCTGCGGCCTTCTATATGTGGTTCTTAAAAAAACCTGTAGGAGGACTTGATAGTAATGAGACTGGGGTGCTGTGATGGTGCTCCTCATTGATAAGCGGCTGCTTCCTTTATCAAGACTCATTACAATTAATAATACGTGTCGCGCTCTATAGCGCCTTTATTAGTAACTAGGTGGTTGCTAGGATAGTGGAACAAAGAAGTTTTGTTTTAATACAAAACCAGAAAGTTTCACCGGTTCGCGTATTTGCTCAGTCCCTGTGATCTTTTATTATTGCCCAGTCCATGTGATCAGTTATTAATTAAAAGAATTAGCTTTGCATTATTGGCAATAAATGTTGTAGTAAATGTAATAGGCACAAATGCAGTACTGATTTACACGAATTTACAGAAAAAATCACCACTATGTAAGATATTCTGACAAAAAATATACACATTGATCCGTAAAATAACTTCTCCTCCCATAAGCGAAAAAAAAGGTATTGCATACTAGTCGCCGCACTTCAGTGCGACGCCAATGAGGTAATATTAACATGTGCTGATTCCTAACTTGCGATTACATAATTTAATAACTTGCTTATGGCTCTGGTTATATATCAAACTGTAAATGCCATAATTTGTTAATCACTATCGTTTACGACACAACTTTACGTTTTAAAACTTTTTTGCCAGAACGACCAATAGACGAAAACCAAAGCCCGCCGTGGCGCAGTGAATATGATGTCCGCTTAGTGACAAGGCGGTCACGGGTTCGATCACCACTGTGGGGTTATGTTTGAAAGTATATTATATAATAACATGGCCCAAACAGAGCCTAGAAGTGCAAAATGTTCCAGTTGTAAACGATATACATTGAATGATTGTTATTTCAGATATTCATTTATACTGTTTTAGAGTGTAGGTCAGGAAGTGCCCAAGGGTGCCGTAGACAATTTAAGTCCATGAAAACAAATGTGTATGAAATCTAACGGTATACGAAAGTCCAAATATTTCTTTCATTTAATAAAAGTACATTGCTTTCATGTCTTTGGGTATGTTCTAAGGTACTGAATTTAGAAAACTCGCAAATAACTGTATACAATGAGTTACTTGGAAGCCAGGATATTCGATATTTGATATACCGACTACATTATTAAAGGGTGGGCTTTTAAAAAAGATTAATCGTCTCGCTACATTGCCCAATGAAACACAAATCTGAAACACGCAACACATGTAATTACGATGTTTTGAGCAGTTTCTTGCAGTTATGAGCAAATCGACATTCCCAGTTAATCTGACAATCCTAAGAGTACTCGTTCGAACGTGTCATTATTTCTTTAAATACATTTAAATAGTGGCCGCACTGCAGATGACGGAAAACTGAATGCAATCATTATTTCTAATCCAGTTAAAACATTATATGGAAATAAAGTGCGCAAGAGTACAACTATCAGCAGATTAAAAGGGACATTTTCACGTTTTGGTAAATTGATAACATTAAAACAAATTATTTCAGATTCGCAAATTATCGTTGTAGTTATGATATTTGTGAGGAAACAGTAATACTAAACATTTATCATGCTCAAAATATCCATTATATGCATTTTTTGCCGATTTAAAAACCTGAAACTAATTAAGCGTTGCAACGCGAAATGATTGTATAATTTCGAGAGTTCTGCTGTTGCCGTTATATTTTGTGACATTACGAGGATTGCTTATAACGAGAATCAAAGCGCTGAAGGCACTGAAGTTCTTCGCTATTGCATACTCTTAGACGCAACTCAGTTTTCAAAATTATGCTATAGCTTTTTATATCAAAAGTTTGAAATGAACACAACCCATTCAAATTTATAAAGAGTGTGTCTTAAAGCACAGGTCGAGATATGTGTGCACTGTTTATCCTCATATTTATGTTATAGAGATAACTTGGACAAAATAACAACAATATGTCTCTTTTTTCGCAATTGGTTGCTGCACTGGCAACCATCTTTAGAATTTTGATTGCCTTGCTAACGAATAACAAGCCTAGAATCATGTAAATGTTGTGTTATGTGTTTCTAATACTTTATTTATTTTCTTTACATTATTGCGCAACAATTTTGCCGACATGACATACTTTTAATGCATCATATCTTGTTGTGAGCCGAAATTGAATCATTTCTTAAGCCTAATTGATCCACAGTCGCCACTTTGTATTCTACGTTTAATTGGATTGAGTTTTTCAAACTTTCAAAATTTGCCCTGCTTTTACGCCCAACTGTAACCAACTTTTGAAATTTAGTTTCCTGGGCTTAAATCTTTTTGCCCCAGGCTAACAGGCAACCACTAAACCTGTAAGTTATCAATGATATAAGATCTGACAGTGTATTTAATTTATTCAATTTGCAAGTCTGAAGACATTATAGGGACATTTTCACGTTTTGGTTAATTGACAAAATTAAACGATTTAATAATTTGGAGAGTTCTGTTGTTGTCGTTAAATTTTTTCATACTATGGGGATTGCTTATATAAAGTACATCTCTCATGGTATGAGCACGGATGGCCGACTGGTCTAAACGATAGACTTTTATTCCAGGGGTCAGTGGTTCGAGACCAGTTGAGTGTAACTTTTTTTGTTTCTTTACTTTTATTCTTTTTTTTTAATGGAGCGTTTAAAATCCAATGTTTAAATTCATCAGTATTAAGCATTTAATCACAAACTGTGAAAATGTTCCTTTTAGATGTTTACTAAAAATGCCGCAAGGTAAAAATCTAGAACTCATTGTTTATTTGATTAAAAGTGATTTGCCTGGTCAGCGAGGTTACTTTGAAGTTATTATCACTTTTATACTTTTTTCAAATCATTAATAGAAATATAATTTGAGCCAGTGACCTATACAAACAAAATTTGTTTGTATAGGTCCCGGTTTAAGCTTCATTTTGGAAAAAAAAACAACAGGGCTTAATGCATATGCATTTATTGTCATCCAAGTACCAGAGACTCTCTTTAAACGAAAAAAAACATAAAATCAAAAGTGTCCTCCTGGATTGTCTTGTGTGCATTGCACAGGCTAATCAGTGTACACAGGCTAATCTGAGACACCACTTATTTGTCACGCATTTAACACCGTTTTCCCTGAAAGCAGCCAATATGTAGAGAATTCAATGACAAACTGGCCAATGTCGTCCCACGAGCTGTTAAACACTATTGATTAGCGCAATTAAAAGCAGAGTGACTTGCAAAACACACTCATAACCTTAGTCATTCGCAAGCGAAGAACTAATAAAATAGATCACTCTTGTATGAGCACTGATGACAAATTGGTCTTAGCATTAGACTTTTGCTCCAGGGATCAGTGATTGGAGTCTAGATGAGGGTTATTTATTCTGTCTATATATTTTTTTTTACTGAAGCTTTTTAGATCATATTTTTACAACAATCAATGTAAAGCATTTAACGACAAACTCCTATGCATGCCAAAATATGTGAAAACGTCCCTTTAAATCGGGCAAATTTGCCCCAAATTGACGACGGATTACCAATTGATTAATAATTTAGACGGCACCAACATGTTTGCAGAATTATGAACATGGAATAATATAAAGTAATATAAGTTATTTGGATGAACTTGTTCCTTGACTATCGCTGTATCACTTTATGGAGAAAAAGCATTAACAGACTAGTGCGTACTGTATCTGGAAATTCTTCACGCCATGTATATTGTTATTTAGCAACAAACAGCAAAGTTTGTTGTTCTTAAACTCTGTTCTGTAATGCAAACTAACGGATTTGACACATTTACTACCTGGTAAATATGTGCCATTTACTCAGAATAAGCATTATATGATATACTTTTCTGAGTTTCTGACATGTTCATTATTTTCATATTCATTCTGGACCAAAGCGCTGACTTGTTTTTTAACCGCCGAAGTATGAATTGATTTAGTTATTAAAAATCGTAGCTTTACATTTTTAGTTTACCCGATAACAATCATAATCTACATTATAAACATTCATGTGTGGACGTAGTGGCTTGGACATACTTTAATTATTTTGTTTTACTAGAAGGTCGTATTGAAGTGCACCCGATACGACTCGAGTTAGTCTGTTCAACAGGCCTTAGGTTAACGGAGTTAGGCTGTATGTACAGGCAATGGTATTAATTTGGTATGGGGTTAGCCTCTAGATAACCTGGCTCAAAGATCTATACATTAATAGTTTATTTATAGATAGCGAAGGAAAAGGGATTTGGCTACGGTATCTCGATCTTCTCGATTATGTATTAAATATAATGAAAGAAAAACGCCTTTTTAGGTCTTAAACTAATAAAGAATGGAAATATTGGTTATAAATTCATATTTCATTCAATGAATTTAGAACAGTTTAAGATTAAATATATTATACACTTATAGTAAATAGATTAATAATTTTGAAAACACTAGGGATTTGTTTGTAGTTTAATTATATTGAAGTATGAAATACCAAAAATAATAATAAATAATTGTAAACAGAACAGGGTTTCATTCAATCATTTATTTATGCATTTATGTATTTATTTATGTATTAATGCATTTTTTATGTATGTATGTATTTATTTATTTATTCATTCATTCATGCGTTCATTTATTCGTTCATGTATTTCTTTCTTTTTGTCTTTATTTATTCATCTATTTATTTTTTAATCTATATATTTATCTATTCATTCCGTTTGTGCGTACGTGAGCTTGATCATTGGTTTATTGGTTCGTTCGTTCGTAATTTCAGTCAGTCAGTCAGTCAGTCAGTCACTCAGTCAGTCAATCAGTCAGTCAATCAGTCAGTCATCGAGCGAGCGAGCGTGCGCTCGTTTGTTTTTTTGTTCGTTCGTTCACGCGTCCGTCAATTTGTTTGTTCGTTCGTTCGTTTGTTCGTTCGAGCTTTTCTGCGTTCATCATCATCATCATCATCATCATCATCATCATCATCATCATCATCATCATCATCATCATCATCATCGTCATCGTCATCGTCGTCGTCATCATCATCATCATCATCATCATCATCATCATCATCATCATCATCATCATCATCATCATCATCATCATCATCATCATCATTATCATCATCATCACCACCACCACCACCACCATCATCATCATCATCATCATCATCATCATCATCATCATCATCATCATCATCATCATCATCATCATCTTCTTCTTCTTCTTCTTCTTCATTGTCATCGTCATCATCATCATCATCATCATCATCATCATCATCATCATCATCATCATCATCATCATCATCATCATTTTTGTTTTTATTTATTTTTTATTTCATTTTTCATTTCTTTATATATTTTGTATTATTTGTACTGTATTATATTAACTGCATATTATGTTAATGCTGCCACGTTAAAACAAAATAAATGTTGAATGAAGTTACAAAAATCAATTGGTGATATCGTCACATAGCAGGAGGAAGGGTGCCTTGGGTACTTTATGACATATCATGCCGACAGGGTGATTGATGTCGGTGTGTCATGCTAAATTGTCCTGTTTATTGGACCCTTAATGCGATAAAGCCGCTTTTAATAATGGTGATAACTGTAACAAGACGAGACTGCGAAAACAAATGCCACGGGTTATTTATTTGACTCTTTCTTTGTTTCAATTTATATTAAAAGTATATTGATTATCTTAAGTGTGACTGTCTTAAGTTTAAAGATTTAATACGAAATTACATAAAAAATAGTTGTTAATTAACCAAAGCAATTGACTCTTTTGCATGTGTTTATTTTTTTTTTATGAAACTACGATAATGGTAGCAAGAAATATCCTATTTTTCAAAGATGCTCGGTGCATATCCCGTTCGTGAAAATTAAGGTTGAAATAAAACGTTTATATTTAAATAAGTGATTTTTTTAAGTTTTATGTCGCATATCAAACACATCAAATGGGCCATTTAATACCAAAGCAGTCTGCTTTTATTTCACTACGATGCATCTATCGCTAGTGACCCCTATCATAAAACACCATGGGGGCAATAAAGGGATTAGCAATGGTAATTTCAGCCAGACAGAGCTTGATTAGCGAATTTTATTGTTAACTTTTAGAAAAGTAAAAACGTTTTTTACGAATGTCGGGGCAAATTGTGCCACATCGGGACAAACACCTCAAAAGGAGGACTGTCCCGCCAAGATCGGGACGTCGAGCATGTATGCTCATATGGCATATTATGTATGTTGCATACGTCTGTTCTCAACGATTGAACTATATGGTATTTAAGTATTTCATTTAGACGCAGTTGTCTTTCCACACATTCTAATAACACATTTATGACTACTTGCGTTTCTTAATTGGACAATCTAACCACAATACTTTACGACAGAAAATTTAAGTCAGACTAATATATAAGGGAGCCGGCCGATGTCTGATCTATATGAGATAACTTGACGCTCAAATGGATAAGAAAGGGATCACTACAGCAGGTTGCTAATTCACAATGTAGACTTCCGCTGTTTTATTGTTGTAACATGTTTGTTTAGAAAGCATAGGCAAAATAATATGGAATTCAATTTTGAAATAAAAAAATGTCTAAAAGTAGCGCCGTTGACTTTTTAATTGAAGTGCATAGATGACATCAAAGTCGAAGAAGTGATTTTCTAGACACTTGGAGATAACTGAGGACGACACATACAATAAAATAAATAATGAAACAGCTAATAAGCATCCCATGGAGGCAGATAATATCTAACTTAAAAGTCAGCAGATCAGTTCAGGCTAAAGATCGTATTTTATAAAGGAATATAATTGCATCTCTGTCCAATAAGATGTCTTGCAAGTGAATGCGTATTTCAATTGTAGTATGTGCTGTGATAGAAACCAACTTTGCGCATAAATTATTAAGTTATTTAATAACGTGCATTGAACGTTTTCTCGTCTGTGAGAGTTTAAACTTGTATTATACTGTGAAAAGCACCCATGATACTTCACCGATGTTATTTCCCTGAAGACTTTTACAAACGGACAAGTTTTGAATGTACACACATTCACATAGACATACATTATGGCAAATAATCGTATCAATTTAATATTTATCAAGCATCTTACTGAATGACCAGGATGGTTTAATCGCCTTTCTATTAAATATATATTTTTAGTAATTTACACTATTTCAATTTATAACGTTTTTTTATAGTTTTATTTTATTTTGTATGTTTGTTACACCAATATATTTAAAACGAAAATAAATGCATTTAATTAAATAAAAGTGCTAAAAACACAAAATAAGTAAATAAATTATTAGATACATAAAAAAATCAATGAATGAATAAATGGCTGGCTGGATGGATAGATGGATGGAAGGAAGGAAGGGAGGGAGGGAGAATGGGAGGGAGGGAGGCAGGGAGGGAGGGAGGGAGGGAGATAGGGAGGGAGGGAGATAGGGAGGAAGGAAGGAAGGAAGGAGAAAGGAAGGGAGGAAGGAAGGGGAGGGAGGGAGGAAGGAAGGAAGGAAGGCAAGAAGGAAGACAAGAAGGAAGACAGGAAGGAAGGCAGGAAGGAAGGAAGGAAGGCAAGAAGGAAGGCAAGAAGGAAAGCAAGACGGAAGGCAAGGAAGGAAGGTAAGGAAGGAAGGAAGACAAGGAAGGAAGGAAGGTTCGATCGATCGATGGAACGATGGATGGGTGGAAGAACGAACGAACGAACTCATGAACAAACGAACGAACCAATGAACAAACGTACAAACGCACAAAGTAACGAAAAAACAAACGGACGGACGAAGGGATGGATAGATTAATGAATGAATGAACAAATAAATAATGAAATACAAAAAAAAAAGAAAAAGCATAAAACATAAATACACAAATGAATGAATAAATGAATGAACGAACGAACGAATGAATAATTGAACTTACGAACGAACGAAAAAAAGAACAAACCAAAACATGAACGAAATAACAAAAGAACAAACAAACGAACAAACAAACGAACGAACCAAAGAACGAACGAACCAACCAACAAACAAACAATAAACAAACGCACGAACGCACAAACGAACAAACAAACGGATGGACGGACGGACGGACGGATGGAACGATAAATGAATGGATTAATTAATAATTAGATAAATAGATGGGAAAATAATTAAACAATAATTAAATAAAATTACGTTCACACTTTTTGTTTGTTATTATTTTTGCTATTGCATACTTAAATATAATTTAGCTACATTTATCAACAAAATGCATAGTGTTTTTCAATATTATAAATCTATTTTACATTTCACAGGTATTACAAATAAACCACGCGGTAACAAGTTTCACTTTAGAATTTATTGTATTCAATCTTAAAATGTTCTAAATTCATTGAATAAAATATAAATTTATAACCATGGTTTAAGAGCTAAATAGGCGTTTTTCTTACATTATTTTTAATACATAATCGAGAAGATCGAGATACCGTAGTCTAATCCATTTTCCTTCGTTATCTATAAATAGACTATTTATTTATAGATCTTTGAGCCAGGTTATCTAGAGGTTAACCCCATACCAAATGGTATGATGGTAATACCATTGCCTGTCCATACAGCCTAACTCCGTTAACTTAAGGCCTGTTGAACAGACTAACTCGAGTCGTATCGGGTGGTAGTACATTAATTAGGTTTCTGGGTATAGCGAACATGATACAAATTTTACAACATACGCGTCTGGTGAATTTCATAGCAGCATTCAGTTTGTTAAAGGTTTGTCACAATTATTATTCAGATGATGGTCTTGATAAGCGGTGATAAAATTCGTCTTCTTAATTATTTCATGTCTTCTAGCAAGATTACGGCCATAAAATTAAAGCATTCTTGAATATAATGTTTACAAATGTACTTATGAGAGTCCAACACAAGAAGCATGTGATAAATCGCTTGTCGAAATTTACAAATTCTCGAACGTTCAGAGTACCAAAGAAGCTTGACTTGTATAAAGCAGTAAAACAGAAATCATTAGGGCGATAATTAACTTATTTGCGATCTTAATATGAGATATTTCACGCTATGAGAACTATCCAATTGCCTTTGTTTCCCGAGAGTCTTCTGTAAGACACTAGTCATGGTAAACAATCTTCCAGTTTGTGAAACAGGTGATGGACGTTTTCATTGTTTTTAGCGAAAGTCAATAATTAATGGCAGAACAATTGTTAATCGCTGAAAATTTATTAATAACCATTTCAATTACTTACTGAAGTTCTACAATTAAAAACAACAAAAAACAAAACAAAGAAACAACAACAACATACTACTCACTCAAGTTCATGTTTGAACTAAGTTTATGATTTATGATTTCTTTCGCAAACTTGTGTCGCTTAGTTTAAATTCTGTCGCCACTAAAAACCTAGCAATGTCGTAGCAATTCATTAATCACAGTCTTAACTGCTTACTCTTAGTTTGCGGCTTTATATAATGAATGTTTGAATGCAAACAAACATACGGTTATGTCTTCCATATATTTTTATTTATACAGTCTAATAACACATGGAACAAACAATATATATATCTAATCATATGAGCTTATTTACGTCAGTCATCGTCTTTCTAGCACTTGCCGCTTGCAGAAGCATGTAAATGAGATATTCAGTAGATATATTAACATTTATAACGATACAATATACTTCACACCATTTATGTGCACGTAAAAGAATTATAGCACAATAAGTTATACTAAAGCACTGTTAGTATATTTACGTACATGCTCTTACGAAGTGATATTACTTTAAACAAAAATTGTGGAAATTATGAATTATGTATTATAAATAGTTCAGTTTAATACAACATAGTATGCAGTTTGTCCAATAAAGTATCTAAGATTTATACATGTATCACCTTTAAAAAATAACAATTCTGCTTTTGTACTAGCGTACGTATGATACATTTATCATGGAACAACACGTAATAGCCGATTGATTTATTTACACAATAAATAGGAAATCACATTAATGAATTTATTAAACAAGCTAGTTGATATTGTGCACTGTCTTACTAAAATGATCACAACACAGTGGTCTAGGTACTTATAGTGATTTTATATACCTGTGGCAAGTTTCTTTCACTTATTTGAAGGCACTGGTCGACAAAAGGACTAAATATGCATGAGATTTCTTTTTCTTTATTCAATTCGTTTATAGTCAGTATATTTCCGTAGCTGTTTTTTTTACAGACATACATATATAGACTCTTTAAAGTTCTATTCAAGTTCACGTATAAACTGCGGTTAATGTTAGGTGCATACGTGCACTACAGATCACAGGTATTGGGCGCGTGGCCAAATCCCTTTACACTATCAATATGTCATAAAACAACTTTTTTCATCAAAAACTAAAATAAAAAAAATGCTGATATAATATATTTATATATAAACAAGGTAGGTATCTCTTGACACAGGAAAATCACCTACATCAACATTTTTAAGGCATTAAGTGCCTAAATGGCGGTCGAATTTCGTAAACATTTTGTTGGGAAAGGATGCCTCGTGACGAAAAATGACCACGAACGGCTACTTGCCAACATAAACTATAAGTAAAACTTCTCGAACTCGTAGAAATGCTAGGTCGGCTTCGATCTGACCGAACGTTCAGTGCCGATTTTTACAAGGGTAAAAGTATCGAAATACCCCAGCTACCGAAAGTATTCCGCATTAGTACAATAAACAAATACGAGTTTCATATCAGATTAAAAAAAATGATGAAAAAAGTTGTTTTAAGGGGGAATTTTCAAGGTCATGTTTTTCTTAACCCTCTAGGTAGATGGCATTCCCTGGCAAAAGTTTGCAAAATTAAGTTGGGGCTTTACAGAGTGATGGGACTTTAAAACGCATACCACCTATTTGGCCTGTTTACACTTTTCAAGTTGCAATACTTCAAATTTAGACATTGTGAATGACACATCTACCTACATAGTGTATCTTTGATACACACACATTGTAAATATCAACTACTAAAGTTATGTCCCTTTGTTTGGATCCGTTCATTTTATTGAATTTCTACAGACGAAACCAATTTTTTTTTACTTTTAAAATGTCATGAAAAGGTATGTGAAATTAATTTCTTAATTTCTTAATTATTTCATCAGTTTTGGAAAAACAGAAATACATGTTTATGTATTTTAACATGTATTTTTCAAAAATGAGTTATAATTAAGCCAAAATATGATGATTTATCAACGGTAAGATGTTCAGACTGCAGGGTTTGTATTGCTGGGAATGCAAGTAAATTTATCACAGGTTGTGTTGATAAATTTGCTCAATTGGCTCTATAAATTTGTTCCAAGGGTTATTATTATGATCTTAAGCTAACAATTCAGCTATAATAAGCATGTCTTTGAGGCTAGGGCAAGTTCATATTTCTTCTTAAGTCTCTTAAGCCCTGTCAAGTTTGATCAAAATCTCAGAACATGTAGCATCAGCTAGCGTCGTCTCGCCCCTAAGAAGGGACTGCAACTCCTCGGCCTGATCCATTAGTATCTGAATCTCGGGATCTAACAGTGTCATTTCTTCTTTGAGCTGACTTTGTTGGCACGTGTCAACAAGAAAATGGGCCCGCAAAACCACATGGACAGCTGTCCCCATCATAATGTGCAAAATTGCATTTTCTCCACAGTCTCAAGTGTGTTTATGAGACCGGTTCCTTCCAGGAGGGATCCTATGACCCCCACCAAGTTCATTAGTGTATGAAAACATCCAAACATCATAACAATGTTTTTCAAGCAACTATTTTGTGACGCATCAATGATGATTTCAACAGCTTCAATATAAAGATTGGTTAAACAATGGTGGGAAATTTGTGCTTCATGGCAAGTTTGCGAACAATGTCTAATTTTGACAGAATGCACGCTTTGTCCTCAGAGTTCATATTGATCTTAGGCAAGAATTTGACTGATGACTGCTCAGGGTGCTTGCTTAACTGATGCAAAATATGCACCATTCCTTGCCAAGTCGGTGTTTCCTGCCTGAAGCTGAAGGATGATTCAAACAAAATATTGACCCTCTTGTCATAATCTAGATATCGCCATAGTTCCGCGTATACTACCTCATGAAAAATATGCTTTGCCGAAAGGTTTCTTAAAGATAGAAATGTTTGTCTTATTTCTTCAGTTAGGCTCTGGTGTCTATTTTTGCGGAATCAGGAAGTTCGTCCGTGTTTCGTGGGTAATATATGCGATGACACTCATCCTTTGAAAAGTACCTTTGCCGTCTATGGTGATAATATTGTGGTTAACATTGTAAGCGACAAAGAGAACAGACATCTCCAACAAATCCATATCACTACTCAGGACATAATTCCACAAAATCCGCTGCATTTTTCTAAAATTTCAAAACTTCTCTACATGGACCCAATATACTGGCAATTCTTGAACATATCATTAAAAAAAGTATGAGGCAATGTTTAGTACACGCTTGTCTGATATGTTTGTACAATGGTGACCTGTATTTATATTTTGTTGCTTATGACGCTTGAGCTTCAATATCGGCAATTTTTGGACAAGGTTTTCTCGGGATTAATTTGAAAAACAAAACATCAGAAACTATTAACGAAAAAATAATAAGCACGTTTAAACGTTTGAGTCAATAGTTTTGCACTTGGGGTCTTTGTGTTAGCGGTCATTTGGACGGCTTTTTTATGCATAATAGACTAACATAATTTTTTATCATCTTAATGTGTTATTAGCCCCCCCCCCCCGAAGCCGAAATAAAGATTACCACATTAATTATGACATTTGTGTAGATAGTCACATATTTATTTTCCTTGATGGAATTTTGCGGCCATCTTGAATACTATCTCGAAAAAACAACAACTTTCCGGTGGTCATATTCGGGTTCACTTTTAATATGTAATAAAGGACATTCTACCCTACCAGGATCAGTTAAAATACCTTTTGTAACAATTTTTGGGGGGTTTCGGGGTATTTTTTCATATTATTACCCGATTATTATCAATCGCTGATTGATGAATCGATATTTTGATAAGAATATGATTACAGGATAGACGTCAATTACTACTACTTCTAAAACTACGAAGAAAACAATAACATCAACAAACTACTACAACTACCACTCCCACTACTACTACCATTACTTTTACCACTATCACCACTACTCCCACTCCCATTCCCACTACCACTACCTATACCTATCCCACTACAAGTCCCAGTCCAAACACCACACCCACTTCTACTTCCACAACAACTACAACTAATACTACCACTACTACTACTACACCCACACACACTCCCACTACCACACCCACTACTAATATCACTACCTCTTTCACTTCCAGTTCTACTCCCACTACGACTCTCACTACCACTTGTACTACCTCTTCCACTACTGCTACCACTCCCACTCCGACTACCACTGCCACTACAACTCCCACTCCCGCTACCAATACTACTATTTCCACCACTGCTATAAATCACTCCCACTTCCACTCCCATTCCCGTTTTCACTCCCACTCCAACTACTTTTTTCCACTCCCACTACAACTCCCGATCCAAATTTCCAACACCACTCCCACTACCAATCCCAATACCACTACTACTACCACTCCCATCACTGTTTTACAACCACTACCTCTCCCACTCCCACTACCACCACCAGTGCAGCTACCACTCCCACTACTACTACCACTCCCACTCCCACTACTACTGCCACGACTAATACCATTCCCACTATGACCACCACCACCACTACTACTTCTACTACTACTACTACTTCTACTACTTCTACTACTACTACTACTACTACTACTACTACTACTACTACTACTACTACTACTACTACTACTACTACTACTACTACTACTACTACTACTACTACTACTACTACTACTTCTACTACTCCTACTACTAATACTACTACTATGACCACCACCACCACTACTACTTCTACTACTACTACTACTTCTACTACTACTACTACTACTACTACTACTACTACTACTACTACTACTACTACTACTACTACTACTACTACTACTACTACTACTACTACTACTACTACTACTACTACTACTACTACTACTACTACTACTACTACTACTACTACTTCTTCTACTACTCCTACTACTACTACTACTACTACTACTACTACTACTACTACTACTACAACTACTACTACTACTACTACTACTACTACTACTACTACTACTACTACTACTTCTACTACTACTACTACTACTACTACTACTACTACTACTACTACTACTACTACTACTACTACTACTACTACTACTACTTCTACTACTACTACTTCTACTACTACTACTACTACTACTACTACTACTACTACTACTACTACTACTACTACTACTACTACTACTACAACAACTACAACTACTACTACTACTACTTCAACTACTTTACTACCACTTCCACTTCCATCGCCGCCGCATCTGCCACCGGAGCCACCACCACTATCTTCGCTGCCTCCGAAGCCGCTGCTGCTGCCGCCGCCATCCCCACCACCACTACATTACATTTACTCTAATCAACATTGTTTTAGGGCAAACGCATGAGTAAAAGAAAGTGTTCATGGTAAGATAACACCACACATTATATCCGGATGCTCGATTCTAGTATTATTCACGAGAAGCCGTAAAATGATCCTCAGCCACCTCTCTAATGAATACAAATTGTAACCATCCTACTAATTTAATGTCAACATTAGCATACAGCTAACTGGAAGTAGAGACTGTCCGAAATAACATAAATCTAACTGGACATTTAGACACTCAGCACATTAATACTGATAAATAAATGTCAACTTTGATATTTTTTCTGTTCGAAATACTGTATGTTTAACTAATTGGGAAGGTGGACATTCCAGTTCATACAGTTCAAAGGAAATTCTTGTATACACGAATGGTTATCATTTGACGTAATTCTTCCCACTATATTGATTTGAATACATGCAGATTTCTTATGTTAAAAAATATTTAGCAAGACATTTTTACATAACTAAATATCTTCCAAAAATAGTTTGATTGTCAGCAAAACATCATATCAGTAATCAAGTATTTCAAAGCATCGGCAAATTAATACTTTTGGAAACCTAAATAACATGTAAGTGTTTTTTATTATCCACACAGCAAATTAAATACTGTACTATCATTTATTTTCGTGGGCATGACATATCTGACTTTTTCGTAGACACGTTAATTCTTCGGTTTCTGATGTTGACACAATATTAGCGACGTTTTTTGTCCAATTTAATTGTGATATTTGCCCGTGGAGAGAGGGTTTGACTTCCAGAAGGTGGACCTTGTTTACTACACGCTAATTCACTTTTTTTACGAGGTGAAAATAACCGACCCTTTTATTGCATTCAAATTAGCTAGAACATTTGTTATGATTAGTGGATCAGTGGGCTGCTTAAGGTGTGGTACACACGTCGTCATCTGTGTATTGAATGTATTGCATTCGCGTGTTTGCTATTTACATAAACACCCCTGACCCACAAAATACAAAATCTGGGCATGAAGAGTGATAACAGTTAGCGCCGATCAATACTATTTTATCTTTAACGAAGATATCGTTATCATTACAGCTGTTCTGCATTTGCCTTTTGAACGGAAATTTAAAGCAAGCATCTGGATTGCGAAACAAACGCAGGGTTATATGGAATGATATTTAGGTACAAATTACATTATGCATGGTGAGTATTTACATTATGACTGCTGTTTATTCGTATATGCTTCAAGACAAGTCCAACATGCTTGCTGTTTATTAGTGTATACTTCATGATTGTTGCAACATGCTTAGTGATCATCCGTTGTTTTTATGTTAATTATTTCTGATTTATGATTGAAACTACAACAGTCATGATGAAACCAGTCATTAGCGTCATTAACAGCGGCAGTTAGAAATAGGTAGTAAGCAGAGTGCAACTAAGCCAAATGCAAGTTACCGAATAATGACAGCAGGTGGCGCACGTTTATGGTACCGTTCGTTGAATAAATTACTTTTTGAAAAAAAAGAACACCCGAACCATTCTGACTACAATATTGAATGCACTGAAATTTTATATATCTTCCCTTTATTTTTATATATTTATTAAACTTAATAAGTTTATATTTGCTATTTAGACAAATAGGCCTACTGGGTACACAAGACAATGACTGCCGTGAATGATTTTGATATTGGTAAGTTGGTACTCTAAGTAATGTACATTGTATATCGACCTCATAAAGTAGCCCAACCCACATAACAACAGGCATGTGCGTAAAACTTTCAGATTTTTCAAGTATGTTTATCAGGGCCCGTATTCACGAACCCATTCTTAGGATTAAGAATAAAGAATAGACTTGCAACCAAGAAAATACATTCAGTGGTTGAATATATACATGCCTCCACTGGTAATTATGCCATTAACACCATGTTCTACATCAAGAATGAACAGTATAGGTGTTCATAACAAGTTTGACTCAAAATTCAAATAATTCTTGAATATATCAATTTAAAGAATAGTCTTTATTTTTAGACACTATTCTAAGAATTGTTTAGTGGAAACGGGCCTTTGACAAAATTACAATGTATATAAACACATATTTATATTTTATGGCTATATAATATCTGTGGTATATAGTGAAACCTAAAAGTTGCAAGTACTTGTGCCTATTACAACAATTGAACCCCTCGGTGAGAAAGCATTGTTCTTCTACTATTAAAATATCATAGAACAATTTGCAATCAATTTGTAATAATATAATATTATGCGGATGCTCTGCTGAACACGGCGGGCTGAGCCAGCGAACGCGGCCGTAGGGCCTCGTTTCCGCGGTGGCTTTGGAAGGCCTTCGCTCGGCTGATAATATATCATTGGCTGTGATATTTGTGTATCGGGAACGGTGACAGTCCCGATGAGCGGGTAGATACCCGTTCGGGACAGTTCCGATGGAGACGTAAGCGTTCCTATATATATGGGAGAAAGAAAAGTTTTTTTCCTCGCGTCGTGCCTGGCCTCGCGAGCAGTACATGAAGCTGAGCGTTGCGGCCGGTGTTCGAGACAACGGGCGCAAGCGGGGGCGACCAGCCTAAGGAACCACTTGGCAAAGGCAAGAAGCTCCGCCGCCGAAGCGGCTCGCAGCTGTCATGGCCGCATTTACACCCGGCCCGCGGGTAGAAACCACATGCCTGCCCTCGCGAAAGGGACTATTGCAAGGGCGATAATACAATTTTATTTAGATATTTAGATGCATGTAGATGGGAACAAATAATTATACTTAAATCTTTATGTAAAATAATACACAGAACATAGTCAAAAATAAAACACATATCCAGACGATAGTGCTAAAATAATTTCCATATTTTAGTAGAAAATCCAGTTTACCTTTCAAAATTATGACCAACTAATTATATCTTAAGGGGCGCAACTTCTGCCATTACATAACGTTTCCGTTATACGCCGTACATTTCCGCAGTCTTCCCTAACATTTCGTAATGACTGTCAATTGGCATCATTGTATCATACATGCATGTATGGTGCTTTGTGCTTGTATGAAACTCACATCTTGCCATCGCGTGAAACCAACATACACACATGCATGTAATTTTCGACATGAATGTTGCATCTGCATCCATTAAGGTGAATGATATTATTAAGTCAAATGTAAATAGACATTCCTTATCAGACAGGATGTTAGTGTCATCGAGCATGAAAAGGTGTCTTCATACAAATTGAAAGTACCATCAAGAATCATAACAAAGTCATAAAGAAGGATGAAATTTGTATCTAAATACCGTTCCATAGGGTTACGGTAGTTATTTATGTCTTTCATGCAAACGGTAAATCAGTCAACCAATTGCAAATGTTGAGTATTATTATTAATTGGGATCTTACATTCGTGGATTAATCCAACCACGAAATCAATGAAATTTAATGTATCAAAAATCATAGTGATTGGCCAGCATGTGCGTAAGTGCATTGGATGCTTCACATCCTCTGCCTGACATGTGTACTTCTGGTGTAAACGACTTGTACAATAGGATGAAGCCATGTAGAAAATGACGAACACACTAATGTAAAATGTCTCGTGTCTTCTGAAATAGGTAACGTGTTCCGCTAAATGTCGAATCTAATATGGCAGTATATGTCAGGGAAATACTGCGTGTGTCAACGTTGGTTTTCTTAAATGATTCGATAAGTACTCGTGAAAGCATTTTTTCTCAAGACATATCCAAGTTAATGAGGTAAGTCGATTTTTCCATATCCTACCGGAGTAATACTTTTTTTCTTATTCAGCGAGCCTGATCATTACAAGGTATATAAAAATTATTAAATACTGGAGAAAAGTATACATTCAGATAATAATATTATTAAAAAGGTTTATCAGCAGGCCAAAGCAGATTGTAACGCTGGCTTAAAAAATTGGGTATATATGTCAAGTTATTGCTGAGCAATTATGGTTTCTGTTATATTTTATGTCGATTTTAATAATTTATTTGTATTTTTAAAAAACCTATCATTATCAATTTTATTCAGGAATGGTACCAGAGCATGCAGACAAACCATTTTCTTACTTGTTATGTACTTAAAAAACACTTGTCAATACGAATTATACCTCGCTTTACTACCTACCAGCCTAAGAATGTTTTTCTGTAGGCTTAGACTATCGGTTTACCCACTAAGAATACACACCGGTAGATATGGTAGAAATTAATGGAATTGCTAGGGATCAGCGTTATTGTTTATTTTGTAATTGACATGATATTGAAGATGAATATCATTTTATGCTTAGATGACCATTTTTAGAGGAGATACGCATTTGTTTGAATACAGTCTAACCAATCTGTGCTTGGTTGTAGACTGCTCCTCTACCAACATCATCAGCATGGATGCCGCCGTCTTAGAATGTTTCGACCCTTTTAATTCCATGAACATTCTGATAGCGGTGGGCCCACAGTGATGATCAGTCACTGCGTGTTGGTTGATTGCCTCCAGCTCTTCTCCTCTCGCCTTAGCCACAGCCAGCTTGATGCCCGTTCAGCTGCTTGGCTCAGTCTGTGAATAGCCACTTGTCTCTCCCTGCAAGCAGTTCCTACTGCTATCATCAGCCTATGCACGGACTGCGAACAGATCCCTCATACGCCATCTTCCACAGGAAATAGCCAAGTACGCCAGCCTTGTTGCTTGCACAGATCCATGAGTTCTGTGTACTTTGCCTTTTTCCGCTCGTAGGCCTCTTTACATCTTGCCTCCCATGGTACTGTCAGCTCTATGGTGACGAGCTTCTTTCCTGTCTCTAACCACAGTACAATATCTGGTCGTAGGGTGGTCTGAACCACGCAAAAAATATGTACCAAAGTATTATAACCAACGCCCATCGATGTTGATTTTTTTTGAAATGTTTGGCATTGATAACAAAACCAAATTACTGTGAAACAATTATATATCGTCAGGCATTAATTTTCGTATATTTCGTCACTCGACTTATTGACGAATTCAAGATCCTAACGAACAATTATATCCCATATTTGAACAAATTAAGACTGAATTACCAAAGGCATGAGGCACTAAAAACCAACGTAATCCACGCATACATAATCAAGATAAATCCGTTTTTGACACAAAAGGGTGAAGATTACACAGTGTACTTAACTGACACGTGACATTGCTTTAAAACGCGAAAGCAGTACAGCTGTATCGACTGCGTTGACTAAGTTTAGGTAGAATTGTAATGATAAACACTAATTGTTAACAACTTTATTACCCATTGTGTGTATTGTGTTTTCAGTGTTGTTGCAGAAGATTGTACAGCCTCCACGCACCGGATAAGATCCGGATCAAAGACAATAAACAAAATTAAAAGATGGTGATGTATATACTTACCGTATACATTCTCTGCATTGATTACAAATAAACACAGAACATTTTGATTTGTGTTTGGTTGTTTGCGTTTAAAGGGGCCTTTTCACAGATTTTGGCATTTTTTTAACTTATTCATTAAATGCTATATATTGATAAATGTAAACATTGGATCATAAAAGCTCCAGTAAAAAATCAAGAAAAAAATTAAAAAAAGGAAAAGAACATTGCCCGGAGCAGGTTTCGAGCCAGTGACCCCTGGAGTCCTGCCAGAGTCCTGAAGTAAAAACGCTTTAGCCTACTGAGCTTTTCCGCCGAGTACACATTCGTGACGTATTTTATACCTTATATAAGCAATCTTCGTAGTTTCACAAAATTTAACGACAAAAACAGAACTCTCCAAATTATTCAATCGTTTCGCGTTGCAACGCTTTATAATTTTCAGGTTTTAAAATCGTCAAAAGATGCATTTAATGGCTCTATTAGAGCATGGTTAATGTTCAGTATTACTGTTTCCTCACAAATATCATAACTAAAACGAAAACTTACGGATCTGAAACAACTTTTTTTCAATTTTGTCAATTTACCAAAGCGTGAAAAGATCCCTTTAACTACAATACAGGTGTAAAAATAGCTTGTGCTTCGTTTTATGGGCTATCGATCTTTTTAATCATTGACATCTTTCACAAGTTTTACGATTCATGTTTCAAATAATTGTTACTTGTAGCAATTGAAAGCGTAACAGGTAAAGAGAATTAGCAATCATGACGATTAGTTCCACCCAAACGTAGGGAAATTGTTTTCAAAAATTAACTTTTATTTTTGCGCGATTTCCAGGAAATCCCCGGAAAGCACGTGTTCCGAATGACTGAGTATGACGCAATAAAACATTGCTTTGTATTCTATTGCATTCAATCTAATTTTAACTCACTCGTCCATTGGTTGTTACAATTAAGGTAGCGCACCCCTAATGGGCACATATCCAAATATAATTTAATTAATTATTTTCCTAATCAGCATCATTTCACTGAACTACATGCAAATTTGTAGGTAGGCTTTCCATGCTTTTAAAAAAAATATACCGATTTTTTTCAAAACCACCCTTACGCTCGGCTTTTGTCCAGTTTATTTTTACCCCCCTGGGGTATATAAAAGTTCCATAATTAATTCAAATTTCCAAATATGGGCATGCAGTTGGTGTGTACAGATGCAGTAAAGGTGTTTAAAGTTTAAACAAGATGAAATAAGTATTCTTTTACAAACATTTATTTTTTACAAATTTTTATCTATGGAATAGCGCCATGAAATGTAAGTGATTTCAGCCAAGTAAAAATTGGGTCGGTTAAAAACAAAATGTCATAAAATTCAAAATAGTATCATTTAAGTTATTTTTTCAACTTAGTTATTATAGAAACACTATAAACAGCAAAAATACCAAGAAATATACAGATTTACCGTTTACTTTTTGAAATAAAAATAAAAATGCAACATGCATCATTCGTATTTTCAGCAGTTAATTACCCAATTTAGCCATAACGTTGTTGTAATTTTAAAAATTGAAGGATGTGCATACAATTTTCAGCATATTTAACAATAAACATAGCTTATATGCTATATTAAATCAAATTACGTTAGAAAAGAAATAAAACGCGTCGTAAAAAGTATGCGATGCCGGCAGGATACGAACCTGCGCGGGAAGAACCCAAAAGATTTCTAGTCCTTCGCCTTAACCACTCGTCCAAGACAACATCACGTCAGTGCAATTTTAAATTAGATATCCATAAGTAAACAGGTAAAAAGGCTCGTCGATCTTAGAAGAAATCGCGAAATCATATTTTTCAGATGATAATTGTATCAAAGTCAATATTTATAGTGAAAATAAAGTATTCTAAATGAATAAGGTAAACACATATCAAAATTCGAAGTTTGAAAAAAATAAAATGCATCTCTCGGAAATAACCGATCATTGAAGATCGGCAATGATCGTAAAATAAATCGCGGGAAATCATTAGAGGTGCGCTACCTTAAATCTAAACTTTGCCATATGAAACCGCTGTCCCATAATGCACTGTTAATTTTACACTTCCGAAAATTATTGTACTTAAAGTGATCACAAATTTACGATGCAAAACTCTTGAAACTTTATTAAAAACTGACCAAACAGTTTGCTAATACTAATTTTAACCAATAATCTTCGCACTTTCTCTTATTTGCGCCGATAAAGGTAAGATTGTTATTAGTTTGGCCATGATAATAAATGAATAGGACCAATTGGCAACTGGCTTCACTGTTTCAAACCCGGGTTTCAAACACTCGTCAACGGTTATTCGGTCCAACTTATCCGCTAATCATAATAATGATAAAATAATGGGGGCAAATTACTAATCACCTGATAACAAAAGACTAGTATATTGACATGTGACAAACAGGACCCTCCTCCTGCAAGTTCATCTCAAGTGTCCTCCCTCTTTCCCCACTACGAATTTTCGCAACCATGATATATTTCGGACAAACAAATCGGATATTGACTGAAGATTTTTTTTTTCCAATTCAGGAAATGGCGAATTTAAGTACTGACGAAAACGTCATTTTTATAAAAATGACGAAATTTCGTGCTGGCGAAAATAAATGATTTCACAGTAATTACAAATTCTCTTTTTATCAAATACGCATTTAATAAAAGAAACTCATTGTAAAATGTAAGTTCATCCTCATAAAACAAAAACACATACTTAAACATTTTGATTAACACAATGTGTATGCATATCACAATCAAATGTAATATGTTTTATAATAAAGACTTGGTATACTGTATATACAGGAATACCGTATGTACTGAAATAATATGATTAACGTGACATGAATCTTCTAAATCATGCTTTGTTTGTTTTGTTACACTGACGACGATGTGCATTGTTTAAGTCATAATAAAACACATGTCCTGTGCTGTACTTAAATCTGATTTGTTTTTGCTACATTAAACATACAGCAGTGCAAACCAATACACTTGTGATAACTATTATGTTTTATTAACGCATATCATTGTTACTGTGTAGGTGTTGTGAACCAATTATACATATGAATTTCGGCGTTTGAAATTCATTGAATGAGACGAAAATAACTTTCTCTTTAGTATGTTTGCCACTATTTGGCGCTGTAGAAGCACGAGGGTATTCGTGCATGAGTGAACAGTGATCAGTTTTTTGTCATTGAGCTTTGGGAATTCGCATGTTGTACACGTTATTTTTTTGAGGAATTTGTGAATATTTCATATAATGGAAATGATATATGGAATTGAATAGTTGATACATGTATCGAACTAAATTGATATAGGATGATACTGTATAATGACTGAGGAAAGATTGTTTTATCATGCGTGCTATTATTTGATGTATATTTTATTTATTTATTTTTATTCATTTTAAAGCATATATTGTTTACATACATGTTTTCATTTGCAATCAATGGTTTTAACAAATTATACAGAAATATGCCTTATAATGTTTAAGACCTTGGTTTGTAACATTACAATCAGTGAGAACAAGATGTGTTCTAATATATATAATAATCAATGATGTTATAAGATTAAAAAGAAAAAAAAACTAAAATGAATATATGAAATGATAACTAACATAAAGATAGTAGTTTATTTAAGTGGACAAGCATTATGAAAATTTTATTCGATTCCATTTTTGTTCAAAAATATGCAATGTATCATTATTGAGGGCTATTTCTTTCTCAATCAGGATTTTTAATTTCAGGCTATGTATAAAACAAACAAAATTTGGTAATTGTTTCTTGTATTTCATGTTAAAGATAAAAAGTTTCATCAATATGATAATAAAATTCACAATAGTATTACCGTCTATGGATTTTAATGAGTTAATTCCAAAACTAACATTTAAGAGGGATAGTTTAATGCTTAGTTGCTGTTGGTTCCAACATATCTGTGACTTTACTCCAAGCTAGTAGTATATTCGAAACAAACATATTCTTTTTTGCTACATCAAGTATTAGAGACTCACTAATGTAACATTCAAAAATTAAAGAGCCATCATATTTGGCTAGTGTTTGTTGACAAAGCAACGTCCATTTACTCTTGATTGTGGTATCTAATATACGTTTGACCCAACTTGATTTGATGAATTTATGAACGAATAAATGTCAGTCAGTTGTAGACCTCCAAGCTCTACAGGTTGAATTAATTGTATTCGCTTTATTTGGTCGGGTTTGCTATCCCATATGAAATCAAATATAGATTTTTTTATATCTTCAATGATTTTATTATCTGGGTTTGGAAGAACAGTAAGTACATATATTAATTTTGGTAGTGCGAAAGTTTTTAATACAGTTATTTTTCCAATTAAGGTTAGTTTTCTATGTTGCCATGATTTAAGACAGTTTTTGAATTTTTGTAGTTTGGGTAATATGTTTTTTAGTATTGTTTCATTCTCATTGTTTGTGAATGTTATGCCTAACGTTGATGCCTCGTTTGCTGTCCAATTGAAGTTCATTTCCGTTTTTAGATGAATGTTTGAATGCCTATAATTACCTACTTTTAGCACAGTGCATTTACATTTGTTTAATTTTAGTCCTGATACGTTTCCAAACAGGGTCAGTGATTCTATCAGGTTGTTAAAGGAGCAAGGATTGTTAGTGCAAAAATAAGTTGCGTCATCGGCGAATAATGATTGTTTGATTTCTTCGCCTGGTTTAACGAATATACCGTTTATGTTTGGGTTCGATTGTATATAATGAGATAGGAATTCTATACATATAATAAATAAAGACGATGAGAGTGGACATCCCTGTCTAACACCTCTTTCGATATTAAAACTGTCAGAGAAGAACCCATTATTTATAATTATACTACTTATGTCACTATAAAAAAGTTTCACCCCTTTTATCATATTTTCTCCAAAGTTAATTTTCTCTAAATATGTGAACATAAAGGAATGGTCGAGGGAGTCAAATGCTTTTTCAAAGTCTGCAAAGAATATAAGACCTGATTTATTTGTGCTATTGAAGTAATTAATGCATTGTTGTATCAATCGTACATTTTCGCAGATATAGCTTCCTTTTATAAATCCGGATTGTGAACTTGAAATAATCGAAGGTAATATTTTTTAATTCTATTTGCGATGCTTTTTGTTGCAATTTTATAGTCATTGTTTAATAAACTTATAGGGCGCCAATTTGATAAGGTTTCTAGGTTTTTTCCAGGTTTAGGGATAAGTGATATGATACCTTGTTTTTGCAGAATAGTGAGATTTCCATTATTGAAAGAGTAGTTTAGGGAGTTGATTAAATATGTTTTAATCTCATTCCAAAATATTTTGTAAAATTCAATTGTTATACCATCTGATCCCGGACTTTTATTATTTTGCATTTCTTTAAGTGCCATTCCACATTCGTATTCAGTAAGGAGTCCTTCACATGAGTATTTTTCATTATCATTTAGAGTTGATTGAGGAGTATTGAAATTTGTGTTAGTTGAGGTTTGCTTCTTTTTATAGAGGTTTTCATAAAATAATCGTTGTTATTCTAGAATTTGTATCCTATTAGTTACTTCAATATCATTTACGACAAGTTTGTGAATGGTTTTTTGTTCACTTTTACGTTTTTCGATGTTTGCAAAGTATTTTGTATTTTTTTCATTGTGTTTTACGTGTTTAGCTCTCGCCCTTAGGATTATTCCATTTAGTTGTTCATGAAAAATGTCTTCTAACACTTGTTTTTTTTAATGTAGTTCACTTTCAATACTGGCTTTGTCGATAATATTAGTGTTATGTAGTTGTGTTTGTAATTTTTCTATATCATGTAGTGTTTTTTCTTCAAGTTTGCGTGTTTCTTTTTGTTTGAATGATGTGTATCTTATTGTTGTATTGCGTATGTTACCTTTTATAATCTCCCATAAAGTATTTGGGTTTGCATCATTGTTGTTTTGTACGGTATATGTTATTTCCTGTTTTATTTGGGCTTGATATTGAGCATCTAATAATATGCTGTTATTTAATTTAAAGTCTCTATAACGCTCAAAATCAACGAAAATTTCGTTAAGCATTTCGTAAAATAAAGTTAACACCTTAACAATCAGTGTTCCTTATAGCAATATCCAAAATTTTAACGCTAGATGTGATATGATTACATAGATTTTTGTGGATACAAAACGCTCGTGTTTATTTATTTGTGGCCACAATTAATTCCCGCGAATATATCTATTCATACGACACACGAACACCATTTTAGTGTCCATGTGTCGTATGAATAGATATGCAAAACAATAATGAAAACGAGCATTTTGCATCTACAAACATCTATTTTACCAGTCCACATTTGGCGTTGAAATTTCGGTAATTGCCATAAAGAACACTGATTTTTAATTGGTTAAGTTTATTTTACGAACAATTGTATGAACTGTTCTTTGATTTTGAGTAGTAATGTTACTTTAAAATAGCCCGGCCCTCGTTCTGGTTGAATGTTGTTTAGTTTGAGAGCAACAAGGGAGTGGTCAGTCATGAAACCTGGTTTGATGCAACAATTGTCGATTATATTACATAATGAGTCCGATATAAGAAAGTAGTCTAGCCTGCAATATATAGTTGGTTTGGAGTATGAATGCCATGTAAATTTGCACTTGGATGGATTTAATGTACGCCAAATATCTTACAAGTTACAATTTTCAATTATGTCATTCAACAATGTCCTATTTTTCAGATGTGTATATAAATTGCCATTTTTCTTGTCTAATATTGGATTTATTACGATATTAAAGTCTCCGCCAATTATTATATTTTTATCTGAATTGTCATTAATAAAGGTATGCAATGTTTTGTAAAAGTTACTTTCATCTAAGTTAGGACCGTACACATTAATTAATGTTATTTGTGTTTCGTGTATTGTAATGTCAAGGCTCGCTAGTCTTCCAGGTATTATGTCTTTGAAGTTGCTGACTTTTATATTTGAGTTATTTTTTATTAGAAATGTGATTCCTTGTCTGTTTGCGTGATGTCCACTCAGATAAATATCACCATCCCATTCGTGCTTTAATGCTTCAATAACAGTGTCCGTCAAATGACTTTCTTGTAGTAGGCATATATTATATTTCTTTTCTTCTAACCATTTGAACATTTTTATACGTTTTACTTTGTTGTTATGCCCTTTTACATTAAGTGTACATATTTTAATACTCATAAAGAATGGGGTTATAATAAATGATATGTAAGTACGTGCTTGTCCATTTAGATACTATCTCAGAAAGATGAATAAACATATCCATGCTATTAAATATGGATATGGGCTAACATGTTAAATCTTTAGTGTACAAGACATCTTATTGTACTTCATCTGCACATAATTGGTGATTTGCTGACGATAATATTAAACATGTTGTACATGCAAGTATGCTTAATATAATTATAAGTTTTTACATACATACTTAAGATAAACATAGTATTTTTTTAAAAATAAAACATATAAGTATACATCAGTTATTACACGATTGTTGTCAAAGTATGCCTCTCCTTTAAGTATTTGCTTTAAATATTATGAAAATATGCGACAGTCGTTAAAGGATCGGTCTTTAATAACTTGACAAAGATGTTGATAAATTTGATTCATATAAGGGAAATATTAATACACTGATTTCTGAAGTGTTGCCTACCTATTATCGAAAGGCAAAAAATATATGTTAGGCATCAGAGGTGTATTACGTTTTAAATACCATAATTTTCAGTAATGTGATATAAAAGAAATGCACGATTACAAAAATTATTCTATGTTTGAAAAATTAGTTCATAACTCGTTCAATATTAAGTATTGTCCAATCATCTATGTAATAAATAATGTAATCAGTGTAAATAAATAATTTTCAAACATATTTATAAGGAAAAAATTTAACACTATTAGTGATTTTACCACATAAACCCTTACACATTATTGAATGTTTATAAAGTTTAGCAATACAATGGTTTTCATGCACATGTCTAATATACATATTCAGTCAAGAGTCATTAATACATGTATTTATATGCATATTTCAAATATACATATTAGGTCTATTTCTATTATTATATTTATTGACAAGTACATTTCGAACATACATAGTGTGTTCAAGACATATAACTAGTGATTAGACAAAATATAAGTGTGTACGTTATCGCTTATTCTATTAGTTAGATTCTTGACTATTTTTTATTGTTGATATATTGTAACAATACAATTATTGACATTTACAAATATTGATTGTTGTTACACTATTACAATAATTATATTTCGATTTACACTCTAAATTTACATGTATGTTTGTTATGCTTTGTAACTAGTCCTTAATTGACGTGTACACTTATAAAACATGTGCTGGTTTAAGCTTATTCTTATTTTTGTATTGATTTAAAAGTTAACTTTTAATATATATATATATATATATATATATATATATATATATATATATATATATTGAGTTAAATGCATAAATGAAATGGACACATTAATTAGTTACTGCAAAAAGTAAATGCCTAAAAAAAATGTTGTGCATTGTAAAAAAACAACAAACATGCTTACTTCTTAGATACATATTAGTTTTAGTGTTACTTATACATTTATTCACATATACTGTTCAAATTAAAGCATGTATAGAAGTGATATACGCATATTTATTTACGTTTGCATTTCACGTGTGCATATTAGGTTAAATTTTGTCAATACAACTATAACTGCTTTTGTCTACATGACTTTCCTTTAATAAATATTGTGTAAAAAGGTATATAACTAGTAATAAAAAAATATGAAAAGGTTTGCCTGTTATAAATGGTTTTTTCTACTCGACACTATTACATTAATTTAAATTGTTCATACATTATTACACTTCATTTATTTGCATATACACTTTTAGTTTTATATATTGGTTCAAGTGCAATTTTTTCTTCATTCACGTGTGCATTTTAAAGTATTTACTATCCGTGACCATAGTGTTCATGGTAATTGCGTTTTAATCTAGTGTGCAATGTTCTCGAGTTTCTCGTGGTTTATACTATATAACTGTCCTTGCTGTCTAGATCATTTTGTATACTGTTCATCGAAGTTCTGAATACGAGTTTTAGCGCGAAGTTGGCCAGGGTAGATCTATCCAGTAGTGGAACTGCTCTGGTGACACTTTGTGAATATGTTCGTTTACGTCCCTATAGTAGATTACACCATCACGGGACCATGCGGATGTCACTATGTCCGTCTGTTTTTTTCGCACGCAAGCGAATACATGAGCGTTTAATTTAGTTAGGTGGTCGTTGATGTAGATTGGGGCACTCTGTTTTCGAAGGTGTTTTGCGTGACGCATTATGTAGCTCCTTTTCATTCTCGAAACCATTTTAAGAACAATGGGCCTGTCGTTATTTTTCTTAAAAATGCCGATTCTATGTGTAATGTCAATGTCGTTCATTGTAAGGTTTAAATCGGGTATGTTTTTATTCAGTGTTTGTATGACTTTTTTTGCCGTTTCATTTATAGTTTCATTTTCTTTGTCTGGAATGCCTTCTAATTTAATATTACTGCGCCGACTGTATTGTTCTAATTCATTCATTTTTGTTTCATTGGTTTCACCTTGCGTATTTATTTGTTTTTGGAGACGTTCATTTTCGTTCTTGTGTTCAATAATGGTTTTGCCTAACTTTTCAATTTCTTTTGCTAGTTTGCCGTTCTCTAGCTCCTTTTCGAACAACTCGCTTTCCACCTTTTCAATGCTGAGGACAAGTGAGCCTAGCATGTCTTCTTTTAAGTGTAGAACGACATCTTTGATCAGTTCTTTGAGATCACTGCTGTCTTTGGTTAGCATATTACTAAGTTTTTGGTTTATGCTTTGTAGTTTAGATGCGATATTGATCTCTTGTTCATCTTGCGAATCATCTTGTGTGTCACTCTCTTTATTTTTTTGCTTTTTCTTCTTTTGTTTGATGTTTTTCTTCTCAGAAACGCTTGTATCGGCATCACTTATGCTACTGATTACTCTACGCGTACGTTTGTCACCTGCCTTTATCGTGCTGTTTTCTTTATCCATCACGTAGTTTTATTATATAGTTTTTACTTTTCACGTTGTTTTGTTTAAAAGTGACAGTTAAAAAAAACTGTTCCAAATTAAATGTTTTTTATCATCGCTTGTTTACTTTTCTTTTTGCTGCAGTATAGAAGTTTAATTTCAGCGTGCGCGCTAGAGCTTGAAGCCTTGTAATCTCATTTTAAAACAAAATGGCGTCGCCCATATCAATTATGAATGTTTATTTCATCGTTGTTTTCATGTTATTTCAAGTGAAAATAAGTATATCTAATGACGAAAGGTTTTTTACCATATAGTGTTATCCAAATAACCCACAGTCTTTTTTATTTCACTTCGCATATATTTGTTTAATTTCACATTTTATGGCAGCACAAAAAAACACAGCTACTTCAAACCGCAAGGTCAAGTGATGTATATTTTATGATGGTTGTTAGAATGGTAAGTTTAATAATAAACGGACAGCCGGTATGTGAGTTCCAGCGGCTAGTACCAAAAAACTAAGTTGTGATTGTTTGTTGTATAGGCAAAGAAAGGATGTAAGGGAACACTTATTTCTCGTTATGGACTATCTTACGAAAATTCTTCGATTTACAAAAATATAAATTTCATTTTCTACCAAGTGTGCATCAAGCTTCATTACGTCTGAAGTTTTAACTCACATATGGCATTTTTAAACGCTTACCCTACTAAATTGTAAAAAAAATATATTATGGAATTGTGTTTCCTCGTTCTTAATCTACATTTATTTTTTAAGTTCTTATAGAGCTTCACGCTACATTACAATTACTTAAGTGCTATGCTCTTAACTGACTTATTATTAAACAAAATATGTGGACATTTAATCGTATTTATTCGCTTAAAGATTTCGTCAAATAAGGGAAATTTGATTAGAAATTCGTAGAATTAGTTCTTGTTTGCAATTTGGATGATATAACGGAACAAACACACACGCGCGCACGCACGCACGCACGCACGCACGCACGCACGCACGCACGCACGCACGCACGCACACACACACACACACACACACACACACACACACACACACACACACACACACACACACACACACACACTCATATTTGTTACATCTTATTCCTTATACTTACAATGAATGCCAGTGGAAACCTTTGTTTCACTACCGTGCATGTAATAGTGTCTGAATATATCTTTTGAAGTGTTTTGTAATATGTTTCTGATTAACGCATATCACAAAGCTGTGAATACAGCTATTTTTTTTAAAAGCATACAATTGTGAAAACTGAAACGCACAATAACATTTTATTTCTGAAATGAACATACACATGCTTTCGGATTATTTATTTTAAGGGGTGCTTAAAACATTAAATGCCAGTTCTAGTACAAAATAAAAAATCTCCCTAAATTTCGTCCCAAAGGAACATGTGTCTGTTGACCTTTTTGTGGAAGAAGAAAGACGTTTGTTTTTCGTTCTTCAAACAGTAAATTATAACAAAAAAGACAATGTGACTGAATCAGAAATAATATCAAAGTACTGACAGTACTGGTGTAACGATGCTTTTGAAGAGGATTGCTATAAAAGCATCTATTTAATTTTATCTACATCACCGCAATTGTGTATGTAGGTACGAACATTTTGGGTAGGAAAAAAAAATGAGTACGAACATTTTGGGTACACAAATTATGCAAAAAATGGGTGCGAAAAAAGATTTGGTTACGAAAAAAATTGGGTAGGAAAAGAAAATTGGTAAGGAAAAAAAATGGGTACGAGCAAAAAATTAGGTACGAAAAAAATTGGGTACGAAAAATGTAGGGTACGAAAAAAAAATGGGGGTACGGGGAAGTAGTATCCGTGGGGAACTTGATCCATTCAGCGAAACTGGGAGGCGGGTTACATTCTCGATCAAATATAACAAGAAATATCTTAAAAAAACGTTATGTTACAGTAAAACGTTTGTGGGTTATAACATTACGTTTCAGCATATAAATATAAAACTTGACATGCTCTTTAATTACACCATGCTCTTTAATTTCACATGTTTATCATACCAAACTTTTTATTTCGTTGTTTCCTTTCCTAAGTTAATGATGCTGTACGGACGTTATTTCACATGCCCATGTGCATGAACATATAATTTTTATCTTTTGATTATTTTTTTTTCTCTAATTTAATAAGCAAAGGCATGTTTGTTCGTTAAGTACAGCACAAATTTCATGATGATTCCGGAAAGTAGGTATGAGCACATAGTCGTAAGAGCACTTGAATACGTGAGTTCGCCTATGAACACATGGTAAGGTTAACTAAATCTCCGCGATATGGCCTAATATGTGTTTAAAACAGCAAACAATATCCAACAAACGAATGAATTATCAAACATAGTATGTGCACTGATGTGGCTCTGTAAGTTCTGTTTGAAAAGTTTATTAAATATGCACAATGAGAAAGCACGCATAAGAGCGAGTTTTTCAGATGTCACATGGCTAGTATGTTGTTTTTATACCATAGTCGCTACAACGTTTACAATTGGCAGGTTCGAAATAATTCGTTTTCTTTACACTCATAATCGAGTTGAAAGTTAATTATAGACAATAATTCGCAATTTATCACGACAAATGTCAAATACAATACAGAAAATGCATAGTTCTTTCATTGATATACAAACATATTATTAATTGAATATAACTGATTAAAAAGTAACGTTTCCAAACTATTATTAAATCTTTTCCCCCGAATATGCTGTCCTATTTATAGCTGAGCTTCCTATACCTTTATCAATGATACTAAGTAATAAGCGAGGTATGCCGATTAGAAAAATCGAGCTATCTCAATCGGTCTTTTACATAGGTCGCCATTGTGAACAATTTTTTCATGGAATGATACCTTAGACGAGCTGCTTCGCAGCATCGTAAAAAATCAGTTGGGAAACATTTGTTTCAGTAATCGACCAATATGCGAAACACGCTATCTCAAATTCTGAAATCTTTTCTGTTGATTCGTTCCTAATGTCGGTAAAATTTTGATTTAAAGCTGAATCACGCAACATGTATTATTTGACAAGTTGTAACATATTTTCAATTTCACGGCCGTTAATCACGCGCGCCACCTCTTTTTTTGGATGTATTAATAAATGAGCGAATGCAACTTCCGAGGTGGCGCTCAGGCCCTGATGTTTTGAAATTTAACGGATAATTTTACAGGGTGATTAGGTTTAATATGGGTTTTTTGTTTAAAAAAAATCGGCCAATGTAGTGCGATTAAGCGATTATAAATTCAATTAAAAATGTATAGAAACATACAATCTCAGCCCATTTGGAAATGTGAGGACCTTTATAAGTTTTGGCAGGGTAGAATTCGTAAACGCAAATCGATGTCTTTTGTCTGTGTGACGAGCAAATTCCCTGCCAATAAATTCTCTAATTACATAAAACGATTGTTTTAAACCTGTGCAAGTTAATGCGTGCACAAAATCATCGGCTTCTAGCCGATCTAATAGATTTGTCACCTGCCTTTATCGTGCTGTTTTCTTTATCCATCACGTAGTTTTATTATATAGTTTTTACTTTTCACGTTGTTTTGTTTAAAAGTGACAGTTCCAAATTAAATGTTTTTTATCATCGCTTGTTTACTTTTCTTTTTGCTGCAGTATAGAAGTTTAATTTCAACGTGCGCGCTAGAGCTTGAAGCCTTGTAATCTCATTTTAAAACAAAATGGCGTCGCCCATATCAATTATGAATGTTTATTTCATCGTTGTTTTCATGTTATTTCAAGTGAAAATAAGTATATCTAATGACGAAAGGTTTTTTACCATATAGTGTTATCCAAATAACCCACAGTCTTTTTTATTTCACTTCGCATATATTTGTTTAATTTCACATTTTATGGCAGCACAAAAAAACACAGCTACTTCAAACCGCAAGGTCAAGTGATGTATATTTTATGATGGTTGTTAGAATGGTAAGTTTAATAATAAACGGACAGCCGGTATGTGAGTTCCAGCGGCTAGTACCAAAAAACTAAGTTGTGATTGTTTGTTGTATAGGCAAAGAAAGGATGTAAGGGAACACTTATTTCTCGTTATGGACTATCTTACGAAAATTCTTACAAAAATATAAATTTCATTTTCTACCAAGTGTACATCAAGCTTCATTACGTCTGAAGTTTTAACTCACATATGGCATTTTTAAGCGCTTACCCTACTAAATTGTAAAAAAAATATATTATGGAATTGTGTTTATTTGACAAGTTGTAACATGTTTTCAATTTCACGGCCGTTAATCACGCGCGCCACCTCTTTTTTTTGGATGTATTAATAAATGAGCGAATGCAACTTCCGAGGTGGCGCTCAGGCCCTGATGTTTTGAAATTTAACGGATAATTTTACAGGGTGATTAGGTTTAATATGGGTTTTTTGTTTAAAAAAAATCGGCCAATGTAGTGCGATTAAGCGATTATAAATTCAATTAAAAATGTATAGAAACATACAATCTCAGCCCATTTGGAAATGTGAGGACCTTTATAAGTTTTGGCAGGGTAGAATTCGTAAACGCAAATCGATGTCTTTTGTCTGTGTGACGAGCAAATTCCCTGCCAATAAATTCTCAAATTACATAAAACGATTGTTTTAAACCTGTGCAAGTTAATGCGTGCACAAAATCATCGGCTTCTAGCCGATCTAATAGATAAAATTGCATTTTTCATAAAGAGATGGAGCCAATGCCAAGGAGGTGGCGCTCAGATTAGGGGGTGGCGCCAATGTACATGTATAGCTATTTTAAAGGGAAATATTTTATGTTATGGTTTCTATTATGTTTACAGGACTTACATTATTTTGTGTAAAGTGACTATTTCGGCACATTTGAGTCGCGTGCGTTTTTAATTAGAAAAAGTTGTTTTCTTATAATGTATTGATGGATTTAAACGTTCTTTTTTGTAAGACAACACCATTTAACATGTATTATACAAAAATGTTAAAAGACCGAGCTATTTTCATTTTTTGGAGTTGATAGTGAGAAAAACAACATAAATGAGCCTAATTAAGATTCGTTGACCTTGGCCTTTTAGTAAATTAAGAATTTGGATTAACGGCCACAAATCATAGTTTCAAGATGAAGTGTTATCTTATACTTATTTCGTGAATTATCATACTGTATACAAATATTGATGTCGATGAATTATTTTGATGATGTTAAACATTAAGTTATTGGTTTGATTGAGTATTACACGTTTTTTGGTATACATCGTTCAATATGTTTTATTCATGTTGGTGACTTCCTGATTGAGTTGATCACTTATATATTTAGAAAACTACATCATATTTATTATAGATTGTGTTTATGTTCTGTAAAGATTTCGGCCTTCGTATTACCATTGAAAAATAAATTTCATATAACAAATCACATTATCTATCAAATCTGCGTCATGTGATAATGTCATTGCGATACGACTGTTTATTGATACATCCCGTATTGGCGCCACCTCCTATCATTAGCGCCACCTCCTTAGCATTGGCTCCATCTCTTTTGGAAAACTGCAAAACTATCTACAACGTCGGTAACAAGCCAATATTTTTATGCGTGCAGCATCTAATGTATGATGTACGCAATCGTTTGATGCCGTTAGTGATTCAATTGGGTGCACATTTTCTCGTCACACAGGAAAAACTTATCGAAATTCTTTTTAAAACTCCACCATGCCACAACATATAAAGGTTCTCACGTTTTAAAATGGGTTGAGAATGTACGTGTCTGTACATTTTTGGACGAATCAATCTTCGCTGAATCGCACTACATTGCCCGATTTTTAAAATAATGCGAATTATGTTAAAAAAAACTTACAAAACCTAATCACCCTGTAAAATTGTCCATGAAATTTCAAAACATCCGGGCCTGAGCGCCAACTCGGAAGTTGTATTGGCTCATTTATTAATGCATCGCACACAAGAGGTGGCGCGCGTGATTAACGGTCGTGAATTTGTTTGATTCGGATTCCTGTGGCACCTTTTATCAATAAACTAAATTTCTTGATATAAAAACGACACATGTGTTTTCATTTTTATAATAAGCAATTTAATGTCAGCTGCATTTTATTCTCGTTTTGTCCAATCATATCATACTTACGTTGTAAAATTTATATTTGAATAAAATTTACTAAATTAATTAAAACACAACGAATGTGACGACCCTAACAATATAAGAAACCTTAAATAATCTTAAACTATCAAGAATATATACAAGTACAAACAAGTACAAAGTTTCTTCTCGCATACCAAATTTGCACATGAAGTGAAACCATCAAATAATCGGAAACTAAGGATAATTTGTAATAAGGGATATTGGAATTCATTCTAACAATTACCTCTAACAATTATCTTATGAAGACAATGCTTTTGAAAGTGTTTTAAGCTGCGAGACAAATCATGAAACACTCGGTAGTATTCATTTTTTAAATTCGTTAGTTTTATTATAATTCCTGTGTTATGCAAGTCGACGTTAAAGACCATAGAAGCTAGATGCACTTACGGTCAAAATAAAAACATAAACCGGTCTTAAACTATACAATTTGTTGTAGTTTCTCCGCGGATTAGAGGTAAAACGTTGGTTTTTACAACAATATATCTCAGGGTCGATTCCCGCTGAAGTCTAAGTGTTTGTGTTTCTTTTTTTTTCCTTGCTATCAAAATTATTTTAGACTATTCAAAATATTTTTAATAAACACATGTCTTATTAATGCGCAAATCAGTATAATGATTCGTGATACATATTTATTAAACAAGAATATGCAAATAAATGAGTAGGTCAAAATGTGAAATACAGATAAATGGAGGAAAACCTGGATTTTCTGAGAATCCTTACGTGTTCATTAACTCTGTCAAAATTTAGATTTTTGATGCAGATAGGCAATATGCGCAGAAAGAGCAGGACATAAAAAATTTGTATTGCAATTCTAAAACCTTAAACAATAAACTCGCGGAAAGCATAATACAAGTATGATGAAATCGTTTTAATTTTTCGCTTTACAGTTTTTGCCGTTTTCTGTCCGATTATCAACATGTACGTATCGAAGCTTGTTTTTGTATAGTCGCAAAATTAACCTATGTAAACCCATACTGCCACCACATAATTTGCAATATAATGACTACACAGGAAACGCTAATGCTTAATGTTGCATTCCATATAATTATACTAATTTCAATACATTTTTCCTTCTATGTAGACGTTATTAGATTGTATTACATCAGATAGGAATATACACACTATTTGCAATGCCAAAATATATAGCATTTAGTTTGCCATGATTTTAATGCATTTTAAAATGTATTGCGGCAAGTATATTGTGACGTTATGAAAGGTTTGAGTAACGCATTAAACAAAAACACATGGCACTCAATAAAAAAATAATGAAATAAAACAAATAAATTAATATGCTCACTTTATAATCAAAGCGCTGAAGGCACTGAAGATGTTCGCTATTGCATAATTTAACACGCAATTCATTTTTCAAAATCAATCGCAAGTTTGAAATGAACACACGCCATGCAACTTTAGAAAGTGTGTGTCAGAGCGCACGTGTGCACTTTTTATCATCCTTATTATTTCATAGAAATAACTTAGACAAAATAAAAATAACAGGCTTTTTGGACGTTCTGAAAAAATAGAAAGTATGATGAAAACGGTAAGGAGAACTTAATATAAAGACAATTTGCAGTCACCATCATATTATAGGAATATTTTTTTTAATATCAAATAACAATCTCACTAAGAATATAAATTCATAATGAAAGTTCCGTGTTCAAAACTTCTGATTTTTGACACCATATACAAATTCAAAATATACAATAATCTTCGTATCTTGTATATGGAGGAATAAAAGTATATAAACATTGCTGTTTATGCTTTACTTGTTACCCAGGCAGTTCACACGGTGTCAACAACGCTGGCATAAACATAGGTATAGAGCACTAATGCGCTTTTAGGCGTAGCTGTTTTACTCAGTTTTTATCTTTTACATAACGCCAACAGACACGCATGAATATTTTCGAATATTTAATAAGCTAATTCGAGATACAACCTCTGAATTTTTGCTTCATCACTGCGTATGTGCTCAATTCAAAGGATGTAGCACTGTTCAGTGTAAGGAATTCCGGACTACTCTCTGTATGCTCAAACGACACAAATTGTGGCTCTGTTACAATTACGCGTTACAATCCATCTCGCAGAATTTCACTTTCGCCTCCAAGATGAGAAAACAATCATTAGCGAAATAGTATAGTGTCACGATAAGAGAAAATCGTTTAATTATCATACCACAGTGTTTGCCGTACTTGGTCAGCACGTCATTATTAACAAGTTTGCTATTTTGAATTCAATTTTGTATGTATATATCATATTTCAAAATAACTTGCGTATATTCATTGTTTGAAATGAAGGTTATACTAAACGTATGAGGTAAAGGCTTTAATACCAAGGTAATACACATTACCACTGCCAAAGGATCTTGTAGAGTTTTAAGAATTGATGCAAGTATATTGCATTGAAATTATATCCCAGCATATACCGGAAACCTTTAATGTGACGTGTTCACATTTTTGTTTATAAACATAATATGCCATTACATGCATATAGTAACACATTCATTCTATATTAAAACGTTTGAAATAGTTATAACTGTAGGAATGAATTTAAGTTATCCGAACCAAGAACCTTTGATAGCAAACTCGTACTTGTTATCACTGCACCATTTGAGCTATTGTGTTACAATGGTATTTAAAAACAGGATGCGTTTTTCAAATAATTTCCATAACAAAACCGCTTTATGTTTGTTCCAATTTTGATGGAGGATTTTCAATAAACGAATCTAAACTATCACTTTTTTAATCAGTGTGTTATTACTTATATTAAAAGTTTACGTTCGTTATGGAATCTATGGATATTTTAAGGGGTTAACGTAATATTTATGTCATGTTGCAATTGAGCGTAGTAAGGATGCAATGATAAGACAGTACCTTCTGATTTACCAAGTGCGGGCGTGGTATAGTCTAATTAGTCGAAGTATGTGTCAATAAAATTAGTGGAAACACACAGTCCTTTCATCGATTTTTGCAAGTTTTTCCGAGATCAGTATTATAACTGTAGTTTCATGTTTAACTTAACTTGCTGGTATAACAACGCTTCCGTTCATAATCGCCATGTCCGGGGACACTTCCATCTATAGCAATAGACAATCCCAGAAATTTATAACTCCCGGATTACCGCCCCTGAATACTCGCGCGCGCCTCCAAAACGGTACTGAAGAAAAAAACAGGGACATACATGTATATGTTTGTATTGGTCCCTGAACAAAACAAGGAGGCGAAACGATTTTATCGAATATATTTGAGGATTTAAATAAATCTGATAATAAATAGTTCGTGTTTGTTTAAGATAAGTTATTACGTATTTAGTAGAAATAAGGTTCATCTGCATTCATTTCAGGATAATAAAACTCAGCATGAACAGGGACCTATTTGTAAAGGTCCCTGTCAAGAATAAGGTATTGATTGTCATTTAACATGTTATTAAAATGCGACACGTGATATGCTATCTTAATTACGGTGTCTACACATGTGCAGACATGTGGTGTCACGGGCATACCCATAAACGCTTTTAATCCACACTTGGGACATCGCTTCCGATTGAGCGGATTCGTTCGCTCCTTTATCGCTGATGTTTTTTTCAAGACCTTTATCTTACTGAAATTAATCATCCGTAATACACGAAGCAAAATCACTTATTTTTTTCGTGTTTTTATTTTTTAATCGTTAATTTAGACTTTATTACGAAAATTAAATAAAGACACAAGGTTAGGAAATCTAGAGAACACTATTGGAACTATTCAAGTTTATTTAAGGCTACATATTTTTCATGTTGAACATGTTTATCGTGAATTAAGATGTTATACGAAGGCATTACTGAAAGGTATGCTTAATAAAGCAAACTTGGCCTTAAACATTACGTGTTGTCACTGAATATTGTTGCAGAGACACATATTTTATAAATCTATCGTGTATATTTCTTATTTAACTTATATTGATCAACGATGTTTAACAAATCGACACTTGGTTTCATGTTTCAATTGTTTTCAATCTAACTGTGCGAATTCATTAGGTACTGTGTATTGGAATAAAGCGGGTGTGCACTATGATTACGCTGTAATCTGCCAAATTCTTCAGTACCGTCAGGATCAGCGGGTCACGTGATAGCCAATGTGGCGGCGGTCAATTTATCAATTCTGGGATTGTCTATTGAACTATGCGTTTAAAAGATGCAAACATCGATGTAAAATCATTCCGACATAAGCATAAACAGAAGTAGTTGTTGAAGGTGTGATTGTTAAATATTCAGTAAAAACAATCATAGAACTAAATTATGGTTACAAAATAGTTAAAATAAAAGCCTTATTAAAAAACTGGTCTAGAAGAGTTTGTACACCAATAAGAAGAATTCAAGTAATCAAAACATTAGCCTTTCCAGCGCTTAATAATCGCTTTGTTTCATGGCCAAATCCACCAAATAATTTGTTAGAAGAGATCTATTAACTTTTTTAAATTTTTTGTATGGTATGGTTAATTAGCAAATTTGCAAAAATATTGTAATAAAAGACTATACAGAAGGTAGTTTAAAGGAGGTGGATCTGTTTGCTTTTGTAACGTCTTTCAAGTGCTAATGGATCAATGGAATAGTCAATGGAAATAGAAAATGGAAACATATTGTTGATAGCTTGGTCGATTAAAAAAAAAATACAACTGCGGCAGCCTTTATCCTGACAACGTTATTCAAAATTTGTTGAAGTTTGTAAAAAATAACCATTTAAACATCACATTTTGCTTCCAAATCCACTATCCTATAAACTAGAGATAACCAATGGTAGCAAAAGTGTATTTTTCAAATCATGGTTCGACATTTTGATTTTGTTGGGGTCTTTATGCAGAGCACTGAATCTTTAACCTTCTACAGAAATGAAGATTTTTGCAAAGTATATAACATCCATCCAAACTACTTAATTGTCCAAGGAATAATTAAAGTAGTGAAAAGATACTTGAAGCTCAAAGGCTCTTCTGACACAAGATTGATTAAGCCCTATATCCCCACTAGCCCGACACAATATTGATTAAGCCCTATATCCCCACTAGCCCAACACAATATTGATTACGCCCTAAATCCCCACTTGCCCGACACAAGATTGATTAAGCCCTATATCCCCACTAGCCTACAACCCATCTTACAAAACACAAAAGGTACAAAAACTATATATGGAGTAATTTCAATGAACGAGTCGTTGCCTGTGTATATAGATAAATGGTTGAACATTTTTAATTATATTGGAACAAAAACTCGCGCCATTTTTTGATATGTCCTTTCTCATTACAAGATATACCAATTTACAGTGGTTAAAATATCGAATTGTACATATAATCATAAGTACAAACTCTTTGTTATTTAAGAAAGGATGAGACAAGTGTACTTTTTGTGAAAGTAAATGCAAAACTATTTAACACATGTTTTTGGGAATGTAAGAATGTCAATAATTTAAGTACAGATTGCTTTATGGATGTAATCATCTTTCGAACCTTTTAAATATGCCTTCCTTTACACTAGGACATGGAAACACGACTGGGTATTTAAACTTAATATTTGTTTCGATAAAACTATTTATTTATAATTGTAAAATGAAAAAAAACAAGACCTACTCTAAAAGCTGCAAAACCGTACCTGTTATTGCAACGTCAAGTTCTGAATGAAAAAAAACTATTTTATCCCACTTTTACAGCGAAATCGGTTGATTAAAGCCCCGTTTATTAAATTTCATCTATAATCAACGGCAAGGCTATAATCAATGGCACGAAATGACGTCATCAACTGCCGAACCGGGACTACTTTTTTTCCACGCACCTCGTCATCTGTATTTGCCAAGTGCATCAATAATAAAAACAATCTCAAAAGTTTGTCAATCTTAATGACCTTAAATCAAAGAAAAGTAGCAAAAATACGTGTTTTTTGTCATTTATTTTTATTAAAACCTCTAGTATTAGGTAAATTTAACACTATGCAAATAGGTTCTGTTGTTGTTGCTCCCCTTTGAAGAAGTCAGTTCGAGTTGCTCCCCTTTGTCCGTAGAAAACAATCGTCTGGACAAAGACATCCTGTGTGTATTTACAAGCTGTACTCGGATATGCGTCCATCTGATTTTTCTTCAAAGAATCTTTTCAACCTGGCAATACGCACAAATGACACTGCATCCCAGTGGTTCTTGCGTCAACAATTGGGTGTCAACAAGCTAGGTCAGATGCTGAAGGCCATGGCAAAAGACGCCGGCTTTCTCAAGCACAAGAGAATAACGAACCACTCAGTTCGCAAATTCCTGGTCCAAAAACTTCGAAATGCAAACATTCCACTCACTGAACCCATGGCCATAACAGGGCACAAAAATGTCCAGTCCATAACCAATTATTCCAACATATCTGTTGAACAGCAGCAAAAGTGTTCATTCTTGCTCAGTCCAAGAAAATGTAACAATCCAACAGATTCCTCTTGTTCACTTTCATGCACCAAAACAATGGCCGAAATGCAGCCTAGACAACCACTGTCTACCGTCGAACAAGTTGATTTTGATGTCCGCCCCACCCAGTCACTTCACCAGCAAATGTCTTTCTATAGTTCGAACAACTTTGCCTCACAATTCTTTGGTGCCACTTTCAACATTCAAACTGTATATAATTAGCTTAAATCCAAGTAATCTTTGTTATTTCGTCACGAAATAACCACATATTATAACAAAGAAGCACATATTGTTCACCTCGTGATCGACTTGATAGTTTGATATCGAACGTGAATTGTGTGTGGTGTTAGGCTACGTTGTAAACAAATGTAGTTCCTTGTATATAACAACTTAATGTCATATTGATATCATACAACTTTAAGATTTGCAATTCAATGTGATTAAAATTGTAATTAATAACGCTCGACACTTTGTTACATAACGATATTCTGATTTAAAAAAAAGATTATTTGATCAGCGGTTATTTTTGGAACGCGGAGTAATACACTGACCTTGGTTACACTACAGTCATTATCAAAGTACGACAAACACTCATGAAAACTTATTTTGGTTTAAATAAAACAAGTTTACTGAATAAAAAGTGGGATAAATAGACTAAAGGCTCGTGCTTTTTGTTTTCTAAGCCTCGCATGATAAACCTGATCTATAATCAACACTTACCTATTATTCTCTATTTAACAAATCTTGCAAAAAAAACAAACAATTAGAACTTTTGTTTTCAATTTCCCAGAAGTGTTTTTTTGTGATTTGTGACATAAAAAGTGTTGTATTGTTAACTTTTTTTTTAAACAAAATTGTTAAATGTAAAAGCTTTTGATAGTTGAGTGTATAAAATGTATTATTCTATGCATAAAAGTATGTAACTTGTTAACTCTGTGAGGTATGGAGTGGGGTGCCCTAGACCCTCACATTCCTTTTGACGTGGATAATAAATTACATTTAACGGGGATTTTTTTTATATGGCTGTGTTATAATCAGCGGTTTTCGATATGGACTCTTTGGTTTGTATACGGAAATTGTGGCCTTAAGCGCAGCATTAAACATTGACATGCCAATGAAGTCGTGGTATTTTAGTGTAACAATAATTCGATTTTAAATGCAGGATAAGTGACTTGTATAAATTGGAATAAACGTATGGCCATACGTCCGAAGTAAATGTATTCTAGTCAATGTTTGATCTAATCAATTTGTAATTTATGTACTCCCAAAGTAATACAAAAGTTTAAGGTTAATGCTTAACAAAAAAGTGATACAAAATGCAGCATAAACTTAGTTTTAACTTTAATAAAGATGTTCTGTCGCAGCATTGTTGACATCCAATCAGGTTGTTTATAATAAAAATCTTCACTAACATTGATCTATATTGTGATTTTATCTAGCAAACACTCCGCATTATTTAATGATGTCCAGATTATGGCTTAACCACCAAAGAACGTACAGAGGCAAGTGAAGCTCTTTCTACTGACTACGAGTGTGTGATACCTGTAAGGATTTGAAAAACCCTCTTAAAATAAAACAACTTTCATTCCTGTACGACTTTACTAAATGTATAGCGAAACAGGAATGTGCTTCGGAACTTACTTTCCCGGATAAAAATTGGCGTTGTTGCATAACCAGTATTAATTAGATTTTAGTTGATAGCATTGCTCTTGTTTCGCGACCAGAACTGTTGACATGCGAAAGGACATCTGGGTTGAACAGTAATCGCGAAACACATGTGGAGTTTCGTCTTTGACATATGTCTGTATATTTGGGCTTATCTGGAAATAATAAAATGTGAACAAAACAAACGCTAATTATGCATCTAAAAGGTTGATAGAATTTAAAGTATTTGTTTAATAACTGTTAATATAGACCGCATTTCTTAAGTTTTATTTAAATATATGTAGTAGACCTAGAGAAATTGAAATATGTCACACAAAAATATACCACCTAAGTTACAGGAAAGATTTACGGGCCAAAATTCATTTTATACTTGTAAAATGTGTTTTGAAAGTCGTTTATAAACATAATTGTTATAACAGCGGGGATCGAGCCTAGCGACCGGGAGGTCATGGGTTCGATCCCCGCTGTGGGAGCGTTCTTTCGATCTCCCATATAGACACCAAGTACTGGTTCTAGGCCCAGGAAACGGACTCGAGAGCATTTCAAATAAGTAGGAATTAGTTTCCATGCAATCGAGCTAAAATAAATAGGTTTAAACTAATTGTTATAAAAAAGATCACTCTTTGCACGTTCGAATACATCTATTGTAATTTGCATTAATTCATAAACATAACATTGCTGAAACATATAAAGGAGGAATGTGTGTATCACCAGAACGCAAATAGTTTTAAAGGAACCTTAAATTGTAAGGCCTGCAAACAACGGATAATGTCAGTGTGCCATGTCTGCAAACAACCTCTTATCTTTTTGCCTAAGGGACTCTTGTTGTTGATAAATCATTGTGCGGAACATTAATTGTGAGGTCAACTAAGAAATATTTTCATGTACATCCAACAGACAGTCAACAAAAGCAGACAATGTGCCTGACTTGGAATAAATCTAATCTATAGGGAAACATTTAATATGCCGTCTGTCATTGTACCAGAATGCTATCTTTACATACTCTTTGTTTACTTCTGAGACAATTTATTTGTTGCGTTAATTGTAGTGAACACATATTTAACAATAAGTCACGTATAGCCCAACTTTTTTTGTCAACTCATCAATTTATCATATTTCCGTTTGCAATATATTTAATTTAACCTTATTTTCTTGACAAAAACACTATATTTTAGAGTCAATCAGCGGAGACATTAATACTTATATGGAATGATAAAGAAATACAAATGGACTAAGATGATCTGTAACCTGACTTCTCGGACCGAATTATATACTTCACACAATTCTTATCACTCGTGCAAAAAATTCGAAACTATATTTTAAAAATTAAATACAATCTACCGGAGAAGTTGACAGAAATGTGCAATTATAACTATTTCTAAAACAAATGCAACCATAATCCCAATATTTTTTAAATTTACACAAAGCATGCACACTATAAATTCCCCAATTATTGCAACTCTGTTATTTACGATTGTTTGATCGCAATTTAATGCATGTACACAAGTAAAACGTTATCGTACCCTCAGATGCATTTTTAACGTATTCAACTAGACCCTATTCGGTAAGGGGGTTAAGTACGCGTAAAAAAATGATAAAATAAAATAGTAAATGACTACTTTATCACTTTCTATTTCGCCAAATAATTAAAAGGAACACGCTGAACTTAACAACGTCATAAATTGAACTTGTAAACACGATAGCGACATGTTTTGACAACAACAATCAGCAACAACAAAAGACAGCAATCTTGAGCTCGTCCTGCGAATTATGTTATGCGCCCCTTTGTAAATATCGTTAGATTTATTAGCGTTGAATATATAAGCCAAATATACCAGACAAGTTAATAATATGAAGGCGCATCCTATTCTAAATGAGTAAAGTTCTGCAATATCAAGTACCATTCGAAAGTGTTAGCTGTAGATCTGCTTAATACTAATCCTAAAAATGACTACTGCTGTTGAAGGTGTACGTCCAAAACTATTGCTGCGTTTGCCTTCCTGAATTAAGACACAATGTTGAATTCGATGAGCGTATAATGTTCCAACTGAATAAATTATATAAAGAATTTGAGGTCAGAATTTAGCTTATTTAGCCTGAGAAACGATTGACTATACCGAAACTATAATACTGAAACGTTATTGATGTTTAAAACTCTAAAATAAGTCAATGCTTTTAAGCATATATGATCTGTATTTTTACTGTTGGCTTTTAAGCATATATGATCTGTATTTTTACTGTTGGTCAAAGCGTATCGTTTTTCGAATCTAAAGTTGTATGTTAATTGTGTGTTGCGTAATTGTTTTACGTCTACCGATCGATACATTTATTAAATAATATATATATATATACACATATATACTATATTTAGAAATACTTCATAAGCATGGTATAAATTAAAAATGGATGAAAAAAGGAATCCGAGTAACTATCGTCAATAAAACATAAGTTCAGAAAAACATACATATAACTTTATACGAAGCCTAGTTATTAAAAAAAACACAAATTGAAGATTCTTTGTGTATTGTTAAAATATTTTTATATAAGTAAACGATGCAACTCTCAAAATCATTAAACTTTATATCTAAATAGCATTATTGAAGAACATGTATCATGCGGTGTCGATTAATGTGCAAGAAACAGCTTTATTTGGACAGAAAATAATCTGTGTTAAATAAAATTAACAATCTAGTCTTGCATAGTGAGTTGTCCTTGTGACCTGTCCAAACCACACCAGCTTCCGTCGCTTTATGGTCACCTTTATGGCTTCTTGTTGACCGGGTGCTGCTGACTTATGCTCCATGTAGGCGATACGAAAAACTCATCGGAGACACTTGAATGCAAAAGCCTGCGTTACGTTTTCCGGTGAAAAGTCAAAGTTTCGTTGCCGTTGGAGCTGCATCTAACAACCTGCTCAGTGTGACTATCGCTGTTTTTGCCGTGGAAATATTTATTCGGACAGCATCGGTACTAGTGTCATTCTTGGACATGGTTACAACCTTAAAGCTCTTTACCTCTTAGCTTCTCGCCGCTCATGCTGGCATTGTTCGATATGTTTGCAAGCGTCTTCGATTTTTATGTGCAGAAATACATCCCTTTTGCACCTTCTCTTTCAGTGGATCGGTTGGAGAGGTATTGGAGTTCACATCTGTTTCAATCAAATAGCTCAATGTCATCAGCGGATCTATATTTAGAAATGAGTCTGTCACCGTATACAATGGATGTTTGATGGTCTTAGAAGGTCTCCTACTTTTTATAAAGAACAGGTTAAATATGACTGAAGAGAAATTTCTGACGGACGCCCACTTTGACCTGAAGAATCTACCCATCTCTGTACCTTGAGAAATAATGCGCGGCTGGTTTTTACGTAGAGTACTTAGATGACTGTATCCGTCATTCGTAAATGTTGAACCCTCTACCAGCCTGCCTTCTTCCAACATTCGTTAAGTCGACGAAGCTGTCGATGCAGAAACACTTGCAACCCCACGTAAGCTCTACCATCATCGACTTCAATGAAGAAGTCGATTATGGTAGAGCTAATTTCGGGAATGTAGATGATTCTTATGATGCCTCTACCGTCACAAATGCGTTTCACAGTGCCTCGCTCAGATTAAAATCCACACAGACCTTCCTCTAGAAGCTCCCCGGTCCTTCATATCTTTCGGTTAAGGATGATGCGTAGCATGGTATTGCTGGGGTTGCTGATGAGGCTGATGTTTCGATAATTCCGGAATAGCTCGTGGTTGCCCTTTTTCGGCAGATTTTCGAAGAGGTATTGGGTCCACTCGTTGGGTCGTTTCTTCTTTTATAAGGTCATCTGGCATAGTGCCGTTAATGCAGAGGTCGTTGGCTCTCATTCGTGCTGAATCAGATCAGAAGGGACGTTGTCAGCTCCGGACAATATTCAGACTGCACACGGTGGGATTCACCTAATCCCTAAGTATAGGCTAACCTTCTGGTCTGAGATAGTTCTAAAGGGGACTGAGTGTGGTCGAAACCATTAGTTGCAGTGCAACATTCAGTAGAACGGTTTAGGAATGAAGCATTTTCGGTCAGGATGTTCACTTCCGTGTCTCATCTGGGGTTGCTAGTCTTCGAGAGGGCGATGCGGTCCGTCTAACCGCTGCATGCTATCTGTACACCTCATTCGACAGGTCACTTCTTTTTTCACTAATAAAGTCAGTAACACCAAATTCGAGCAATATAAAATTAATTTGATTATTTTTTTATCGTGTGTATAGTGCATATAGGCAAGATCGCACTGGTGTTGTGAATATAGTGTCCGCCTAGCAATTTGGTGGTCACGGATTCGATCCCCACTGTGGGAGAGTTCTTTAGATTTTCCCTATAGACACCAAGTACTGGTTCAAGTCCCAGGAAATGTACTCGAAAGCGTTTCGAATAAGCCGTAGGCTGTTTATTGAATCGAGCTAAAATAAAAAGGTTTAAACTATAAACTATAACATGCAAGATAGAAAGTCGAAATTACTGTCTTTCTCTTATATACATTGTTTTAAGATATTTATAACAGAAACAGAAACGTATAATAACAATGGCATCATAGCAATTCCCATCATTGAATATTTACGATCATAACCGCACTAGAAGATGACATTATATATTTAAGAATCAGAAAATGTGCAATTATCCTAATCATATTTGACATTGACGACGTTGCTCAAAGAAACGACATGCATTAACCGCCCGTTCAATACGCCTCGGGACTTGCGGCTAATGGGGCTCTATAAAAAACATATCTCTTCCCGAGAGGAATTTTTTCATGGTAACATTATTGCACAAAATTACAAGTTTCCAAAATAATGTCATAGATTCTAAAAAGAATGTTTACATTTCATTCAAACAAGAAACATTATACGCATGACATAGACACATGTCAAACGGATAGGCTTGTTAACGGATAATTATATAATGAAATCGTAAGAACAAGAAAATAAGTTTTAACGCTTTTCATCGATTACTTTCATCGCTTTCAAAATTTTGATAATTTGAAATCATTCGTCTTCTTAATCATGTTATTACAACATAAGCACTAACGTTTATTTAAAGTGGAGTGTTATTCCGAGAATATCTGCCAATTTATATTTTTAACAGGAAACAGGCACATAATCTTACAAAAAAGCACAGACGCATAAAAAGTAGGTTTCAATATTTTCAAATTTCACAGAGGTTCAATAAAATGAATACATATTTTAGCCAAATATGTGCACTGAGTTTTAAATTTCAAAAACATAACCAAAACAATCCATTTGTAAAATGTTCTTATCAATTGAGACCCAATTTGTATTACTGTATATAAATGATATGTATGCGCTCACATATTTGTTATCTATGCGATAATAATGATATGTACGATGAGCGGCAAAGAAACAACATGTATCTTTATTATTAAAGAATAAATAAGAATAAATAAGAATCTTCAAGAACGTATTGAACGTTCGGAAAAAATACTTAAATTGTTTTATAAGTGCTGCAGACTAAAAAATAACGCAAGCAAAATAGGCCTCCAAATAAAGATATTCGGTAAACAATATTCGGTTATTTTATTTATAATCCTCTTTCAAGATTAAATTCGTAACTCTGTGCCTTGCGGTTTCAGAGGAAGACTTTTAAACATAAAGTTTTTAATAATTACTTTACAGGACAAAAAGTGGGCAAAAGTGTGGACAAAAGTTTTAATAAATAAGCAAAATTGAATCATTGGTAGATGTTTCTTTTAAATTACAAAACACAAGTGTGTTCAGAATTTGCATTTGTTGATTACAAAGGGTTTTGTTTTCAAATACAGCATGATAATAAATAAATGACTATTATTTTTTACTAAGAAAAATGTACTTGTCCTAACCATAATGGCAGTTTGTTTTGGCACTGTTTTTTTTGCTTTTCAATGAATCATACCGTTTTTATTGTTGTGACGTCCAGACTGTGATTTACTTTGACTTGACTGAATATGAAAGCGTTATAACAAAATACACTTCAACAGCATACTATGTCTGATATGCTAAGCCTGGTACCTTTGAGGATAGATGCTAATCTTTAAAATTTAACATCTTAAATGTACACACTTTTTAATCGATAGAAACATAGTTTGCGAAGACACACTATTCGGAGACATATGTTCTTTCATTTCTCTATTATTTATGAACGGAAGTCTACTGGACGACACTTTACGCACAAGCATTATGCCCAGTTTTCTCAGAATTCGACTCATATACATGTGGGTATGCGTTTTATGTAGCGAAAAACACAAACATGCACTTATACACGTAGGAGCGGAAAAGGACGGATGAAAAGATTTCCACATATCAATAACTGTGACATGTATAATAACAGCAGCGGTTATGAAAATGGCTAATGCTATTTTGACCATTGGAAAGAGTAAACGTCGGAAATACATTAACTTAATTGGTTTTCAATGCCGGAGGCTTTTCGAATTTTCCGATCTGTCATTCAACATCTCATCAGTCTATGCCGTAGGCGTAAGTCACTCGTAGATTTTTAAAAAACGACTCCATATCGGATTTTCTTAGGCTTTGCTCAAATCTCTCGCAATTTTAGTCATTAAAGTGGACCTGTTCTTAAAACAAAACAAATCACATGATTTTTTAATGTATTTATAAAAAAAACACTCTTATAATAAAACGTAGAAGGACATACATATTTCATGAGCTAATAAACTTTTTTTTAGTATTACCAAAATATACAAGAATGTGAAAGTGAGGTAAATACATTATTATTAGGTACGTACTCTTATTTAGTAGTTAGAAACCCATCTGATAAGTATGTCAAATCTATCCATCCATCCATCGATCCATCCATCGATCTATCCATCGATCCATCGATCGATCGATCGATCCATTCATCCATTCATCCACCCATCCACCATCCTTTCATCCATCCATCCATCCATCCATCCATCCATCCATCCATCCATCCATCCATCCATCCATCCATCCATCCATCCATCCATCCATCCATCCATCCATCCATCCATCCATCCATCCATCCATCCATCCATCCATCCATCCATCCATCCATCCATCCATCCATCCATCCATCCATCCATCCATCCATCCATCCATCCATCCATCCATCCATCCGTCCGTCCGTCCGTCCGTCCGTCCGTCCGTCCGTCCGTCCGTCCGTCCGTCCGTCCGTCCGTCCATCCATCCATCCATCCATCCATCCATCCATCCATCCATCCATCCATCCATCCATCCATCCATCCATCCATCCATCCATCCATCCATATATCCATCCATCCATCCATCCATCCATCCATCCATCCATCCATCCATCCATCCATCCATCCATCCATCCATCCATCCATCCATCCATCCATCCATCCATCCATCCATCCATCCATCCATCCATCCATCCATCCATCCATCCATCCATCCATCCATCCATCCATCCATCCATCCATCCATCTATCTATCTATCTATCTATCTATCTATCTATCTATCTATCTATCTATCTATCTATCAATTTACAAATTCATGGTATTAAAGATTTGATAAACATAGAGATATTATTATAACACTTATATACATCATATTTGCTTTTTATCAACTCTCTGTTTTATATAAGACAATAAAAACTTACTACACATTCTCTGTACAATTTAAATGATGGCTACCCACATACATCGAAACCATACCTTTAAATACAGGAACAGCAAGTTATGTAAACACATCACACAAAACCTTTGGAATTATCTTATTAAAAATGAGCTGCTTTTATATTATCTTTACGATCCTTCAATTCAACAATGTATAGTTCACGCATGATGCTCCACGTTTCATACTTGAGACGCACAGCTATATGTCATATGCAAAACAATACCAAAATGGACGTTTTAAAATGTCTGTAAAAACACTAGATCGATTATCTCTTATTTACCAATACGATTGATAAAGATCGAACATTAAGCTTTTCGAAAGTTTCGAAAAAGTATCATTAAATGGCATGCGCGATGTCACTCACAGGAAAGACAGAGTGTGCATCGCACTCAGAAAAGCGAAGAGGTCAGTGTAGTGGTCAGCTCAGCATTCGATCTTTAGAATCACTTCAATACTTATCTTGCTTTACAATGCAGCACAACATTCTTGATCGTTCGTTTTTTCCGTAACGATAGCAAATGTTGGTCAAGCTCAGCACCGCAGCGTAACAACTCATATTAGCATATATTCTATATGACCAATTGAATAAGTTATTGCTGTTTGCGCTCAAATGTGTAGCGCAGCAACCTAGATCAGCATTAGTTATTTCATAATGCAAGCAAACGTTGATATGTATCACAATAGAGCGCATCACATCAGAGCATCATTCATTCTATATGAGAGGGCCAATGCTGAGCTGCGTCCTCACCCCAGCGCAACTGCCAAGAACAACATGCGCTATTTTATTAATAAAACTAATGGGGTAAACATTGCTTTATCAATCTTAATTACGAAAATGCATTTGCGTTACAATGTTGTAACCATGCCCTTGAATTGAATTAACCTTTACACGTGTCAATTTGCGTATTGTTTCTGCTCGAGTGGTGATGACTTAACCAAGCCATTGCGCTGTCAAATTGATTCTTTAACCCAGTAACTGCACATCCAAAAAACAAAAGTACTATGCACTCGTCTTTACAGTTTCTAATATGAAAAACGTTACATACTAGTAATAATATACTGTACTGAACTTTATCAGTATAAAATAAAAAAATACAATATGAATAAAGAATATGTGAATCACCATTTCGAAGTAAATTCAACATGCTATAAATGCATGTTTTACTATTTACTTCAGATCAGGCAAGAAATCCGTGCTCCTCGTGTAACCTTTATTGATAAACACTAATGTAAATATTTACGTTATCCATTGACAAAAAAAGGACAATCCAAACAGGGTCAGGATCAGCCGAAGAAGGGACAAAACAAGGGTGGTAAAAAGCGAACGAAACAAGAGGCCTCTCCAAACTCCGAGAGTGATTAACCTGAAAAGTGGCAGGTTATGGCTGAAAGCTCACCAACAGCAGCTGAAATGCAACCGTGTACAGTAGCGGCAGCACCATATGCAGTACCACCGGTATACAGTCATACAACGGTCAGTACTATGCACCTCATCTACAGTTTATGACACCACACCGCCAATCTATTCCCACAAACGTCTCAAACCAGGTCCGTACTGAGAACCAATACTACTTGCCTTCACCACCACCACCACCACCAACGACACCATCACCATGGGCAGCGGAAATAATGCAAGATATAAAAAGCATCAAGCTATCTGTTTCAAAATTAGACAAACTCGAGAAGCTTGTTGACAAAATAAATGCGCGCGTTGAAAAATTAGAAAATGATTCTAAAGCAAAAGACGTGAAAATGCCCGACGTCGAAAACGCAGTGCAATTCGCCAGTAGCGAAATTGAAGACACCAAAAAGAAAATAAAGGAAACCAGTTCTGAAATAAAAATGATCACTAATCAGTACTCAGACATCAAAACCGCTTTATCAGACATTAAAACCAAAACGGACGAATTAGAGGCAAAAACGAACGATTTAGAAAGCAGTATCATGCGCGAAAACCTGTTATTTTATGGCCTAAGTGAATCAGAACAGGAAAACTGCCAACAAAAAGTCATACAAGTTATATCAGGGCGTCTGCAGTTAACAGACGATATCGTTCTGGATCGTGCTCACAGACTCGGAAAACCTAAACATGGAAAATCGAGACCCATCGTTGCCAAGTTTCACTACTATTCACAACGAGAACTGGTCAGAACAACGGCAACATCGAAATACGACGTCCTAAGGAATGCAGGCCTTGGCATAGGCATTCAGCAAACCAAGGCAGTTCTAAACAAGCGGCGGCAATTGAACAACGTATTCAATCGGGAAAAATTAGCCGGGAAGCAGGTCAAGTGGGCTGGCTCCCGACTCATGGTACGCAACAACAGCAGCGACCAATTCCGTGAAGTTACATGCTAGGACCAAAAGGAGGAACTAAGAACTCTCGTTTGGAACGTGAATGGACTAGTAAGAAAAATTAATGATGAATATTTTTTAAACTTTATTGCAGAACATGACTTGATTTTACTCTCTGAAACATGGACACACTCAAAACTGAATGTTAACCTAGAAATAAATGAATACATCTCTTCCCATCTTTTCGGAAACAAAAGTCACGGAACTAAGAAAGGTCGTTATAGTGGCGGTCTTCGCGTTTATTTTCATAAAAAAACTAAATAATAAAATATCAGTTATTGAACACAATAAAAATGGCATAATACGGATAAAGATAAGCAGTGAAATATTAACTACCGACCAAGATGTATTCATTTGTTTATGTTATATTCCACCAGATACCTCGAAAGTGTTAATAGGCCATGACTTCGATTTTTCGAGGAAATCGAAAAAGGTATTGAACATTATGGGCCACTTTGGGCCACATGTATTGTTGGTGATTTCAATGCTAGGACTGAAAATTTATCAGATATTATTAGCAATGATATATACTTAAATATGACGGGAGACCACGTGCAGGATAACAAAAATGTTGACAATCTAAACGTTCGCCTTACGCTGATCGCATTATAGATAACTACGGACAAAAATTGATTTCACTATGCAAATCTACAGGTCACATTATAGCGAACGGACGATTTAAAAACGATAAAACGGGACAATATACTTTCTTATCAACACGAGGTCTCAGCGTCACAGACTACTTACTTATTAATATAGAACATACTTATATTCTCAATGACTTTAAAGTACTAAATTGGAATAACTTTTCAGATCATGCTGCATTATATTTGTCATTAAAATTAAAAAATCACATATTAGATAATGTTCAAGATAATAATGCGAAAAATGTAACGGAAACGAAATTAATATTTAACCAAGATTTAATTCACGTCTATCGAAAATCATTAAATGCAAATTTACATAAACTTCGTGATTTAAATAGCATGGGTACGGTCGATCAGGTAAATCTGCTCACGAACTTCATGCATGAGCAAGCAACGCGAGTTTTTAGTAAATCGTTTAAATGGGGTAATCTGAATTCACATAATCGCAGTACACAGCAAAAACCACCGTGGTTTAACAAAGAGTGTCATGAATCGAAACGCGAATTCAATAATGCACGAAATGTATTCAACCGTTGTAAATCAGACGAAAACAGAATTCATTTTTCACAGCGGAGAACTATGTATAATAAAATTAGAAATAGAGCCAAATATCATTATAAAATCAACCAAGGCAAAAAACTCGAAAATATTGCTAAATCCCAGCCTAGAAAATTCTGGAAGACAGTTAAACAAAGCTACACAAATAAAAAGAAAAACAATCTACAGATAACGGACCTATTTGAACATTTCAATAATCTATTAGGGGAAACGCAACCCACAAATGAAAATTTTAATAACGAAAATGCAGAAAATACATCAATTAACGATGCAGATTAAGACTGCGAAATAACCTTAAATGAAATAACAAGCAGTGTTTAAACAACAAAACAACAAAGCTTGTGGACCAAATGAAATATCAGCAGAACTTATAAAAAACGCATTTGATATCATATCCCCGTACCTCTACACACTTTATAACAAATTGTTCAACAACGCCGAGTATCCAGAAAGCTGGGGACTAGGTTACATTGTACATATATTTAAAGGGGGTGACCCGAATTCAGCTAAAAACTATAGAGGTATAACATTAAACAACATTCTTGCCAAGATATATTCGCAAATTATTTTGAACCGTCTTACAAAATGGACAGAAAAAAACGAAACTATAATTAAAAATCAGTTTGGTTACCAAAAAGGAAAAAGCACCACTGACTGCATTTTCCTACTACAAGCTATAATAGCAAAAGTCATTCTTTGTGGACATAAATTATATACATGTAGTGCCTTTATCTATTATGAAAAATGCTTCGATAAAATCAATCTTCCATTCTTATGGCAAAAACTCACTTCACAAAATATAAGCACGAACATTATTAATGCTATTAAAGCGATGTATTCCACGGTCAGATCTGTAGTGAAAAACAACAATGAGCTATCGTATATCCTATATATTTATGATGTTCGTGAACGATATATTAAACAATATCTATTCGAATATCGACAATGTATTTTCCATTAATGATATAAAGTTATTTCTAATACTCTATGCAGACGATCAAGTTTTATTTGAGACTTCACCCGCCGCGTTACAATCTATACTAAAGGACATTGAGATATACTGCAATACATGGAAATTAAAGATAAACACCTTAAAAACAATAATCATGATATTTGAAAGAAGCACCAGATATACGAATATAGATTTTTTCTTAAGCAACGAAAAGCTCGAAATTGTCAATTCCTTTATATACTTAGGGGTCAATTTCTTTAAAAACGGAAATGGAACAGAACTCAAAAGAACATCTCAGAACACGCATCAAAAGCTATGCATACATTATTTTCCGTGTTCAATCAATATGAATTTAAATTAAAAGAGAAACTCAAATTATTTGATGTATTAATATCCCCAATTCTCAATTATTCTGCTGAAGTTTGGAGTAATCATATGGCAAAAGACATAGAACTAATACACTCAAAATTTTTACGCAAATTATTGTGTGTAAAAACATCAAACAATCTTGTAGGATTATACGGATAACTAGGTAGGATCCCGATGCATGAACACAGAACAATTATTATGTTCCGATTTTGGATAAAAATCTTAAATTAAAATGAAAATAGTATTCTAAAACAAGTTTATCTCCTATTGAAAAACGACGCCGACAACGGAATCAATTATAACAAAAACGGTTGGGCGTCACAAATAAAAGAAATGTTAGAACAGTTAGGGTTAACAAATCTATGGATTAATCAAGAACGTATAACTATATCATTAGAGAGCATAACAATTAGAATATTAGATCAATTTAAACAAAATTGGTTAAGTAACATTAATCAATCTGGCAGACTTAGCAAATATTGTATGTTTAAAACCAAATTTGAATTTGAACCGTATTTGCACATAATCAAACAAAATAAATACAGAATAGCACTAAGTAAATTCAGACTATCATCGCATAATCTCGAAATTGAACAAGGACGTTACTATAATATAGAGAGAGCAGAACGAAAATGCAAAATATGTTGTACAAATTTAATAGAAAACGAATATCACTTCATCACTTAACATGCCCACTATACTCACATCTAAGAAGAAAATACTTCAAATCATATTACTGCAGATGGCCAACATTAACCAAATTTAAATCGCTAATGTCAACTACAAATAAATATGAACTACTTCAAATTGCAAAATATATTTACGATGCAAGTAGACTAAGAGAAGAACTCGTAAGCATGTAACTTTCTGACACAAAATAATTATCATTGCTTCAAACGTCAATGAAGATTGAATTACTAATTGACTTAACTAATTGTCTGTATATATGTACATTATTCAACTTTTCTCATCGATAACATATATCATTTTATTTGTTGAGTGTGTATGTGAAATACCAGTTTTACTATGTTAATATATATATATATATATATATATATATATATATATATATATATATATATATATATATATATATATATATATATATATATATATATATATATGTACATTAGTCAACATTTTTCATCGATAACATGTACCATTTATACTTTGCTGAAATATTGGTACCATTTATACTACATTTTATATGTGAAATATTGGTTTTACTATGTCGATAGTAAAAATAGTTTTCTCATTATGCCAAAAGCTTGCACTATTGTAATATTGTAATATTTATATATTCTAAATAGTTTTTTCAACATACCAAAAAGCGATTTCGGTATATTATGTTTATGTTAACAAAGAAATATTCAATGACCATCAAGCACTTACATTACATTCACGATCTTTGACCTGTAATACTAATATCTTACTTCCTCTGTATTCAACTAACAATCACAGCAATCTTTACCTGAAGAATTACCGTTTGCTTTATCTAATTGTAGGCTAGAAGCTTATTTGTAGCTTAATTGCCGAAATAAATGTTGTTGTTGTTGTTGTTGATTAATCACATTAAAATAATTATCCATATATTCCAACATAAATTTTATTCTTCAAAGAAATAATTAACATTCACTTTTCAAAGATACTTGATTTATCACAATCCTACACATACTCGAAAAATTCATTAAAGTTGTCACAATGTTATATCAAATTCCTTGGCTAAAATGTACTTAATACTAAATTAAACATAAGGATTACGAGAGACGAAAATTAAATAGTTTTCAAAAAGAATTTTTATAAACATGCCTCTCACGCTATCGGTAATTTAGCAAGAAACAGTTAAATGTTGTAAACAAGTTATCACTGCTATAATAAATATGAACTGGTACAAATGAAAAATGAATTAAAACATGAAATGAGTGTTAACAAAAATAGCCATATTTGTTTGGCACTTTCTTTATGTCATTGTTTATTTAAAAAAATATGTGTTAAGCTCGATTGCATCGTTTCCCTATGGTACTTCGCAATCTTGTGCGTCCTTGTTTGTGTAGATCCAGTAATAGGCTATCTAAACAACGCTCACACAGTGGGGACCGAACCCATGACCTACCGACCGCTACGCGAACACGAAATCCATTACGCAACAGACAACTTATGCATTTGGCCCTTGACAAGTAAAACCTTTAAATTTTGAATTATAAAAGTGGTGTCAAATATATTACAATGATGTTTATTTTTATAATGAGTACTATCATTAAATAGACATGTGTATGTAGTTTTGTATTGTTTTTGGCGACTTTTTCTGTGTCTCTTTTCATGTAGTTGATAGTACATATATTGCCCTAACTCTATGAATATATAAAGTACCGTAACAAAGAATTAATTTATTTGTGAACTTGAAGTTTTTTCTAATCTTTTGTGTTTTTTTTTCTCACTAAGTATACTGTTCTTGCCACATTAAACTCGTGCAAAACGTGCACGAATATTACTGATATGCATAAAAGGAACAACCAATGCGTACAATTGAAAATGTTAATCTAGTTCACGGGTGCCGGGTCAATGGTTTTTGGGCCATACAAAACAAGCTTTATTGTGTTTTGTTTGCGATTCAATTTTCATTCACTTTTCAACGATATTTGCTTTTGTATTCCTTATAATCTCGCAGGATTAATATGGTATTTTTGTGTCTCTATTGGGGACCAGTTTTTTATTGTCTTTTTCTTCTCACTGTTTTGGTTATTTCTTTCTACTTCTTCATTTCTATGGAATATTCATCTTATCTTTTCGTATCCCTATTTTTTGTCTTCTATTTTTGTTTGCATATGTAGACATCTTATGTCGAATAATCGAAAACAACTGGACATGTTTTAAAATAAAAACTAACTGGACAAGCAAACACAAATTATCATTTACATCACCCTCCACCTCTTTAAAAGGGCTAAAAAATAAAGATAAACGCGTAAAAATCTTCAAATGGTTAGACGAAAATAAAAAGTATATGCCTATTACAAGAAAGTCACTTGACACATACTTTAGCACAAAACTTAAAAGATGAATGGGACGGAGAAATCTATCTCAGTCGACAGCATTCTAATAAACAAGGCATTGCCTTTATGATAAAAAATAATATAGGACTCACTGTCGATAACTTTAACGAAATAATAATTGGCAGACAAGCAAGTATAGATATCAAAATACATGAAACACAACTAACATTAATCAACGTTTACGGCCCTAACATTGACGATTCCACATTTTACGAAACATTACAATCCTTTATAATTAATAACCAAGATAAAAACTATTATAGTCGTTGGTTATTTCAATACTGTTCTGAACCCATTATTAGATAAAAAGAAGGGAAACCTTTATTCTCATCCTAAAAATAGAAACATTTTAAATAACATAATTGAAAATTACAATATGATAGACATCTGGCGTACAGTAAATCCAATTGAAAGCAAATTCACCTGGCGCTCAAACACAAAACCAACAAATTTTTGTAGATGAGACTATTTTTTAATATCTGAGTCTCTTTGCAACAGTATTGACACATGCAGCATAAAACCAGGATTCATGATTGGCCACTCTCTAGTTGAACTTAAACTGCACAAAATACAACCTGAAAGAGGCACAGGAAATTAATAACAGCATCCAATTAGATACACAATATCAAACGCAAATAAAACAAGAAATATTCAATACAGTTCAAAAAATAAAGATGCGAACCCGAACACCTTATGGGAAGTAATTAAAGGAAATATTCGAAACACAACTATTAGATATACATCATTTAATAAAAAAGAAACACACAAACTTGAAATTGTAACCGTCAATATCATTGAAACACTTTGAAAACAATTACATGAAACAAACACAAACGACATTAACGCTATTGAAAACGCTATTGATACACATCTCAATGGAATAATACTACGAGCACATGCACAGCATGTTGAACATGATGAAAAAAATACAAAATATTTCGCAAACATCGAAAAACGTAGAAGTGAACAAAAGACTGTACACAAATTAGTAGTCAATGGCGAAGATATAACAAACAGAAATCAAATACGAGAAAAACAACGTTTATTTTTCGAAAAACTCTATAATCGAAAACATATTGAAAATAACACCCTTTTTAAAAATACACATTATGCTTTAAATCAAGAGAAAAAACTATTGTGAGACGGATTACTTAATGAATATGAATGTGGATTAGCACTAAAACAAATGCAAAATAACAAAAGTCCAGGATCTGCTGGCATCACAATCGAATTTTATTAAATATTCTGGAATGATATAAAAACACATCTAATAAATTCACTTAACTTTTCATTTAACAACGAAAACTTTACTACGCTACAAAAACAAGGTATTATATCACTCATTCCAAAACCTGGAAAAAAGCTTAGAATCCTTATCAAACTGGCACCCGATTAGTTTACTGAACAATGATTATAAAATTGCAACTTAAAGTATATCAAACAAAATTTAAAAAAATATTACCATCCATCATCTCAAGATCACAATCTGGTTTCATTTAATGACGTTACATTGGTGAAAACGTACGTCTGATACAAGAATGCATAAATTATTTCAACAAACCAAACAATTCTGGCCTCGTTTTCTTTGCAGATTTCGAAAAGGCTTTCGATTCACTAGACCATTCGTTTATGTTCTCTTGCTTAGAAAATATGAATTTCGGTGAAAGTCTCATTAAATGGGTTAAACTATTTTACACCGATATTAACAGTATAATTATTAACAATGGTTTTTTCTCAAACAGTTTTAACATCGAACGCGGGGTAAGACAAGGATGTCCACTTTCATCCTCGCTATTTATTATATGCATCGAGTATCTATCTCACTATATCCAATCAAACACACATATAAAGGGAATATCGCTAGAACCCGACGAAGAAATTAAACAGTCCCTATTTGCTGACGATGCAACTTTTTTCTTAAATGACAGTAGTAACTCATTCGATAATCTTATAGAATTGCTAACCCTTTTTGGAACAGCATCTGGTCTTAAACTAAACAAAAGTAAATGCACTGTGCTACGAGTAGGTAAATTTAAACAAAGTAATATTTATCTTAAAAAAGAAATGAAATTCAACTGGTCATCAGATGAAGCAACAACATTAGGACTAACCTTTACAAACAATGATAAAGAAACAATTCTAAAAAATATAATGCCTAAATTACAAAAATTAAAAAAATTGTTTAAAATCATGGCAGCATCGTAAACTTACACTTATCGGAAAAACACAGTGTTTGCACCCCCTAAATTAATTTATACACTAACAGGTCTCCCAAACCCACCAAATGATATTATTGAAGATATAAAATCAGAAATATTTAATTTCATATGGGACGGTAAACCTGATAAAATTAGGCGAACTCAATTAGTTCAATCCGTAGAATATGGAGGTATCAGACTAACAGATATAGATTCATTCCTGAATGCAATCAAATGCAGTTGGGTCAAAAGATATTTAGATAACACCAATACGAGTAAATGGAAATTATTCTACCAGAAAATCCTTAAAAAATATGGTGACTCCTTACTTTTTGAATGTAACATCGACAACAATATCTTAGACATAATTTTACCCAAAAACATATTTCTATCGAATGTCCTATCGGCATGGTGTAAAGGAACTCAAAATTTAGAAACCAAAATAAACAGTAAAATCATTTTATGGACCAATAAAGACATAACTACTAATAATAAAACGTTTTTCTATAAAAATTGGTTCGAACGAAACATAAAATATGTAGATCAATTGTAAGACTACAGAATAAACGACTTCTATTCCTTTGATAACGTATGCTACATATTCGGAATACCTACAAGTAATTTCCTGATGTACTATACATTGTTCAAAAGTATACCCATACTGTCAGTGTTTCCGAAATACCGTCGGTCCTCAGATTTTTCCGATAACAATTTGGAAAATCCGGAAATGATTCTAATATTGCCGGACCTCGTGTCCGGTAATAAAATTATGGCGAAATTTGGAATTCCATAAGCTATTAACAGAAAAGTTTTAAGGCAAAAGTGGGAATTTACCGAATAATTTATGAATACTCGAGTCATGTAAAACATTTTTTCATTGGTTACATTTCTTGAATGACGTACGTGAATATACGGTATCCGAAGATTTTTGCTGCGTCGTCAATGCAAATTAAACACTACGTCATCACTATATGAGTAGATTCGCAAAGGGAGAGAATATACTTTTGGTTCCCGTTATATCCGATTAATTCGTAAGCAAACAGGGCATTAACACAGGTCATTGTGATCTTCCCGCGATCTGTCAACACCAACACAGTTCGAAGCGATCTGACAATATGTACACAGGAGTTCAAAGGAAAACAGAGTATCCCGATATATAACTGGTGATTTTGTTTTCATTTTAATTTTTTAATATCTTAAAACGTTTTAATTAAAATTTGGTAAAGGAGCCAAACCAAACTCTCATGATGATCAAACTCAGCACTGCAGATGTTTCAGCTTATGACCCTTCAGCAGCTGTAGCCAAATGGCTGTTAAGATTCGATGGTTTTATGTAAAATTAAATATTTAATGAGGTTTTAAGTAACAAACTCACACCAACATACAGGACAAACACATTTTTGACTTTAAGACTAGTATAGTATAATAAGGTATGCTAGCCTACAACAGCTTAGCAAAAAGATTAAGCATTGTATGCTCATGATACAGGGAGATGGTCTTCGTCGACTTAATTATTAGCGCCCACCTAAGGCTATGACTGATGGGTATCCAACGAAAGAAGATTAGTCAGAGGATGTGTCTTCAGTAAAGGATTCAGATATTCAGGATGAAGAGACAAATGCTAAAGAAATCTTAACAATTCTGAATAATTAAATGCATGATTTGTGTATTAATCTGATAATATTTAAATATTGTTAAAAATGTCATCTTTGTCTTTCGTCGTCATTATTTACTTTTTGGGCCTGAAATAGTCAGTCTGGGCCGGAAATGGCTGCATGATTATAGGACCTCGTGGCCGGAAATAAATTATAATTTTGGGAAGGACTGCCGATTATAGGACCTCGTGGCCGGAAATAAATTATAATTTTGGGAAGGACTGCGGCCATACATATTAAAGCTGTTACCAATACAAACAACACACCATGCACTCAAAAAACTTTCGCACAAAACATAATTGCAAAACAAAACAAAACAAACAACATATTTTACACACTTCAAATTAAAAACCCTGCCGAAATCTCTAAAGCTCAAACTAAATGGCAAAACCTGCTTGGAGAAAATGTATTGAATTGGAAACAAATATTCGTCATGCCATATAAATCAACTACTGATAGCACACTAAGAAATTTTCAATATAAATACATCCAGAGAAACATAGCTACAAATAAATATCTGTTTAAGTGCAATCTAGCCAATACAAATCTATGTGATATGTGTAGTGAACATATTGAAACAATAGAACACCTTTTCTGGGAGTGTACTGTTCTTGCCACATTAAACTCGTGCAAAACGTGCACGAATATTACTGATATGCATAAAAGGAACAACCAATGCGTACAATTGAAAATGTTAATCTAGTTCACGGGTGCCGGGTCAATGGTTTTTGGGCCATACAAAACAAGCTTTATTGTGTTTTGTTTGCGATTCAATTTTCATTCACTTTTCAACGATATTTGCTTTTGTATTCCTTATAATCTCGCAGGATTAATATGGTATTTTTGTGTCTCTATTGGGGACCAGTTTTTTATTGTCTTTTTCTTCTCACTGTTTTGGTTATTTCTTTCTACTTCTTCATTTCTATGGAATATTCATCTTATCTTTTCGTATCCCTATTTTTTGTCTTCTATTTTTGTTTGCATATGTAGACATCTTATGTCGAATAATCGAAAACAACTGGACATGTTTTAAAATAAAAACTAACTGGACAAGCAAACACAAATTATCATTTACATCACCCTCCACCTCTTTAAAAGGGCTAAAAAATAAAGATAAACGCGTAAAAATCTTCAAATGGTTAGACGAAAATAAAAAGTATATGCCTATTACAAGAAAGTCACTTGACACATACTTTAGCACAAAACTTAAAAGATGAATGGGACGGAGAAATCTATCTCAGTCGACAGCATTCTAATAAACAAGGCATTGCCTTTATGATAAAAAATAATATAGGAATCACTGTCGATAACTTTAACGAAATAATAATTGGCAGACAAGCAAGTATAGATATCAAAATACATGAAACACAACTAACATTAATCAACGTTTACGGCCCTAACATTGACGATTCCACATTTTACGAAACATTACAATCCTTTATAATTAATAACCAAGATAAAAACTATTATAGTCGTTGGTTATTTCAATACTGTTCTGAACCCATTATTAGATAAAAAGAAGGGAAACCTTTATTCTCATCCTAAAAATAGAAACATTTTAAATAACATAATTGAAAATTACAATATGATAGACATCTGGCGTACAGTAAATCCAATTGAAAGCAAATTCACCTGGCGCTCAAACACAAAACCAACAAATTTTTGTAGATGAGACTATTTTTTAATATCTGAGTCTCTTTGCAACAGTATTGACACATGCAGCATAAAACCAGGATTCATGATTGGCCACTCTCTAGTTGAACTTAAACTGCACAAAATACAACCTGAAAGAGGCACAGGAAATTAATAACAGCATCCAATTAGATACACAATATCAAACGCAAATAAAACAAGAAATATTCAATACAGTTCAAAAAATAAAGATGCGAACCCGAACACCTTATGGGAAGTAATTAAAGGAAATATTCGAAACACAACTATTAGATATACATCATTTAATAAAAAAGAAACACACAAACTTGAAATTGTAACCGTCAATATCATTGAAACACTTTGAAAACAATTACATGAAACAAACACAAACGACATTAACGCTATTGAAAACGCTATTGATACACATCTCAATGGAATAATACTACGAGCACATGCACAGCATGTTGAACATGATGAAAAAAATACAAAATATTTCGCAAACATCGAAAAACGTAGAAGTGAACAAAAGACTGTACACAAATTAGTAGTCAATGGCGAAGATATAACAAACAGAAATCAAATACGAGAAAAACAACGTTTATTTTTCGAAAAACTCTATAATCGAAAACATATTGAAAATAACACCCTTTTTAAAAATACACATTATGCTTTAAATCAAGAGAAAAAACTATTGTGAGACGGATTACTTAATGAATATGAATGTGGATTAGCACTAAAACAAATGCAAAATAACAAAAGTCCAGGATCTGCTGGCATCACAATCGAATTTTATTAAATATTCTGGAATGATATAAAAACACATCTAATAAATTCACTTAACTTTTCATTTAACAACGAAAACTTTACTACGCTACAAAAACAAGGTATTATATCACTCATTCCAAAACCTGGAAAAAAGCTTAGAATCCTTATCAAACTGGCACCCGATTAGTTTACTGAACAATGATTATAAAATTGCAACTTAAAGTATATCAAACAAAATTTAAAAAAATATTACCATCCATCATCTCAAGATCACAATCTGGTTTCATTTAATGACGTTACATTGGTGAAAACGTACGTCTGATACAAGAATGCATAAATTATTTCAACAAACCAAACAATTCTGGCCTCGTTTTCTTTGCAGATTTCGAAAAGGCTTTCGATTCACTAGACCATTCGTTTATGTTCTCTTGCTTAGAAAATATGAATTTCGGTGAAAGTCTCATTAAATGGGTTAAACTATTTTACACCGATATTAACAGTATAATTATTAACAATGGTTTTTTCTCAAACAGTTTTAACATCGAACGAGGGGTAAGACAAGGATGTCCACTTTCATCCTCGCTATTTATTATATGCATCGAGTATCTATCTCACTATATCCAATCAAACACACATATAAAGGGAATATCGCTAGAACCCGACGAAGAAATTAAACAGTCCCTATTTGCTGACGATGCAACTTTTTTCTTAAATGACAGTAGTAACTCATTCGATAATCTTATAGAATTGCTAACCCTTTTTGGAACAGCATCTGGTCTTAAACTAAACAAAAGTAAATGCACTGTGCTACGAGTAGGTAAATTTAAACAAAGTAATATTTATCTTAAAAAAGAAATGAAATTTTAATTTTACCCAAAAACATATTTCTATCGAATGTCCTATCGGCATGGTGTAAAGGAACTCAAAATTTAGAAACCAAAATAAACAGTAAAATCATTTTATGGACCAATAAAGACATAACTACTAATAATAAAACGTTTTTCTATAAAAATTGGTTCGAACGAAACATAAAATATGTAGATCAATTGTAAGACTACAGAATAAACGACTTCTATTCCTTTGATAACGTATGCTACATATTCGGAATACCTACAAGTAATTTCCTGATGTACTATACATTGTTCAAAAGTATACCCATACTGTCAGTGTTTCCGAAATACCGTCGGTCCTCAGATTTTTCCGATAACAATTTGGAAAATCCGGAAATGATTCTAATATTGCCGGACCTCGTGTCCGGTAATAAAATTATGGCGAAATTTGGAATTCCATAAGCTATTAACAGAAAAGTTTTAAGGCAAAAGTGGGAATTTACCGAATAATTTATGAATACTCGAGTCATGTAAAACATTTTTTCATTGGTTACATTTCTTGAATGACGTACGTGAATATACGGTATCCGAAGATTTTTGCTGCGTCGTCAATGCAAATTAAACACTACGTCATCACTATATGAGTAGATTCGCAAAGGGAGAGAATATACTTTTGGTTCCCGTTATATCCGATTAATTCGTAAGCAAACAGGGCATTAACACAGGTCATTGTGATCTTCCCGCGATCTGTCAACACCAACACAGTTCGAAGCGATCTGACAATATGTACACAGGAGTTCAAAGGAAAACAGAGTATCCCGATATATAACTGGTGATTTTGTTTTCATTTTAATTTTTTAATATCTTAAAACGTTTTAATTAAAATTTGGTAAAGGAGCCAAACCAAACTCTCATGATGATCAAACTCAGCACTGCAGATGTTTCAGCTTATGACCCTTCAGCAGCTGTAGCCAAATGGCTGTTAAGATTCGATGGTTTTATGTAAAATTAAATATTTAATGAGGTTTTAAGTAACAAACTCACACCAACATACAGGACAAACACATTTTTGACTTTAAGACTAGTATAGTATAATAAGGTATGCTAGCCTACAACAGCTTAGCAAAAAGATTAAGCATTGTATGCTCATGATACAGGGAGATGGTCTTCGTCGACTTAATTATTAGCGCCCACCTAAGGCTATGACTGATGGGTATCCAACGAAAGAAGATTAGTCAGAGGATGTGTCTTCAGTAAAGGATTCAGATATTCAGGATGAAGAGACAAATGCTAAAGAAATCTTAACAATTCTGAATAATTAAATGCATGATTTGTGTATTAATCTGATAATATTTAAATATTGTTAAAAATGTCATCTTTGTCTTTCGTCGTCATTATTTACTTTTTGGGCCTGAAATAGTCAGTCTGGGCCGGAAATGGCTGCATGATTATAGGACCTCGTGGCCGGAAATAAATTATAATTTTGGGAAGGACTGCCGATTATAGGACCTCGTGGCCGGAAATAAATTATAATTTTGGGAAGGACTGCGGCCATACATATTAAAGCTGTTACCAATACAAACAACACACCATGCACTCAAAAAACTTTCGCACAAAACATAATTGCAAAACAAAACAAAACAAACAACATATTTTACACACTTCAAATTAAAAACCCTGCCGAAATCTCTAAAGCTCAAACTAAATGGCAAAACCTGCTTGGAGAAAATGTATTGAATTGGAAACAAATATTCGTCATGCCATATAAATCAACTACTGATAGCACACTAAGAAATTTTCAATATAAATACATCCAGAGAAACATAGCTACAAATAAATATCTGTTTAAGTGCAATCTAGCCAATACAAATCTATGTGATATGTGTAGTGAACATATTGAAACAATAGAACACCTTTTCTGGGAGTGTAAACATATTCAACCTCTAAGGAATCAATTGACAAGCTTTTTAGAGAAACAACAATTAAATGTTAAACTATCTTTCCTAAACATCAGTTTAGGGGTCAATACCTTCAAAAAACAAGAGATTAATAATGCTGTGAATTACATAGTTATATTAATGAAATATTTCATATTCAGTATGAAATACAGAAAAATAACATCTACAATGAACTGTTTTATCAAGTTTTTAAAACTGAAAATTCAAATTGAAAAAGAAATAGCCCTAAACGATGATACACTTCATATATTTGAACAAAAATAGAAACGCATCAAATTTTCATAACAAGTCCAGTATGCTTTCTACCCACGTCATACAACTCATCCTTATTAATAATTATTCTGCTGTTTTTCTTTTTCTTTTCTTTCTTTTCTTTTATCTCTTCTCTTAAAAGAAAATATATATATTAGCATATCGTGTATGACATGTTTGAACATTATTGTTGCTACATGATATCAATTTGTTTTATGATCACATACATGTATACATTGTATGTCGTATATTGAATTAAACAAAATAAAAGAAATAAAAGTGTTGACACATTAATACATTATACATTATACAATGTTTGTTGTTTTCATTTTCATTACAGTAATGACTGTAATCGGAAATACTTAAGTGGAAATCAATTTGATTTATAATTTTTCATATGTTTATTTCTTCTTTCCGCTTATAAATATGTAAGTCAATCGACCACGCTGTCTTACAAAGCCGTTTACCTGTATTAATATTAAATGACAAGGTAAGCCAATATCAAGCTAGTATATCGTGTTGATAATATTACCATTTATTACTTAATATTTATATGTTTTACGAAAGTTAATGTTATATATGTAGTCTGCAAAAATATATATTTCCTATTAAACAAATAAGATAAAACATATAAGATACACATTAATATAAACAACGTTTGACAATATATGGTCACTAGGTATTCACCATTAATCTCATTTATGTGACAAGGTCACGAAAACATGTATATGTGTGAGTTAGTATATATATATATATATATATATATATATATATATATATATATATATATATATACATATATGTGTGTGTGTGTGTGTGTGTGTGTGTGCATGTATATATACGTAAATATATATATTTATATATGCAAATATTTATTACTTAACCATGAAGCGCTTTTATAGTTATTTTCATAAAAAATATAATTGTCAATGCCTGGCAATCAAAATGGATACAACGATTCATGACTAAATAGCACAATTAGGTTTAAAAGTTCACATCATTTTTGGATACTCTGCTTTCGATAATAGTTACCCTTACTTATGTGCTTGTATAAGCGAGAAAGTCGAAACCATTATGGATACATGTCGGACATTTTCATTTAAGGTTTCTTTTTTATGTAGAAGTTATTAACAATACGCCACATATTTTTCTCTTGAAGACCCTCATTTACACTATTCATTTCTTCTTATTCACGACTGATTGGGGATGCTATTAGGTTATTAAGTTTAGTGAAGCCGTACCATCTTGAGACTGCAAACATGGTACGCGTGGTTTAAGTTAATATGAGATGTGGAAATATATCCCTATCTGCAATAAGCGAACATACTCATTTGGTTAATGATATCTAATTGAATTTTTCGACAAAAGCAGGCCATGACTAATCATAGCCCATGGCGAATAACGCAACACGGCAGATTGTTTACAAATGTATTCTCTTATCTATAGGAAGGTGCGTCTTAGAGTTCGAAGCGTTATGTCATCGTATACAATTTTACTATTCGCATTTGATAGAAAAGGCATCAAACAACGCTCTTTTTAGCTATATATTTAGCAAGCAATATGATACAATGTGGCAATGTTATCGAAAAATCAGTATTTTGTTTGATTGTTTTAAAATACAGAAATTCTTATGTACAACGAGTACATATTTGTACCTGACCAGGGCAATTTAATTACGTTCCATGCTTCATAACCCTACTAGTCTTATTATGGTGTACAAAATCTTTGAAACGAAACAGCAAACGAGAAAAATGATCACAACGAGAAGGGAGATTCCCAAAGTTAAGGTCTTATTATTCAAGATAAATCATTTGAACATTTTATTAAAATGTACACATTCGATCCAAGGTTTCTTGATTATTTTACTTCTTGTGAAGTAACCAGCATTCCAATTACTGAACTAAATACTAAATCTGAGGACATTGAGCATGTTAACAAATCGTATTTTAGAGCAAGTAATCAAAGCAACATATAAAAAAGCGATGTTGTAAATTGAAAGGATTCCTGATTTTTAAAGTCGCGATAAAGGAATTGCGAGTACTCGATTTTGATATTTTATATGAATTTAGATGTTGCGAATTTCATGCAAAAGTAGGTCAGGAACAGATTATGAACCCTCAAGTATTAGACACATGTTGTATAGCATTGATAGGGAAATAAAAATACGAGATTGAGGCTTTCTACCAGAAGCAGATTCTTGGTTGTCAGACGCCCAGTGCCTTGCTTAATAAATTATGGAACAGAAACTGTTTCAACTTTGTCCTTCGGGGAACCACGGCGCAGTATGATCTCTAGTTGTAGTGATTTTTTATTCGTGTAGTCATTTTCTTTGCGTTGTTTTTATACTTCCTGAAAAACAAAACAACAACAATAAAGTTACATTGACATATTACAAATAGAATACAATATTACATAAAAGATGTCAGCATATTTCATTTATTGCAGAAGGACCAATTCCAAAATATAAAATGTACTCTTTTAGCTAGGAATTTTCAAATTATATTATACTATTTTTTGTTTTTATGTTTTCAGACTAGATTGCTATACTTGTCTAGGTTTCCAGTGTTCATCCGTTTTTTAAGTTTAAAAGACGTAATCATCAGACAGGGAGCAGATGACACGGAGTTCCTTGAATTCAACTAAAACCAAACCAAATTAAGGACAGGAGGTGATTTCAAACATCCGGAAAGTGCCATCTAAGATGTATACCACAAAAGTCGAAAGATGAAAAGATGAAAGATGAAAAGACTTTCCATGTCGGCACCAATCCCCGGCCACCAGACATAGCTCCGAGGAAGTCCTTTCATCTTTACAATTCCTGGATGGCTAGCATGTGACAGATCGAGAACACGCGGTCTTAGTGGAATATGGGAATAATAACACTATTTTCCCACATCAGACACCCACGATGAAGTATTATCTCGTTTCGGCGAAAGTAGTAGCCTTTGAATACTGCATATCTTTGTACGCGCGCAGCATTTGTTTATATAGCGCCTTTTTCATGCCAAATGCACGTTCAAATGCGCTTTACATAAGAACATATGACATATCGCTGATATGAATACATTTTGCAACACTGTTTCAAAAGAAATCGATCAAAACTACTCAATGTGTGTAACTATAAGACAATGATCGAAACAATAAAACTTATACTATACGTACTACGTAAAAAAAGCATGCACAGAGTGATTGATACTATTTTGAAACATTAATTTAAGGATTAATAATCTAAACTTGTGTGATATAAATAAAAATGCTGTAAGAAACTTAAGCAATAAAACAATCCCATATACAATATTAAAACACAGTAAAAGTAAAATATTATGTAATTAATTGATATAACTAGGCTTAAGACAATAATTCTAATGACATTATGAGCAAATTTTTGGGAACATAAAGACTCTGTTTTTCATTATCTGAAAGGATACGTGAAAGGATATTTCTGCACTCTGGCTGTCGAATTCCGCAGCTACCGGTCACCTGTTACTCTTACGGACAAGCCACTTCTTTTGGGTTTTAACCTTATTTCAACTATTGTGACTTCAAGTGTGACTACAAGACACAACTTGATGGTAAAAATTACTGTGTGACTATAAGAGACAACTAGAGGGGCTAAGCGTGACTACAAGACACTGCTTATACTACCACTATGCAATGAATTGAATAAACCACTGCTTATGTAACATAAGATTGGAGGAAGAGGTGAGTTTTCAGTGCCTTTTTGAAGGAATTCAGTGTTGAAGAACCTCGAATGTTTGATGGAAGTGAGTTCCAGAGTTTTGGAGCAGCGTACATGAAACTTCGCTCCCCTTATGATACGGACTGAATCTTCGTTGGAATCACAAATGACGTCGCTTCGTTCTTTGATCTTAAGTTTCGCCTTGGTTCGTAGACTTCAAGTAGTTTTTTTCAGATATACAGGCGACAGATTGTCCATCTAAGGCGTTAAACGCATTGGTAAGTATTTTGAAGTAAATTCTTTTGTCTACTGGAAGCCTGTGTAATTCCTTTAGGATCGGTGTTATATGACTATAGCGGGATGTTCTTGTGATAACACGCGCCGAAGTGTTTTGCTGATTTTGTGTTCCATACAGCATTGAATTGCAATAGTCTAGCCGAGATGTAACAAGTGAATTAACCAAGGATTATTTGGCATTTGGTAAACACTCTTCTTCGGTTAAAATACCTTCACATATATTTTTATTGTTTTCACTACGGCGTTTTATCGGTGTGTTAAAGAAATCAATATTTGATGTTTTGTTATACTGTTTTTTGATAAATGGATTGATAGAATTTCACTTCTTCTTTTAATATTTCTTTTTGATTTGAAATAAATTTGTCATTTACTTCTATACATGTAATGGTTTTCTTCTCTGCGTGTCTTTTTTTTAGGTTTGCAAAAAATGCACTGTTTTTTTCCCATTACTTTCAACGTATATAGCTTTTGATCGCAGTAATTTACCGTTATTGTTTTGTCTCTTACATTATTTAATAACATTTTTTAATTTGATAATTCTTCTGTGTCTATATTATCTTTACATATCTGGTCTTGTTCAAGAGCTTCTATTTCTTGAATTAGTTAGTTTTCTTGTTGATTATCTTCTTTTTTCTTTTGACTAGCACATTTTATAGTTGCATTTCTGATATTTCCGTTTACCAATTCCCATTTAGTGTTTGCGTTTGAATGCTTATTGTTGTTTAACACTTCTTACGATGTTTTTTAATAAGTGATTTATATTCGGTATTTAACAAAAGGCTGTTGTTTATTTTATAGTAACCAAACCCCCGTTATTGTGATATGAAATTTATTTTTAATATAAGACTTGAATGATCTGTTTTTTTATCCTGTTTGAATATGACAACTTTTTGTTGTATTACATAATGTATCTGTGATAAGAAAAAAGTCAAACCTGTTGAAAATTTGCGATTTACCGTTGGAGAGCCACGTAAATTGACATGTATTAGGGTTATGCATTCTCCAAACGTCGATTAAATTATTTTCGTCTATAATATTTTGTATTTTATCTCCACAATGTTTGTGTGTATCGACTCGGCCGTTTTTCTTGTCTAAATTAGTGTCTAAAACAGTATTAAATATAAAGTATATAAAGAAGTGAAACTCCAGCTGCTGGAGCAGTATTGAATTTTCATTAAAAACAATTAGTTGGTCCTTTATTTAAGGCAAGTGACCGATTGCCCAAACAGTACAAAACAGCACAATACTGCACAATACAAACCAACATAAACACAAAATATGAATAAAGCTGGGGTCACCGCCTTGGAACGGTCAATGCAAAGCATTGGGGGTTTAAACCGGTTAAAGAGCGCTCAACCTCACACTTGGCGCAACAATATTCATAATACATTTAAGTGTAAATAAAATTTAACGTCATAGCATTGTAACTCAAATCAAACAATAATAAAAGGGAATTAAAACGCATTCAATTTAAAGACAATTTAATTACTCAATGGTATTGAAGATACCAGAGCAACAGAGTTACACCTTTTTGACGAACGATAAAATGAAACTACAAACAAGTGTCAACTACATTCCTTCTTTATAGAAAAAGATTTAAAAATATAGCGTCATTGAGTTAATATTTCAGATAATCATCGCGCAAATACAGGAAGAAGCAGCAAAAATGGGTGTACAAATTTCATATTACATTGCTTGGTTGTTTATGTGACTGCTAAAAATTAAATTAATAATAATTAAATAAAAAAAGAAACGCCTATCAGAGAGAAAATATAAATAAAATTGAACGTTATAAACCCAATGACCTATGCATGTAGCTTACATTTACCCAGGAACAGAGAAAGAGTTATGACGTAATTGACAGGCGAAGACACAATGACGTGAAAAAAATCCAGGGGCGGTACTGTAAAGTAATAATAAAACTATTAATGGGGGGCTACTGCAAAATTGTACTACTAATAAAACAAGTTTAGTTGATTAAATATTAAGAATCAAATATATAAAAATAGATAGTAATTCCATTAAAGCGACATTATTGGAATCAAACAGTATATAAGTGTTTTGACAACTGACGACAGAAATGATTTGTTGTACGATTTGAGTCCAAAAGTAGTATTCATGCAGATTTGTTCATACGACACAAAGACACAATTTTGTTCAACAGTGAAAAATGCCCTAATAAACAAGTTTAGTTGATTAAATATTAAGAATCAAATATATAAAAATAGTAATTTCATTAAAGCGACATTATTGGAATCAAACAGTATATAGGTGTTATGACAACTGACGACAGAAATGATTTGATGAACGATTTGAGTCCAAATGTAGTTTTCATGCAGATTTGCTCATACGACACAAAGATACAATTTTGTTCAACAGTTAAAAATGCCTATAATATCACTAATGATTCCAAATTTTAAGGGAAGAAAGATATAGTGAATCGAAAACCACCAAACAAGTGTTTTTAAGTACATAAGCATCGTATCCTTTTGATAAAAACAAGTTAATTAAATTGATAAGTTTAATATGAACATTTGGTTTAACATATTTTAATTTGCGGACACGCTTCAAAACATCTCCGTACAATGATGGATGGGAGATTCCATTATTTAAATGCCATTTTAAAGAAACATTATATTTTGAAATTAAATCACCATACTTAGAGTAAAATCTAGCAAATTTATTTCTTAGGTTATGATACAAAAAGCCTTGTTTTTGCAATTTTTGAGTTAATATTAGATTACGATCATTAAAATCTTTAATACACGAACATGCTCTGGCATAACGTACCAACTGCGAAATGTAAATACCATAGGAAGGTTCTTTAGGGATGTTGCCATCTAGAAACGGAAAATTCATAATTTCAAAGTTAAAATCGTCCCGTTTGTCGTATAAACTAGTTGTGATCAAATTATTATTAATAGTTAAATGTAAGTCTAAATACGCAGCGTCTGTATTGAATATATACACGATCTATTTAAGACTAGTTATTTTGGGTAGATTTTGTGAATATATTGTTCAAATAATGGATTATCTAAATTAAGTATGTCATCAATGTACCTACTAGTAAGGTTAAAACAATTAATCAAATCTACTTGCTTAGTTTTAGATAATTCTAACATAAATTCGCTTTCATAACAATATAAAAAAGGTCAGCTATAAGTGGCGCACAATTAGTACCCATAGGAACGCCAATAATTTGTTTAAATATTTTACCATTAAATTAAACAAACAAGTTATCCAAAAGAAAAGTAAGTGCTGCACAAAAGTCAAGACCAGTCCAAATGATGTAATTATCTAATATCTGATTAGTAAAAAAAGCTGTTTTAGTGTTTAAAGCTTGATACAAACACTTCTCTCTAGCAAAAGTTTTTTCAATCAAAGAAACAAGTTTGGATTTTATTAAAGCGTGAGAAAGCGTTGTATATAGTGTAAATAAATCAGTATTAAAGTCACCCCGATTAAAATATTTTCGTTTGTATTTTGTAAGAATTTACCCAGAGTTTTGATAAAAAGAGTGTCGTCATTGTTAGGCACACGAATATCAATTATAGTAAAACTATGTTCATTGATTTTAGTGTAAAGGCCTGAAGACGACCCAGTATAATTTCGTTGTAGTTTAATAGTTCTACTGGCATTTTATCGTTAATAAGGATTGCTACTTCTTCGCTGTTTGCTTTCGTAACACTAAAAAGGCCTGTCCGTTCCACTCCCGTTCCCATGATGCTTTTGGCCGAATGTGTTTCTTGCAATATGTACAATGCAATTTTTTTTATTCCTTAACCATTCGAAAACTTGATTTCGCTTTTTTTATTACCTGAACCTTACACATTCATTGATAATATTACTGTTTCCATTTTATTTTATAGTAGTTTGATTTAAACAAGACAGAGAGCTTCCAGTCATTTAAATGTATGAAACGATTCACTGTTTAGTGCTAACAAAATTATTAAACAATTTTGACGTGTTTGTATTATGAAAAAGTATCGTTCAAAAATGGGTGTTAGCGACTCATTTCTATTCATTCGTTCTATACATGAAAGTATTTACTGTACAAGCAGATGCGCGATTTTGCTTATTAAAACAATAATATATTTTCAGCTATGTACTTCAATTAATTTATGTATAATTATGTGTTGTTAATGTGAACCGAAACAAAAACTTAATAGAAATGCCAATGTAGTTGTAATATTTGTTTCTGTGCTCGTTTTCGAGCTAATCCAACCTTGTTTTACTAGCGTGTTGTTTTTTTCTGTTAAAATATGATATAACATCACGATATTGTTACATCGTATGTACAAGTACTAAATTGATGGCAAGAGTTACACTGTGTAAAATATACATCAAAATAGCAATTAGTCATAAAAATGCAATACATGTAGATATAGTATGATGTTGGGTTTCTTAAGCAGAGTGTACAACGCAATGTATCTTTGCTCGGTATTGCTTAATGGCCTTGACGCGAAAGCAATAGTTTTTTCAGAACCGTCTGTCATGACAGTATTACCGATATTCCTACCTGTGATGCATCCGTTGCCAGTCTAACTGGTATATCTGGGTTATAGTACATAAGCACGGGCTCAGAAGTGATCAGCCTTTTCGAATTTTGGAACGCGATATCACATTCTTTTGACCAAATAGACGTTCGATGTTTTAAGCATCGCGTTTAGTGGTTTAATAAAAGTCGCGAGATTCGGTAGAAACCTGTGGTAGTAATTGAGAACACCGAAATACGCCCTTAAAGAAGTAACATCTTCAGGTATGGGTTTGTCAATCACAGCCTGCACCTTGTCATTATACTGCCATAATCCATCTTTGTCGATCTCGTGCCCACAATACGTAATTCTATCCTCAAAGAACACATACATGTCTTTGTTTAGTTTTAAACCAAACTCGTTCAAACGACAAAGCACTTTCTCGAGGTAAGCCAAATGAGACTGATCACTGTCACCTGTAACGATCATGTCATCTAGTATGCATTACATTCAGGTATTCATTGTAGTATCTGGTAAATTGTGCGTTGCCAGATAGCGGGAAGTGACGATAGTCCGTACACACATCTGCTGTAAAGATACAGTTCTTGATGAGTGTTAATAACACTTCCTTGCTGTCGTCATCGACCTTAAGTTTGAGATACGCCTGGCGACGATCCAGTTTCGAGTGTTTCTGTCCGTGTTACAGATTCGCGAAGATGTCCTCGATCCTTGGTAGGTATTTGTCAACTTAAAGTGCTTGGTTGACTGTCACTTTAAAGTCCCCACAAATTCGAACATCCTCTAGGCTGTTTTTCAATACTGGAACGTTTGGCGTTGGCCATCTGCTGGTATTTACCTTTGAAATAATACCTTGCCTTTCAAGGCTGTCGAGTTCACGCTCTATTTTCGGTTTCATAGAGTAAGGAACTGTCCTTGCTTTCAAGAATCTGAGCGAAGCGTCTTCTTTCAATGTAAGCCTGACTTTTATGTCCCTTACTTTTTCGATGCCTTCGTAGAAAACATTTGCATTGTTTTTCATTCTTGTGTTATGTCTGTCTAAAACAATATCTTTCTCGATCATGTTTACGGGAACAAGGCGTTGCCAGTCTAACTTGATAGCCGTTAGCCAGTCTCTTCCGAGCAACATAGGGCCAGTGCCTTGATCTACACGAAGCCGTAATTGTGTTGATTGTCCATTGTACTTTACTGTAACGACCTTGGTACTTATTTGTTAAATGAGTTCGTCTCTGAATTTGCGCTATCTAGTGGCACATTTCCGAACCGTTTTCGGAAATCAATTTCCGATATTAATGTCACTGCTGATCATGTTTCAACTTCCATTCTGAATATGTGCCCGTTATATTGCTGTCTCTACGGTTCACATAATTAATAATCAAAACATTGTCGTTATCTGTGGTGTTCATTCCATTGAGGTGTTTAATTTTAAGACATATTTTCTGAATGTGTCCTTTTGTCTTGCAGAAGACACATACAGCATATTTCAAACGACATTTTTGCGACACATGGTTGTTCTTCCCACCATGAATACAGTTCGAATTGGAAGTAACTTGCACCGTTTCCCTTTTAGGCGGTGGACTTGTCTTTGTGTGTCTACGGTAAGCAATCCGGTGTACACTTCCGGTAGCTGCCGACGTCTGAAGTTGTGCGGCATCTTTAGTTGCTGTTTCCATAGCAGTCGCAATTTCTATTGCTTTAGCAAATGCTAGGTAAACTGTTGAAAGCATCTTTTTCTGTGTTGTTTCCTCGCGAAGACCGCAAACAACTCTGTCCCTTAATGTGTCGTTAACGTTGTCGCCAAAGTTACAAAATTCCGCCAACTTCCTTAATGTCGCTACATAGTCCTTGATACATTCCCATGTCTCCTGATTTCGTTTATGAAATCAAAAACGTTCGGCAATGATCAGTAGTTTTGGACTAAGGTGAGTGCTAAGCAAATCACACAGTTCCTGGAACGTCTTTTTCCGGTGACGTTAAACTCGTGAGGAGACAATATGCCCTTTCGCCTAGGAGGGTCAGTAATCAAGCCACTTTTTTATCTGCAATATCGTTCACAATGCAATATTGCTCCCGGCGTTCTTGATAAGAAGTCCATGTTTCCGTGTTACCCCCAAGCGGATTAATACTTCCTATTAACGCTGTTGCCATGATTATCACAAATGTAATATCCTGAATATTATGCACAATACTTGATTTTGAAAGAAAGGATACAATTTCCGAAATAAAAGCTCTGCTCAATCCTCGTCGCTAATTGTTGTGTATGTGGGTTAAAGACAACGTTAGAACACCGGTCAGTGGTGGCTATTTTAATACTACACTGATACAGCGATACGCATGCAGCAATACAACATTGTAGGCGGGGCTTATCATACTGACGTGATCAGTATACATAACATGTTCCATCGCAGCTTACAAGATTTTTGCCTCTTAAAGACCCACGGTATATATTGTCAGCTAAGAAGTCCTTTCAAGGACACGGGCTTTGAAAGGACCAAATGGCGAGCGGTTTATGATTCAGAGGCTCAGTATCAATAAACTGGAACACATAGTTCAAAGAGTGGCTGAGGAGATGTGTGGGCAGGACCGTCGGCGTCTGACAATTCACTATGTTTGCAAGCGAATGGTCCAAAAGCCCAGGGCCAAGAAAGTTTCACAGACTAACATGCATTTCACATACATATATATTTTTTTTGAATTACAGTGCGATTTCTGAATCAACACAGACGGCCGGATCACACATCCTCTCTGGCAAACGACGCAGTCCAGTCAATGCAACTGTGACGTCGCCATCACTATCAAGGAGTGACACATGCAGTGAACAGCACTATGACACGATGGATCATCAGCTCTGACGTCCATCTCTCCCTCTCTCTCTCAAGGACCCAACATCCGAACCTAGGCCCGTCAATATTCCGAACATTTATATCCATTCGTTCCCAACCAACTCGGCATAGAATCACGCGTCTCTCTAAACTTCGAACGCACACTCTTAGTTTTATAAAACAGTATTTAATGTAAAAAATGTCAAATTTTCTTTTTAACCAAGTAAATCCAACGATATGTGTAATTCGCGTGTTATTCGTGTATTTTTTGCTCCAGTTTTATTCGTTGTGCATTAACACTGCCGCATGTTTCATTCATGATTGCACATGGCGACCGTCTCCTTTTTTGATGGAAAATTATTTGTATATTATTATTAAGTATTTAATATTTTAAAGTAAAAATGTCTATATTAATGAATTGAATAAATTTTAATCGAGGAATATAATGTTTAATCCTTTAATTTTCAGCAATCGAACGCCTTACTTCAGAATTATTTCGCGTAAATGCGCAAGCAGATCGACATTTTTTATATGCATACGCGAGTCAAAATAGGGTAACAACCTAAAGATACTACCCCCGTTTTATACATTATCTTTTAATATAGATTTGTTACTGTTTTTTTATGGTTTTGTAGGATAATTAGAATACTTTGTTAGTGCCATTGTGTAATTGAATTGATCCTACGAGTTGAAGAAATGCAAGTACACAATAAAACAAACATACATGAAGTAATCTCTATATTTTTCAACAGAATTTGTCGTGCTTCAAGGCATGTTAAAAACGAGACATCGTGTATACATGGATTGTTCTAAATTACTTAATTTCGCATTTATATGTTTTCTGAACGAAACATGTCTAAGTTCAAAAAACAAACAGGATCTCATACTATTTAAAACAAGAAATATCTTTAAAAAGATATACGGCGTTGATGTTGTAATGTTTGCGACCAGTGAACGGAGATGGAATGAAGCGAACATGTATTTTAATGTGGTAGTGCGTGATAATAAGATAATATATTTTACTGTATTAACAAATAAGAAATGAAGAACAAGAAGAGGTGAATTGTATGTTTTATTGTCAATAAGTATTGTAATGACTAGGTTTTCATAATTGATCGAGTAATACATTAGTTTCAATAGGAAAAAACATAAACATATTCGCCACTGAAATACTATGTACATAATGTTGGAATGAAATCAAAGATAATGTGTTATAATGTGCAAAGCTGTTAGTAGGAAGTAATCATAAAAGACTCAATATTGCAAGCATAATTGTGTTATGAATTGTTTGCAGAAAGACAGAACTTTATATAAAAAATGAACAAAACAAAGTACAAAGAAAGATATTTACACTAATAAACGCAAATATGGATTATAATAAATCAAAGACAGATACATTTCAAACACCTATATATTTCCTTAGTATCGGGGGCTACCGCCCCAAACTCCCGCTTTGTCGATAGTGGTAAACAACTGCGTACTGGTAAAGTGCAATCTAGCCTGTTTATGTAGTGTTTAGTTTGACCGCCACGGCATGTAAACAATAGCTTTTTTTAAATTGTAGAGACATGTGATTAATGCTATACTGCTTCGTAAACTAAGGAGAAACGTTTCGATGTAATGTTAGACTGTTTTGTATCATGGCAGTTTTTAATTTATTGTAATTTACATGTAATTACAATATATTCATATTTTAGTTCAAATGATATGCATCCAATGTTTACGGTGATTTTTGTATTATTAGCCAATGCACAATTTGGATTTATTCATTTCGAACTATCATGAATGAAGGTCATCTAACTAAGGTCAAAAGTGACGTTATGTGAGCGCGTCATGCTATATTTAGACGTTACGTGTTAACAACATGGCGTGTAAAAAAAAATCTACACCGCGTTATAAACAAGGTAGCCTTACTTCTTAACTTATTGCATGACACATAATTGATAAGAATATTGTTGATAAAACGTGTTTGATTAGATGTTAGAAAAAATATTTAAATATGTTTCCGCTACATGACATATGATTGAAGAGATTGTGCATAAGTTCTGACCAGTCCTGATGATTGTCGGGTCGTTTTTCTGGCTAACAAGGTTCGCATTAAATGTAAACGTTATTTCTGTATGTGTATTGGGAGATTACTTGCTTGATGCTATCTTTAAAAACAGTGGATGGACGCTTTAGGTAACTTTAAAATATCGCATTTTTCAATGTTAGTGTTCCGATTTTCTAGTGTTGAGCTCCAAGCGAGAGGGCAGTACATAACGTTTTCTAGAGATGTTATTTTTGGTTTATGGAAAAAATGCACAGAGTGAGGTCAAAAACACCAATAAACAAAATCACCATGAAATAATACAATTTTGAAAAACATGCTTTGATTTTTAAGCCTTATTTACAACCTTTCGACAAATGATATGCGTAGTGTACAACTCACATAAGACTGATATCAAAATCACAAATCGTTTTTCGGAAATGTAAATGCTAGGGTAATTAGATATTGAAAATGTTGCATGCAGACGAATTAGTATTTTTACACATGATATTGAGACTCGTACAATCCACAAACCTTTAGCTATACATGTTCAATGTATATTTCCTATCGACATTTAAATGAACATTTTTTAAAGAAATATCACTTGTTGGATTTATATATAAGATCTGCAACTGTAATTAAACGCGTCCATCTATGTTAACGAGTTTTGTCAAGTCAATACAATTTGAGGAAAGCGGTTTACAAGCACAATTCAAAATAAACGTTCAAAGCTGTCTGAGCTGAATTCTCTGCAGACATTTTTACTACAGGAAAGTTAATGTGAGGTCTCCCAAGGTGGCTATAAACAATGCCTTTAGACAAAATCCGTATTTATGAAAATGGTTGTCTTCATTTTGTTTATTTCAGGAAGTAACAATCTGAAATCATGCGTTTATGCAATGACGATTTTACTCAGAAATCACTATGAAACTTCCATCTTACTTTCTTGCCTTTCAAGCGTTGAGTAAGTTGGTCACTTGCCTTAAAAAGACTACCAAATGAAGCATTTATTTCTATATGTTTTTATTTAAATTAGCAATACACCTGCCACCTAAACATCTACACATCTGATAGCGCAATGATGCTGCAATTAATAAGAAGTTACTATTTGACCATGGTATGTAATGAAGAACCGCCGTAGTTCCTGAAAACTGTTGACAGTCTAACAACATTTTGCAACTTTTTTAAATTAAATTGTGCAGGGTCATTCACACAAAATAGTTTCATATTATTTTAAATACATTTTCGGTACATATAAGTTGTTAAATGAGCTTAAGTTATATATGTCACCATGTAGTGTAATAATAACAATTAGAAAATACTAAGTTATGATATGTGAAGCGATACTTATAAGTTCATGTTTATTTAGGCATATATGTTTGAAATTGAACGCACTGGCAGTTAAACAAATTAGCTAATATATTTCCGCATTACGGACTTTGTCAGACTTTACCTTCGAACATCGGATTACTTGTTACATTGAAATAAACATATCTTTTAAACGTTGTTAAAGTTTTATATACGATTTAAAGGCAAACATTAAACGTCTAAAAAAAAACCCAGCGCATTAATATGAAATATTAAACATAGGTTAAATATATTATTGAAACGTAAATTGATTCATAAATCGGTTAAACTTTACTAGCTTCCTTGGATCCCACGACCAAGATATTCTAAGCGCTACTACGATACTGATTTTGTTTGGGTTATACCCCAAAAATTGTGTCTTTTTGTCGTACGCACCAAAACGTTAATCAGCTGTTGTTTTTTTATCAAATGAAAAAATGTGCACTTGCAATTGAAGAAAACTATATTTTTACATATAATATGGGACTCTTTCCTTCTTAACTTAATGATAAGTTTATGATTTATCAAGATCGAATATGCACAATTTTCAAGGACATTCCAATTATGCGTCATTTAAAGTTCGCCTCACTACGTTATGATGTTGTTAATCACATGACTCTTTTTAATCTAGAATGCTTATCCGTTAACATTTTACAGCATGGTGTGTATGAAAATAAGAATTTAGTTAATGTCTAGACAATTGAAGTGCTGAAGCGATTGTTGTGTTAAAATGGATTGCATTGAAATGAGTATGACCGCTGCGCTTGTTTCATGTAGAACTAATGAAACAAATTTTTATGAGATGAAGTATCAATATGCGTTTTGTCCTTGAGATGTCATTTCTATGTTTAACTTCTTTACACCAAACTCACTTCGACAAGGTATTATGTGGTACAAATGCATGCTATTACAGTATACTGAAATGACAAAAAATGATTGATAAGCATAAGAGACGTCGTAAAACCTCTAATTTGATTTTATTCTTAATCTTCTTGTTCGTGGAAAACATGCATTTTTGATCTGCACGTCTCCTTATAATTTGACAGCTGAAATTCGTCTAGTGTATTGGGACATGTTTCTAATACTTAACGGACAAATATTGTTGAGAATAGTCAACATTTATATTCATTATTGTTCAATAAAAACACTTTTATAAAAGTTGTTTTATCACAGATAGTTACAAACGTACTAGCTAAAAATATAAATGATTCATGTTATATAAAATAACGAAGTGAAACTCAAGCTGCTGGAGCAGTATTGCATTCGAATTATTTTAAATTTTTTGGTCCTTTATTTAAGGCAAGTGACCATTTGCCAAATTGTACGAAACAGCAAAATACGAAAAAACATACACACAAAGAAATTTAAAGCTGTGGTCGTCGCCTTGGAACGGTCAATGCAAAGCTTTGTGGGTTTAAACCGCTTTTAGAGCGCTCAACCTCGTTCTTGGCCCAGCAATATTCATGATACATATACGTGTACATACAATTTAACCTTAAGCATTGCAACTCAAATTAAACAATAATAAAAGGGAATTAAAACGCATTCAATCTAATTACCATTTAATTTCTCAAATGTAGAGGAAACCAGAGCAACAGAGTTACAACTTTTTGAGTAACGATGAAATGAAATTAAAAGAAATGAAAAGATCCATATTACATAGCTTGGTTGTTTATGTGATTGCAAAACATATAAACAAGAAACGTCCGTCAGAAAGAAAATGGAAATAAAATTTAACGATATAAACCCGATGACATATGCATTTAGCCAACAGAGTGAACGTGGATCATCTCTTCGCCTGTTGTCATATCTGGGACATAGGTCCCCAACTAGCTTCCTACAGGCGTTTCGGTTCTGGGCGAGTTTCTCAAGCTGCCTCCATGTTTGGCCCATCTGCTTAGCATCTGCATCCAGGTCGCGGCGCCAGGTGTTTGTAGGCCGCCCTCTCTTCCTTTTCCCTTGGGGGTTCTATGTGAGGACATGTTTTGTCGTATTGGATGCAGGCTTGCAAAGGGTGTGGCCTATCCATCGCTAACGTCTCTGAAAGATGTCTTCTTCAACTGGCTGCTGATTTGTTCTTCTCCATAATTCTTCGTTGGAGATCTTGTCATGCCAGCGAATCTTGAGAATTTGCCAGAGGCAGGTGTTGATAAAGACCTGTATTTTCTTCATGTTGGTGAAAGTGGTTCTCCAGGTCTCTGCTCCATAGAGGAGCAGTGGCTTCACGATGGTATTGCAGAGCCTAATCTTGGTGGTGATGCCAATTGCGCTGGATCTCCAGATGTTCTTTAGCTGATGGAAGGCTTCTACTGCTTCACCGATGCGGTTTCTGACATCTGCATCCGTTCCTCCCTGGTTGTCCAGAACGCTGCCGAGATAGGTGAAGCTGTCCATCTCCTTTAGCGCCTCGCCTTGGACTGTGATGGGTATGTTGTTGGATGCGTTGGTCCTGAACACCTTGCTCTATTCTCTGTTGATGGTGAGGCCCGGTCTAGCTGAGTTGTCCGCTACCATGTTTGTCTTTTCTTGCATCTGTTGTTGGGTGTGGAAGAGAAGAGCCAAATCATCGGCAAAGTCAAGGTCTTCCAACTGTTGCCAGAGCGTCCACTGAAATCCATTCCGCTTCTGCTCCGTCGATGTGTTCATTACCCAGTCTATGGCCAGCAGGAACAGGAAAGGTGAGAGTAAGCGGCCTTTCCTCACTTAAACGCACCCATAAGCTGTCTGTCATGAACGATTATGCAGGTAATTCCCTCATAAGACTTCCTGATGATGTTGGTGATCTTTTCTGGCACTCCGTAGTGTCTCAGAAGTCTCCAAAGGAACTCCCGATCAACGCTGTCGAACGCCTTTTCATTGTCAATGAAGTTGACATACAACGGCGCATTGCACTCCAGGTCTTGTTCCAGAATGATGCACAGGGTTGCGATCTGATCCGTGGACGATCTCTTCTTTTAGAAGCCTGCGTGTTGGTCACGGTGATGGGTCTACTGCGTCTTTCATTCGGTTTAACAGGATGCGATTAAACACCTTTCCTGAGGTGGACAACCGTGTGATTCCTCGGTAGTTTGAGCAGGAGCTCATGTCGCCTTTCTTTGGAAGCTTGAAGCTGTATGAGGTTATCCTCTTTCCACTCTGTTGGATTGCCTTCTTCTTCCCATATCTTGCTGACGAGCGGGTGTAGTAGCTACAAACTGGTCTCCACGTCAGCCTTAAGCGCTATTGCCGGTATGCTGTCAGGTCCTGCAGATTTGCCGTTCTTCAATTTCTTGATTGCGCTGCTGATCTCTTCCTTTTTTTGGAAGTGCAGCATTTGATTGGCAGATCACTTGTAGCTGACATAATTTCTGGTGGGTTCGCAGGAGCTGGCCTGTTGACTAGCTTCTGGAAGTGCTCAATACACCTCTTCTTCTGCTCTTCGTAATCTGCTATAACTACTCCATTTGTGTCCCTTACTGGTCTTACTGGTTTGGCAAATTTTCCTGCATCTCTTGGTGATGGAGTAAAGATATTTAGTTCTGTTCTGATGCAAGCGTCTCTCAGTCGTTCCGCTTGTCTGCTCTAATACTTCGCTTGACGCTCCTATTTGCTTCGGTGTACCCATCTTGTGCTTTCATTTTTGCGGCTCGTGTTCTGCTGTTGTTTACACTTGCATTCTCTTTTCGTCTTTCCCCAACTTTCTGAAGCGTCTCTGCTGATATCCACTCATTGTGGGTGTAAGACTTGGAGCCCAGTACTTCTTGGAATGTTGACGTCACTGCTTCTTTCACGTTCTGCCACTTCTTCAAGAAGCTCCTCTAGGACACGGAACTTGTTGAAGAGAGTGACCTTGAACTGTTGTACCGTTGGCGTTTGCTGGGCACCCTGTCCAACTCTTTTTCAGCTTTTGTTTCAATCAGGCGACAAGTAGATGATGGTCCGAAGCCACGTCTGCTCCTCGCTTGACACAAAAATCCTGAAGAGAGCGACGAAACTTCCTTGCGATGCACAAGTGGTCAATCTGGTTCTCCGTTGACAGGTCTGGTGACACCGAAGTTGCATTGTGTATCCTTCTGTGATGAAATACCACTTCCTCCGATGACCAGGTTACTTGTGGCGCACAGGTTGGCGAATCTCTCCCCGTTGTCGTTCATCTCGCCTAACAATTGCTTCTCTCTCCTCCCGATCTCCTCATATCCTCGATTGTCACTGCCGATCTTGGAGTTGAAGTCATCCATTAGAATGATGATGTTTCTCTTTTGTCTGTCTTGTATGATAGTTGACAATCTTTTGAAAAAGTTGTCCTTCTCATCCTCTTTACCGTCGTACTGGATTATGTCAACGTTAATTCTCTTCTTCTTTGTAAGGAAAGATGCCTTCATGATCCGTGGTACGTGTGCCTCCCACCCGATAGGCGCTCTCTGTGCCGACTTGGAAAGCATTTGGGCTACTCCTTGGGTGTGCGCTGCATCCTCCTGCTCACGCCCCGAGAACAACAGTTACTCACCGAAAGTCAGTTGCTTCTGCTCAGAGGCAGTCCATCTTGATTCACCGATCCCTAGGATGGTAAGGTTGAACTTCCTCATCACTGCGGCCTTTTGTGCTGTCTTTCCGGTCTCATACATGGTTCGGACATTCCATGTACCGATGTTGGTAGCGATCCTGGTTGAGATGATGATCTTGACACTGGCTTTCACCATCCGGCGTCATACGTCCTCCAGCTGAAGGTAAACTTTCTCCCAGGTCCTTGATGTCTGTTGCTATTCTGTTTGGCGTTTTTGTAGCAATTAGGTTTCAACAGGATAGGGTAGCTAGAAAGTGGATCGGATGACGAAATTTAGAAGCGATGACACGATGACGTTACCAGTTACCCAATCTAATATAATTAAAAGGGGCAGTACTGTAAAATAAAACCATTTTAAAGGGGCAGTACTGTAAAATCGAATTACAAGTTAAACCAGCTGTGTTTATTGAATAGTTTACAATAAAATGGTCAATTAAAGTATGATTTTTAATACTTTATTCAATATTCTTAACAATCTACTGTGTACGTTATGCTTTACTTTATTTAAGATATTCTCGAACTAATTTTAATCACATTATAAAAAACAGTTACAAAAAAATGACCTCAAAATTAAAAGTTTAAAAAAATCAATCAGTTTGGTCATTTTCTCAAATAAATTATAATGTATTTTTTGTATGGCTACATAATGAAGATGCTATTATCATAATAAGATGATCATACTATCGGGCGGTTACAGACGCTCCACCCCCAAATTACCACGAACAATGCTGATATCACTTATCAAAAACGTTTCTACGATGGCATTATGAATACTTTTTGTATGAAAGTTCGAACATTATAATCTTTTCACTTACATTTTTTAGAGCGATTTATACTGGGGATTTCGCTTAAGTCACACAAACTTGGTTCCGCAATCCCCGATTATTTTATATATTAGTTTGAACATATTTCTTTTGGCAAGCACAGTGTACATCAATTATGCACAAAACAGAATAAGAAAATAACAAGAGCACCGCCTTGCGGGTGCAGACCGCTCATCTATTTTCTTTTTAAAGGTGAAGGGACTCTCATTTTCAAGGGGGGAGGGTGTGGTGGTCATTTGTGAGATGATCTTAAAAAAAAAAAAATTGGGGGGGGGGGATTCGGGGGGGGGAAGGGGGGGGGGCACGGCCGATGGTTTGGGTGGAGTCTATTGTGGTATGTCAGGTAAGAGTAGTTTTGTCAAAGTATCAATCAAATCTAATCATAAATAAAGAAGTTATGGCAATTTTAGCAAAATTTAATATTTTGACCTTGAGAGTCAAGGTCATTCAAAGGTCAAGGTAAAATTCAACTTGCCAGGTACAGTAACCTCATGATAGCATGAACGTATTTGAAGTTTGAAAGCAATAGCCTTGATACTTAAGAAGTAAAGTGGATCGAAACACAAAATTTAACCATATATTCAAAGTTACTAAGTCAAAAAAGGGCCATTATTCCGTAAAAATGACATCCAGAGTTATGCAACTTGTCCTTTTACTGTACCCTTATGACAGTTTGCGAGTGTTCTAAGTATGAAAGCAATATCTATGATACTTTAGGGGTTAAGTGGACCAAAACACAAAACTTAAACAAACTTTCAATTTTCTAAGTATAAAGGGCCCATAATTCCGTCCAAATGCCAGTCAGAGTTACATAACTTTGCCTGCACAGTCCCCTTACGATAGTTAATAAGTGTTGCAAGTATGAAAGCAAAAGCTTTGATACTGTAGGAATAAAGTGGACCTAAACACAAACATAACAAAATTTTCAAGTATAAAAAGGGCACATAATTCTGTCAAAATGCCAGTCAGAGTTACATTACTTTGCCTGTACACTCCCCTTATGATAGTAAGTAAGTGTTTCAAGTATGAAAGCAATAGCTTTAATACTTAAGGAATAAAATAGACCTAAACACAAAACTTAACCAAAATTTTCACTTTTCTAAGTATAAAAAGGGCACATAATTCTATCAAAATGCACGCCAGAGTTATCTAACTTTGCCTGCCCAGTCCCCTCATGATAGTAAGTAAGTGTACCAAGTTTGAATGCAATAGCATTGATACTTTCTGAAAAAAGTGGACCTAAACGCAAAACTTAACCAAAATTTTCAATTTTCTAAGTATAAAAAGGACACATAATTCAGTCAAAATGCACGCCAGAGTTATCTAACTTTGCCTGCCCAGTCCCCTCATGATAGTAAGTAAGTGTACCAAGTTTGAATGCAATAGCATTGATACTTTCTGAGAAAAGTGGACCTAAACGCAAAACTTAACCGGACGCCAACGCCGACGCCGACGCCAACGCCGACGCCGACGCAGACGCCGACGCCAATGTGATGACAATAGCTCATATTTTTTTTTCAAAAAATAGATGAGCTAATAAGAAAAGGATTGAAAAAAGAAATTATTCTTATATAGTTTCTCTCCTTTCAGTAATATTTACGAAATAAATGCTATCATTTCAGACTAGTTTACATTAGATATTCCAGAAATAAGAACTAGGCGCGACAAATCTGAAAAGTATTAGAGAGAAATATGAGGATGAAGGACTATTCATGAAAAGACTTCTACATGAGGCATCAGCAATTCGTGACTGTGTCAGATTGTATCGGATTGTTATGAAAAACGCCGGGGTCCGTTAATATATTGTTGGACCTGTATTAATATGTTTAAATTTTCCTTTTCGTCATGATGCGTTGATCCAAAGAGAAGTGTACCGAGTTTCACATCGCCAGTTATTCCGGTTGTTGTTAATAAGTTGCGAAATTCATTATATTTCGGAAATATGAAGAAAAAGTGGTTATAAAATTCAATAGCACCACAAGAACAAAGAGGCGACGAAATACTGATTTTCGCAAAAAGGTGTTCGTTGAGCGCACTTGATTTGGTTCCTAACAGTGCATGCGGTAATTGAAGATAGCGTTTACCTACATAATAATATGACGGAGTTTTAACTAAGGTTCTGTTTAACTTGGATTTAAAGATGCGAGTTCAAATGTAGACGTGTAGATAACTTTAAACAGGAGTGGTTTGGCAAAATGAATAACAGTCCTGTATTAAATATGTATAAAGTTTTCAAAACCTTTTTGATATATGAATAATATTTAGATTTACTTCCTTGACGTCTGCGCTTATTTTTTGTAAGATTACGAGTGTCTGCACACCCGTTGAGGATCCAAACTGGCAGATACGCTCAGAATAACACACCACGGAATGAACTTTATTGTTTATGTTGTAATGAATTGGATTTAGAAGATGAATACCATTTTATTGAATATGCCGATGTTACACTGATTTAAGGAAAATATATATAAGCCGTAAATTTTATATAAACCCATCTGTATATAAATTCCACAAGTTATTAGTTTCATGTGACAAATCAGTTATTTCAAATGTATGTAAATATATGAAGGAAGCTCTTGCTAAAAGAAATACAATTCTTAATAATGTTGTTTAAAAAAATCATTACCGCTTTGATTGTATTTACGTATCCTTGCAATTGATTGTGTTTATTTATTTTTGTATTCTTAAATGACCATTTATGTTATGTTATGTAATATAATTTTGTTATACCTTTTTACGTGACAGAAAATAATGTGTATATTTGTGTATGAAGACAATGTACTTATGTATAAGTCTGAATAAACTGTCTTTCTGTCTGTCTGATGCTAAGTGATTCACTATTTTTGACGTCGTCTGCTAATATGTTCCATTTACGTATTACTGCGGGGATTAATGAATTATAATAAAGGGTTGATCTACATTCGGTAGTGCGTAAGTCATTGGCATTTCGAAGATTGTCTGTTCTGTCTTTTTTAGTATAAACAATATTAACAATACATTGCATCACATGTATATGTATAGTAAATAATGTTTATAATGCATGAATCAATCTTTATAATAAAACACCAACACAAACAATAAATTTGGTAATTCTGAAAAAATTAACGTTATTTTATCAGGATTACGGTTACTATTCACCTTGAAGCCTCCACTAGCACTTTTTAACACCACGTTTCGGCATTTGCAATTTTATACATTTAATTCCTCCAAATAATAGTTCTGAATAACGACCGTCCGAGTACCATTTACCCCATTTTCACTGATAAGCCAAAATAAGAAACTTAACATTCGGTTTGTTTGAGAAAACAGTGAAAAGATCGTGATCAACAAGCGATCGTTTGGTGATGGGTCAATCGATATTAAGATGAAAAAAAGATTGACGGGTAGTGCGACGTCAATTGCCTCACTTTCAAACTGTCACAATACAAATTATAAATTTAATATACGTTTATTATTTGCGGTAACATCAAATTCGTGACAGTTGAACTGTTAAAATGCTTTAAGAATATAAACGATTTACATGTACATGACTAAATGGCTTATACAATACTTGTCATTTTTCACACCCTTGGCTGATGCTAACTTACACGCGAAATAAGTTTATAAAATATCAAATGATGCCATTAGAAATGACCAACTTGGATAAAAATGTGTCCAAAAAGACCTTCGTTTCGAAAACTACATTAAATCCATCACATTTGCACTTTTTCTAATAGACATTAAATCGTAATTGTCATTTTATCTTCCGTAAAAGCGCAAACAATAATGATTTGTGTTCCGTACGTAATGTAACACTTTTGGAACAAAAATGCTTGATCTTTGTAGGTAAAATAATTTGCGAGTAGTTAACGGTATTAAGTTAATGATTTCAATATTGGATCGTTTACATATGTCGCCCAGCACGGAGCGTCTGTCATCGATTACCTACTCATAAAAGACACGAACTTCTCAGGTATACGTGATTTTACAACACATTCTGTAAATGAATGGAGCGATCATACCCCGATTGGTTTCTGTCTTCTTTGTAATAATATTACACCTGTAGTGAATGAAAGCTCCCATGTTAGATATAATTGGAATAGTGATTATGTAAATACATTTCAAACCACTCGATCGCCAAATTGCCCGACTTTAATAGGATTACAGGGAATATTGATAGCACTAGTCGGTAGTCTATAAATGATGCACTTAATAGTTTTACCTATATAATCCGGGAAGTAGCGGATCCGTTATTTTCCAAAACAGTATATCACAAAAATGACAATACGTCATTCTCCGACACATCTCATGTGAAAAATGCAGACTGGTTCGACAATGAATGTGAAAATTTAAGAACAATATATTTAGACTGACTGTATGCTTATAATACATGTATAACGAAAGTTAGTAGAGAATACTTTTGTAATGTAAAAAATAATACAAATTATAAGTACGAAAAAAGAAGAATTCTTACTTAAAAAAAGAAATACTCTGATATGGAAAAACTTAGGTGTTGTAAACCGAAACAATTTTGGAGTTATTTAAAAAAAATAGGAAATCTGTTGGAAGTGATATTTCTGTAGATGACTTTTGTAAATACTTCTCATCATTATGTAACGATGTATGTGTATGTAATAATGCAGTAGCAAATGCATTTTGCCAAGAAAATAATTTTGATAATGATGAATTAAATATTCACATTACTGCTGAAGAAGTGTGATGTGCTGTTTTTAATTCCTCAAGAAAGGCAAAGCTGCAAGGCCAGACTTCCTTTTAAATGAGTATTTTACTTAGAGTATAGACATCTTGTGTGCTCACCTGTATTATGTATTTAATGCCATCTTAGAGTCTGGTTTCTTTCTTGACAAATGGATAGAAGGAGTTATCGTTCCTGTACATAAGAAAGGCGATACAGAAAATGCACAGAACTACAGTGGAATAACACTAGTAAGTTGTTTTTTTAAGCTTTTCACAACTTTTTTAAATAAAAGAATTGAAATGTTTTGTGAAAATAATAATGTAATATCTGATGCTAAATTCGGTTTTAGAAAAGGGAAATCAACTGTTGATGCGATATTTATTCTTCAGTCAGTCATGCAACACTATATAAATAATAACAAACGTCTGTTTGTTGGTTTTATTGATTTAAAATCTTGTTTCGATAGTATAAACGAAACTCGCCTTTTGCTTAAATTATACAAATGTGATAGTCAAGGTAAATTATTACGTATTGTTAAGGATATGTATGAAAAGGTTAAGTCTTGCGTTCGCAGTTGTAATACGTACTCAGACTTGTTCAGCTACGCTGTTGGACTACGTCAAGGGGATGTAATTTCGCCTCTGCTATTTTCTTTATTCGTTTTTTGTATTCCGTTATATGTTGAATATTGAATTATTCTGCCAAGATATGGGGCGCAACTAAATCTAAAGAAATAGAGCGTATACACCTCAAGTTTTGTAAAAGTGTTTTACAGTTCAGAATGAGTACTTGTAACGCTGGTGTATATGGTGATTTAGGAAGGTACCCGTTATATATTACTCGATATATTAGGATAATTAAGTATTGGTGTAAATTGCTAAATACTGAAGATTTATCGACAGAGTGTATCTGATTGTTCAAAAGGTTATAATAATTGGCAATCAAATGTTATTTTTTTTTTATAAACATATGGCTTTGCTGATTGCTTTAGACATAGTAATACTCTTGATTGTAAAGCATTTCCACATATATTTAAACAAAGATTGTTTGATACTTATAAACTGGCATAGCACTGTTGAAAATAGTAGTGTATTAGATTTGCTACAAAATTGTAAAGATTTCCTGTCATATGAACTATAACTAGATGTATTGCAAAGAAGTTTAAGGTTCTTTGTCACTAGAATAAGATTATCTGCGCATTCTTAAAGAGTTCAAACTGGTAGATTCGGTAAAAATAGAATACCAAGAAATACTGTCAATGTTGTAATTCCCTTGATATTGTAGACGAGTACCATTTCACTCTAATTTGTTCTTGTTTCAGCAGTATACGCAATATATTAAGAAACATTATTATGTACGACCAGCAATGTTCAAATTTATTATGTACGACCAGCAATGTTCAAATTTATTGAGCTATTGAAAACTGAAAACAAATCTGTATTGATTAAATTGGCAAAATATATCAAAGCTTTGACATTAGAAACGAAATTACAAATGTTAACGAACACTGATCATTCCTTTTACATGCTTTGTTATATTATATTGAAATGTCCATTAATTCGTGTTTATATGTTATACTGATATACGTGATGTTATAAATTGTCATATAGTAATATGTGTATATGATGATGTATTATGTACAAATCAAATAAAATATCTGTTCTGTTCTGTTCTTTTCTGTTCGTAACATACTACATAAGTTAAACTGTGACTGTTCTCTTTACATTTATGAACACAATTCTATACGTAGAATATTCAGTCGAAACCCGATGGCTAAAAGTTCGAGCCAGTCGGAATTCGAGCCATTCGATTTCTAATAAACTTTTGTAAAGGAACAAGTCTGCAGTACATTTTCACCTCCAGTTGAATAGTACACATATTGCTTAAACTCCGTTCTACATGTACTTCATACTACTTTCTGCTTTTGAATTAGTAAGAACCTAGTGTATACATAGTTTGAAACTGTTACAAATACAATCAAACAAATATCCTAGTAAATTATATCAGCATGTTTTAACGTAGCACATTTTCTCGAACACACAGTACTAAGGAATAAGACATGCACTATATACAAATACTATTTTAAATATGAGACCGTTCTACATGTATATATTTAAGAATAACATTATGTCAGTGTGTGTTGCATTCCTTAGCTTTCGCTGAGAATCGAAGCTTTCTATTACATCCAGTTGAGATTGAACATGCTGTGAGTTTTCGCACTTCTCAGAATAATGTCTGGTTACATTATTATAAAATGTCATCTTTTACTCAAAGCAATTTACGATTTAGTCGATGACATGTTTGCAACCGGTGTTTAATCAATTATTGAGTGCCTTTAATCAACCGGTCTTATCGATTAACAGTTTATGCGACCCGAAGCGAATTCGAGCTAGCCAAACAGAAGAACATGTGAAAAATATGACGGGGACTGTGTTAACACTTTGGGCCATCCGATAATTCGAGCCTTGCGAATTCGGCCATCCGACACATTTTATATGAATATATAGCAATAAAAAATCGGTGCTTTGAGGACAGTTCGAGCAAATATCTGGTATAAAGATTTAATTCAAATGTTCATTTGCGAAGCTTACCTTGTTTGACACCAAATCCGCATACGTATTAAGTAGTGAAAATCTGCGAGCTTTGTTCAAATGAAATAATTTTTCTTTCTACTTACGCTTTGAGTGTTTGAAATAAAAAAACTTCCATCTGAAAGAAATTATTGAAGTCTTAATTATTCAAATAAAGATGTCTGAGCTTTGTTTTAAGAACATAATAGTAACTTTATTCTCTTCAACATATCAGACGACTGCACAATTTCAAGTTTCATCAAGATGGTTGCTAAAGCACGTGTCATTTCTTTCATCAATGGCCAGTACTTACATCTAATTCAGGTCCAACAACAGTGTATACCAATGTAGTTATAATCGTTTTTTGTTTAATGTTTGTGTTGTATGTATGGTCAAGTATTGTTAAGAGAGTAGGTCCAACTTATTATATATGTTATTTTGCTGCTATGATTTCCTTTGGTTGAAGGTCAATACTTATTTGAAGTGGTTATAAATCATAACTATTTTTTATTTTGACATATATACAATGGTATTGTAGCACTCAATCGCTTACTAAGGCTTGAAATAGAAAGTGAGGATCACCAGAATACACGAAAGTTTAATACCTGATAAAAAACAACTAATAAAGGATAATCCCAAAGAATGTTAGTAATTTTTTAGAAGCCTTTGTATATCATGGTGTACACGGACGCGTACACGTATAAGAACAATAGTTAGATAAGTTGAATGAATTATGTCGTTATACTATTTTATAACATCATTACTTTTTTAATAGTAAATCACACTATGGAACTTCATACAATTTATCATTAAGAAAATATTGTGTTTGTCAAATGCTCTTTTATGTAAAACACCAACCATAAAAATAATACTATCAAAACATGCCTCACCGCATTTGAAGGATATATGAAAATTATTGGTGATTTTAAAGTTTTTAGTGCTAACCTAAAATGTATTGACATTATATTCCGCAGATTGATTGTTGTCGATATGGTTTTAGAAATTCATTGTGGGATAAGATAATATTCTTGGTGAAACGTGTAATTGCATATTCAAACTTAATTCTTGTCTCATTCGTAAACATACATACATAATTATACAAATACACATACAAATATTCACATTAAACTTGAATACGACAATTCTATTAAAGAATTTTAAGAGACATACCTATTCAAAATTACACTACTTCAAAACTAATTACATTTTTACACAAAGTATAAAAAGTAAGGTGACCATCGCTACTCATAAAATTAAAACTGCTAGGACTGATGGATTTGTAAAACACAACAACAAAAGAGCTGAGAGTTGTAAATCGGGTCCTAATGCGCGTATAACAAAAAACATTATAAAATACCGAATATCATCCAAGATCAGATCTTGGGTGAACAGATTAGCAATGGTTACCTAAGTGCAAATAAAAGTACATATGATTAAAGAAAAATACACTGACAAATAAAAGTATATATATGTAAAAGTACATATGATTAAAGAAAGTACAATGTCATTATTTACACAGGAATAAAATACGACGTTGTAGAAAGGTAAAACAGGTTTTGGCAAAAAAACGTATCATTTCAGTATTTGTGAAAAGGAATATCAAGTGTTTATTTTTAGACATTGTAGTAAATGTATTATCTACAAACTTAGCCTTCTCAAATAAAGAGTGTCTTATGTCGTCGTACAAAAAGCAATCTAGAAGTACATGGCTTTCGTCTTCAATATTACCACAAAACGGACATGTTCGTTTCAGTACACTAATGCCCTAGTAACGCACTGTTTCTATGAGCAAAGGAGCGACAGAGCAGCGGCTAAATGCAGCGCGATCTTGGGGGGGGGGGGGCATAATAAGTGTGCAATACATCTCGGTCTGGTAATCATTTTTTAACAGCCGATACGTACGCAACTTATTACCATCACGACCAGACGGGCCTGTTGAAATATTTAAAGATTCCAGCCATTCTGAAATAAATTTTTCTTGCATTTTGCTAGTAACTTTATTGACAATAGCATGCTTTGGAATTGAAACACTAATGCTACAATATTGTGGTGCATCACAAGTTTTAAAACATATTATCAACATAGTTAACCCAGTTTTTGCATGATCTATTTGCTGCAGATGCAGTGCAAAGTGCAACTCGTTTATTAACTCAAGCTTATTAAATAATATAGCCCAATAAATAGATAATATAGCCCAATAAATAGCAATGGATTTCCACTGTCTGATTTCCGGGAATATCCATCCCATTTCACCAGATACCGCAACATTTAGCGTAAATTTACCGACACTTAAAAGAAACGCATGGCGCGATACTGCACGGCATTAATACAAGAGTAAGAACGATATCAGATAGCAGAACCATAACTGATTGTAGGCCAAACTGAAGAATCATATAGGTGAGTGAACACGTTATATGGAAGACCACCAGCTGATTTACATTTAGCTATAAGAAGAACCAGAGCCCGACTTGCATGTATAGACATGTGTATCGTTGACATTTTTCAAGTCAAACGGTAAACTTGCCTTTTAAATCGTCAATTTCGTTCTTACCTGTAAGGTAAGACATTCCGTTTGGCTCTGCTTTACATATGGATTATTTGGGGTCTTACAATAAAAGAGTTATAGAGTTTGGCAAAAACAGTTGCTTAATTTTTTTAAAATGTGCACTTCAGTCCATGCATGCAAAGCAATCCTTAAACAAAGGTAGCATTAGGTGTCGGGATCTAACATATACGAACTGCAATCGATGCGAATAGGAGAGCACAGTTTTAAATCTAATAAACCAACCATGCTATGAACCATCATCTAAAATGCGTCTTTTTTTAAAAAACAATTTATTGTATATGGCTAGTGGCAATATTAGGAACGCACGTGTATACATTAATATTATTAATATGATTATATATATTAATATAATATATATTAATAAATAAATTCACTTATTTGCTTGTAAAAAGTATTTTCAAAGTGTGTTCAAAGTTTTCAGGCAAAACATTAATGATCCTTTAAATCCGATAGCATCGCACTTTATATTTTGTCGTTAATCACGGATGCCACCTCTATTATTTGCGATGCATTAATAAATGAGCCAAAGCTTCTTCCGAGGTGACGCTAAGGAACTGATGTTTTGAAAATTTAAGGATAATTCTACAGGGTAAGAAAGTTTTATAAGTATTTTCATCATATTTCGTATCATTTTAATCTGCGATTTATCGAAGATGATTTCATCCACAAATGTACAAAACCATACAATCACAGCCCATTTGGAAACATGTGGATCATTATTAGTTTTGTCATGGGGGAGTGTTTTCAGATATATCGATTTTTTTTGCCTGTGTGACGAGAAAATTTCCAATCAATGAAATCACCAACGATATCAAACCATTGCTTTTATCATGAACGAGTTGTTTCACGCACACAAGAATGGCATTTTGTAGTCGAATTCGCCAGCATGTATATCATGCATGTACGATGTGAATCTAAATATATATATATATATATATATATATATATATATATATATATATATATATATATATATATATATATATATATATATATATATATATATATATTATTTTTACAAAAGGAGCCAATGACAACGAGGTGATAAGAGGTGGCGCCAATGCACATTTTCAGCTGTTTTTAGTTGCCGTTGGTACTTTTGATTTTTTTGTCTTAATTCGATAATAGCGAAATATAATCGAAACAGTCTACATAACTATGAAGACATATATGTTGTTAAAAGATTTCGAAAATGTCTATGAATATACTATACAACTGGAAAGTTACTGGAGTATAATACAATCCAAGTACTTACAGTACTGGTGTGACGATGCTTTAGAAAAGGATGGATATAAAAGCATCAATTTAAAATTATCTACATCACCACAATTGTGTAATTGTTATTGCTTGTCATTTATCCGCATCCTTAAAGCGAGATTATATGATTTTGTCAAATATTAACGAATTTACATAAAATGTGAAAAAAACCCAACTTATTATTAACTTATTTCAATATAAAATAAAATAAAAGTTCAGAGAAACATGTGTCGAAAAATGCGAAATAAGCCGGATATTTAATTCTGAAATCGAAAACGGCTGTACAGTCGAATTCGCCAGCATGTATATCATGCATGTACGATGTGAATCTAAACTTAGTTTAACGTTTTTTTTTTAAATTCCTGCAACGATATACATTCATACGACACACGAACACTAACTCTGGTCCTAATTAAAAGACGAATTCTTCGGTTATTGTAGGAAAATATGTTCGTCACAATCGGCTCGATGCGCTAATTTGTATTTGCTGCATTTTATGAAATTCGTCTTTAATGTATAATTTTTCTTGCCTATTTTGCGTTATTGTAACATATTTTATATATATGTTGCAATTTAACACATATAAAAAATCGTATAATCTCGCTTTAATTTAAGATTGTGCATGGACTTTTAGAAAATCCACAGTCCTTTGTAAAACTTTATTAAGCACAAAAGGCTTTTTTGGCATAATGTTTTCGTACCCACATTTTTTGTCGTATTTTCGGTACGAAAAAAAATGTGGGTACGAAAATTTGGGTTACGAACATAAAATGGATACAAAGATTTTGGGTTCAAAAACATTATTTAAAAAAATGGGTACAAAAAACATTTTGGTACGAAAAAACGATAAAAATTGGGTCCGAAAAAAATTTGGGTACGAAAACAACATTGGGTACGAACAATTTTGGGTACGAAAAAAAATTTGCTACGTTTTTTTTATTAGGAAAGATTGGGTACCTGTTAGTAAACCGGGTTACCCAAAAGTATCATTTGAAAATCGGTGCACGGTGAAGTATACTTCAAAGTACACGGGGTACGAGGAAGTAGTACCCATGTGGAACTTGACCATTCAGCCTAAGTACCGGTACATAGATTGTAAGAGATAAAAAAAATTGGGTACAAACAAAATTTGGGTACGAACAAAACTTTGGGTACACAGAAAAATTGGGTACTAAAAATATGGGTACAAACAAATGGGTACGAAATACTTTGGGTACGAAAATGATTTAGGTGTCTGGTTCCTGTCACGATTTGAATTTGAAAGATGACGGGAACCAAGCTGCCTTTACCTTTATCAATGATAATCAGCGAGGTATGCCGTTTGAGAAAATTTAGCTAACTCAATCGGACTGGCTCGGTCCTTTGCATGGGTCGCCATTGTGAAGAATTTTTTTCACGGTATGATAACTTAGACGAGCTGCTTCGCTAAAGCTCCATCGTCAAAAATCTATCTATTAAAGACCGCTTTATTCTATTTAAGTTGGTCGCGTTAGCGGCCGACTAAATTTACAGACCATGTTTTGCAAATCAGTATGTGTTTAGAAGCCTTAGCTGCGCTAAGAACCGTAACCCACTATGCTAGGAACGAACACCGCTGCCTGTCTGCCTGCACTGCATATAAGAATGCTTAGGAGCGTCTGCTCTACTTCTCAGTGAGTGTATTTACCAGCTTGTAAAACGACATTATCCAGTCTAGTGTTTATAATTTAAATCTGTACATATTGGCTGCTATCAGGGAAAACGGGGTTTAATGCATGTCAAATAAGATTAGCCTGTGCACACTGATAAGCCTGTGCAATGCGCACAAGCTAATCAAGGACGACAACAGCGAACAACTTCAGTGCCTTCAGCGCTTTGATTTCGAGAGTCGGGACAAACGACATAGTTTAGCCTAATAAAGATTCGTACATCTTTGCCTTTTAGTGAATAAAGCACTTAGAGTAAGGGAAAAATCTAATAGTTTCAAGCAGAAGTGACAACTTTCGGTTATTTCGTGACTTACCTAAATGTGTAAACACATTTGTTGCAGAAGAACTATTTAAAGAATGTTGAGAATTTTGTTATTGGATTTATTTTGTACTGCATATTTTGTGTTAATATCGTACTGTTTTATTCAGGTTGCTGATATCTTAATTGAGTTGGTTACTTATACATTTACATATTCACATCTTGTTTTTTTATATAATGTGAACACGTTCTGTACAGATTTTGATTGACGCATATACTGTGAAAAAAAGAAAAGGAATATTATCTATCAAAGTATGTCATGTGATGGATCGTATCGTGCATTGGCACAACGTTCTGCCCTTAACGTCACCTCCTTGGCATTGGCTCCTTCTCTTTTGGAAAAATACAAAATAATCTATAAGCTCCGCAAGAAGCCAACGTGTTTATGAACACAGCAACTAATAAATGTTGAACGCAATCGTTTGATGTCATCAGCGTGTCAATCTGGTGGACATTTTCTCGTCACACAGTAAAAACAAATTCAAAAAGTCTACCATGGCACAATATATAAAGGTCCCCAAGTTTCCAAATGGGTTGTAATTGTATGTTTTTGTACATTTGCGGATGAATTAATCTTCGCTGTACCGCACTACAATTCCAGATTTTTAAAATAATGCAAAATATGTTGAAAACACACCCTGAAGAATTGACATTGAAATTTATAACATCCGGTCCTTTTCGCCATCTCGGAATTATCATTGACTCCTCTTTTAATGCATCGCCCAAAAGGGTCGGCGCCAGTGATTAACGGCCGTGTATATGCGTGTGTATTGATTATACCATGTTATTAGCTTTATTAATGAGAGGAAAACAGCAGTATTTGCCTGATATTTAAGAGCGACGGTGTGTAGCTCCAGAATTGGACCAATATGAATCGAATTTATCATTTTACAATAAAGTAATTGAATTTATTATAATGCTGAACAGTATGCAGTGTTAATACCATCACGCTATAATTTTGACTATTTTTTTTATCGACATTAAAAATATTTTTGAACTGCTTTAATCTAAAAAAATCCAAGCAAGCTTGGTACAGTGGTATCAATATTCTTTGTATGTAACACAATACAACATTAAAGAAGCAATAATAATACTAATAAAACAATGTCAGTCTCTTAACTCATAGCCCTGCATTAACCGTAATTATTTTCTGTTCACAGCGGATTCATTTTTTGTCTATATTAACCTGGTCTCGGCTAGTTGATGGGCCGTACGCTCAGTTTAGTAGCGGACGTCCTTTCTTTTCTGGTATTGATCGAATGTTTTTTAATCCAAGTGTAAAAATAAGTCATTCATTGAATTGTTTAACGACATGATGAGTTCATACATCAGCATCTTTGGGTAAGTCGGAATCAAGCCAAAAGGAAATAAGTTAAACCGGTCCTTCGTCACCCGATAGATTTTGGCAAAGTCATGAATATCGCTATATTTTATGAGGTTGTTATTTTGAAAGGTTTAAAAACAACTAGGTAGTTTGCAGAGATCATTCTAAAATGTGCTCGTAAAGACCGAGTATGTAGTGAATTTTATTCGCTTTATCACTTAGATTTCCTTGTTTCCCTAGTGGTATCATTTGTACAGGCTTTACACGCTGCTTCGGACTAGCAAACTTACGAGATTATCTTCAATTACTAAGTTAATTTATAAAAAATGTCTGATAAGAAAAGCTTATGCTATCGATGTTTAACACACAAATAATAAACGAATGAATGGTGAAGTCTACGCAAATTTTCCTCAAAGACAAAACATATGGGATATTTACCGTTTTTTGTCTATTTATAAGGACAGCCATTTTCTCTGAAAGCGTAAATGAGTTTGACTTACTTTGGCGCTAAGTATTTCTGCTAAGTGCTTCCTTACTTGTACACGTTACAAGATATTACAATTCTGTGTTTACACATTTCTCAAATTGTGTAGGTTAGTCACGTCGCCATGTATTAGCAATAATGTGGTTTGAACGTTGGTAAATCCAAACTACACATTTCATATTTATAACTGATGATTACATTTGGTTCTACAGAGAAACATACTAAACATACGAATCTTATATGGATAATTTTAGACATATACATATTTAGGGCGAACTGAGAGCAACATGTCTCTTTAAAGTTAACTGATAAGATCCTTTCAGTTTCCTTAGCAACAGTCGTAAAAGAAAACACATATAGGTAAATTACAACAATGATTTATCCGAAAATGTACCCCGGGGAAATTGACAATAGACAGCCTATTCATCTACAGGAACAAATTGTTAAATTACGCTATATATTTCCCTTGAAAACGAAGCGAAGTGCCTCAGATAACACTATTTTTACCGCTTAGATATCGATTCATCCGCACGCAACACAGAAGGGTGCTATTTTTGAAGATTGTCTGGATAAAGGCCAAATGGTCTCGTTGTTCCGCAATACAAATCGATCTGCACGACCAAACCTTTCCTAGCTATCAACAAGGACTACCAAAAGATAATAGAACGTAGGCCAAACTTCAAAAGATATATGGACTAAAAGCACAATACAAATTCTTAGCTGCTGTATATGTCAAAAATCGTATGGCGCGCCTTGAGTGTTCTGTTTTTGGTGTAAACCGGTATGAGTAATAGCAAAATATATTACTTATCCTAGAATTAATCAAAAACCAGATATTAAACGATTTTATTTAAATGTATATTTGCAGACTTAACATGAACACATGAATGCATTATGCAGACAGAACATGAAAACATGAATGAAAAAACGTGACGCGCACATCTAATATTGCAAGCATTGTTTTAGTGAATTTATGTTGTTTTTATCGGATATCTACTTAAACGTTAAGGGGATTTGTTTGGAAGTTATAAGTATACTCAAACATAAGGTCCATCTATAAACACTATTTAAGTGTTCAGCTGTTTGTATAGAATGTCTACTTAAACGTTTAGGGGATTTGTTTGTATGTTATAAGTATTTTCAAGCATAAGGTCCATCTATAAAAGCTATTTCAGTGTTCAGCTGTTTGTATAGAATGTCTACTAAAACGTTTAGGGGATTTGTTTCTATGTAATAAGTATTCTCAAGCATAAGGTCCATCTATAAAAGCTATTTCAGTAAACGGCTGTTTGTATCGGATATCTACATTAATATTTAGGGGATTTGATTCGACGTTATTAGTATATACAAGCATTAGGCCCATCTATACAGTTAGCGATGTAGCTTCACAATATTGCCAAACGAAACAAAGTTAAAGAAAGAATGAACCTATTTTTTATCCACATAACAAAAATAGCTCTTCTTCTTACAGCTTTTATAAATTGAAAAAATGACAACATCAATGATATAAACGGGGTTACATCCTGATGCACCCACACAGTACAAAACCAATTGTTGTAGTATTAAATATAGCAGACGGTCAAAACCGATGAAACTACAAAAACACTATCAAGTGAGAAATGTTTGTTCTTGTCCACAACTTATAAATAATAACACCAACTTAAAACAATTAATGACAACACTTTTATAAACACTGTTTGGTTTCGTGTAAAAAAAGAAGAATTATTTCTTGTGTTTTAGTATTATTATAACTGTCCTAAGTTATAGTATTACTATTGGTTTTGTGTGAAATTAACACATGTATAATGTTATTTGTTTTAATTATTACTTATTCAACCAGATGAAAGATGATTCCAGCGTATCTACAGTTTGATTTTCACAATCTTACCGACTTCGTTGTTAGTTTCTATTGTAATTATAATGCTAACATAAAATATATAGAACAACAAACAAATATAATATGTAAATGTAATAGGTTTCCCTATTGAAAAAAGGTCACTTATGTACAGCAATATAGGTTATTCGAATGCATTGTATAAATATCCATGCTTACCCCGCCACAAACATCAAGGTAAAAATATATGTTTATTAAACAATCCATCCAGAAGGCCAAAAGCCCAAGTGGACAAAGCAAGCTTACATGATACAGTGTTTACACAATACACAGTTTATGATTATACAAAATAAAGTTATGCAAAGAAATAAAATCGTTTGGTTACAACGGTGCATACATGAATTATTATACATTATGAATTATTATACATTACACTAGAACATAAGTAATTATCGAAAGTATACATGTAATTAAATATATCCTAAGTGCGTCAGAGTGTATGAGGCTAATAAACTCAATTTAATGCAATATACCAAAAATACTGTAATTTACATTTATAAGGTCTTCATAAGCAAGATTTTCTAATAAAAATACTTTGTACTAATCCGGATTAACATAGTCGGTTTAATTATGAATATTCGTATGTTACTAGTACATTTATATATTATTATTATTATTAAACAACGCATCCAGAAGGCCAAAAGCCCAAGTTGACAAAGTAAGCATACAGTGTTTACAACATAAATAATTCATGAATTTACAAAAAGAAATAAAAAAATCATACGTTTCATTGCAACAATTCATACATGTATAATAAAATATAGGTATAATTATATTAATAACTATTGATAGTATATATGTAAGTGAATAGGTCGTATTACATCATTTGTAATGGAGTTTAATTATGACAACAACATATCAAATAAGCTTATTGTACATATATTGGGTCTTCACAGGACAATTGTCATAATAATAACACGTTTTACTAACCCGGCGTAAAAAATTTCGTTTCACGTGATAGCACACAGTATTTAACTAAATATCAATTATGCTTTTTTCATGCTTGTATCAATTTCATAAGAATTAGCCCTTGCTTGCTACCTATGCGAAACGAAAATATAGGCAGCTCAAAGGCTCTGCTCATAGTACAACATATTATTTAATTAGACTGATATTATGATATTATGACAAGGTGTATGTAGTTAAACAAACACGAGAAACAAAACGTTTTAACTGGTTGCGTTTGATATTAAAAACAAGCATTTCATAAACCTTAAACAGACCACCTACGCAATTAAAAATGTACATGGTCAAAAGGTCCTGTAATATGCTCTATGAAAATATAGATGTTACAAGTATAATATTTAATGTGACATAATAGTTGTAAATCAGTGCATAACAGTTCTAAAAATGCAGCCATATTGTCGTAGAATACATCTAGGAACAGATACGATACTATAATATAACCTTTATTAAAAAGATAATAATGGCAATTGATTAAATACATTCAAACACAGTTTTGACAGTCCATTAAAGGCGACCGTTTAAACACAAAGACAGAAAAAACACGGTACATATGCGGTACTATCCCAACAATTAATATGCAGTACATAATAAATGCAATTAAAGTTACAACAAGATATATACCGCACAAAACATTTCAGAATACATCAAATTGATGACACATATGTATTATGCGTTCGAACCTTAAAAGATTGATAAATATAACAGCTTAATTTTTTTTATTAAAAGTTCATTATTTGATGTTATTAGCTCGATAAATTTGTACATGTTTGGTCGTTTTCTGTAATACAATGGAATATATTTTGATCTCAGTTCAGTATATATTGTACATTCAAGAATAAAATGAAACTCATCTTCGAGTTTATTACAAACAGTACACTTTCTTTGGTCTAATGGAATTGGTGTAGGTCTAGCCCATCTGCCTGACTCGATATTTAATCTATGTGATGACATACGTAATTTTGATAAATTTACTCGAAACTTGTTGACATAACATATATTCAGGTACGGTTGAAATTGAAAAACGGCGATATGTTTATAAAAATTTGCCCTAGTAGAAGTATGAAGTCGCTCATTCCAATTCTGCACAAACGGTAAAAAGATGATGGTGTTGACAGTTATAAGTTAAAACAAAAGACCTGACTAAATGATAATTATAACTGAACTTAAATGCTAACTCGTTCTCAATACGTCAATATAATAATATTTTAATAAAATTCGAATTCATATTTTCATATTACACTTTTAGATTTTAGGAAATAATGCGCAATGTAATTATACAATTCAATGAAGGGAATGTTTAATGTGAAAATCAGGCACTATAATTATGAGCTTAAGATTGATGGTTGCAAAAAGGGGAATAAACCAATGTTTGTGCATTAATTAATGAATAAAAGTAGTGAAAATACACAATCGCGATTTACATCAATGTTTCGGGTGCGCATGGATGGAAACTGCGTATTATGAGGTGTGGACATCAAATTTCTTGAAGATCACGTAAAGCAACAACATAATTGTGGAGCATTGGGGTTTATGATATGCACAATTTAGTACAAGTCAATCTCATTAAATCCGTCCTATTACTTTTTCAAAGTAATTTAGTGTCTATAACCTAACTGTTTTGTACATAATTTAGCTTTGATTGTTAATGTCAACTCGATCGTGGGAAAAGCTAGGACATAGGCTTTTGTTTTTTTTATAGTTTTTCTTCTAATATGATAACATTAGAACCTGAAGTAAATCATATTTCGTTAATCTTGCTAATGGATCTAATCTTTCAGGATGAGAAACTTAATGACTAAGACTTTTCATGGAAAAGAACACGATGATGGATCGTATCTAGAACAGAAAATAACTTTTACGTGTGTACTTTGCATTATCCCACTGTGCCACACTATGCCAAAAGCATCTAAGCGTTGTATTATTGTCCCCTACCGGTGACACCGGAGGGGACTTATGGTTTGCACTCCGTCTGTCCGTCTGTCAGCCTGTCAGTCTGTCAGTCTGTCAGTCTGTCAGTCTGTCAGTCTGTCAGTCTGTCAGTCTGTCTGTCAGTCTGTCTGTCAGTCCGTCACACTTTTCTGGATCCTGCGATAACTTTAAAAGTTCTTCATATTTTTTCATGAAACTTGAAACATGGATTGATGACAATATGAAGATTATGCACGTCATTTCATTTTGTTCCTACGTCAAAAATTCTGGTTGCTATGGCAACAAATATAAAACAAATGAATAAAAAAATACTGACAATGGTGGAGTTTCACCGGTAGGAAACCATATTGCTTGGCAATCTCTTGTTAAATATGTGATTCGTCCAGTGCCATCATCTTTATATATAACTTCACTCACACCACATGCTTATAGGGGCCTTTTACAGATTTTGACATGTATTGAAGTCTGTCATTTAATGTTTAATATTCAAAAAATTTAAACATTGGATATAAACATCTCCAGTAAAAAAAACAAGAATACAGTGAAAAAAATGAAAAATGTAACCCTCAACTGGGCTCGAACCACTAACCCTTGGAGTCCTGGAGTAAAAATGTTCCGCTAAGACCACTCGGCCATCCGTGATCATGCTATGAGGAGATGTATTTTTTAGTTCATATAAGCAATCCTCGTAGTTTCACAAAATATAACGACAGCAACAGAACTTTCCACGTTTTATTGAATATTTATGCGTTGCAACGCTTTATAATTTACAGGTTTGCAAATCGTCAAAAGAAGCATAAAATGGATATTTTAGAGCATGTTATATGTTCAGTATTACTGTTTCCTCACAAATATCATAACTAAAACGAAAATTTGTGAATCTGAAACAACTTTTGTTTATTTTGTCAATTTACCGAAACGTTAAAAGTCCCCTTTAAAGGGACTGTCAACCACGACGACGAAGGAAATAAGAGTTGTAAAACACCGTTTTTTTATACAATTATTAGTTTATATTGATTAAAATATCACGACTGGTATAGACGAGTTAACGCATGACGTCACACGCACCTGCAAAGTTTAGACTCCGCCCACTGGTTGGCAAAAAGAGGTGAAGTTCATATAAGCGCATATAGAGAAGGTTGACATAATCATCGTTTTTATTGATAATCATGAACTGTATCAAATATAATTTTACTATTTATGTCTGAATAAAACATAAGCATGCGTGGAAATTCATTTTTGTAACGATTATATTGTTGTTATTATTTGTTTTTACTAAAAATGAGCTCTGGAGTGGAACGTACACTATCTACGAGCTCGGTATGTGGTTAGGTACCACAAAAATCTCTACTAAACGCATCTTCACGTCCATTTTAGATACAAAATTTCAGAAATGGAAATTCTTTAAGAATAAATTAAATGTAATGAAAGTACACAAATAAGGATGAAAACAAACAACAAATAGGTCGCTTTTTGTTCGCAACATATAGTCACTGATTTTAACCTTAATATATCTGTTCAAACTTATTCTTGTTACACATAAAATTAATTCATAAATCTATTTGTTTTATTTGATTTTGCACACCAATTTTGACACTTTTGTTTCAGCATTTCTAACCTGGTGTTTAATTGCACCATTGTTCGTCACTAGCATATTATCTCGTTATGATCGGAGACTGCCAGACAATTACACAGAAAACATGCCGGTGTCATAAACATATAGGGACCTATACTTTAATTGGGTCCCTGCATAGACCACATGCGGCAGACTTTATTATACCATCATGTCATCTCTTGGCATATTGAGCAGTCATATTGAGCAAGCCAAATATTAAAGCCAAAATACGTAACATTTGCTTTAATAAATAATTTAACATTTTAAAAAAAGAAGATATTTTTCCGAAACGGATTAAAAGAAACACGTGTATTTATATGTAAGCCAGTTTAATCATAATAATACAGTGCTTTATAACTGTAAATTTAAAATATTGTTCAATATTACTGCTACACAATTGATGTATTTAACGCGGGTACCGGCAAATGTAAACTCGTCAATTTAGTGTAAAGATTGTACGCTCTTGCAGTGCACGTAACACCATCATGAAACCAAGCAATCACAATGGATAAACAAGATTTGCGTAAAATAAATCAAATAAATATATATATATTTATCATAAAATGCTAGATTGTTACATGTATCACTCCTTATTACTTGTTAAGAGATTTCAATATACATGCAAAGACAGTTCAATTTGCACAATATGCAGGTTTTATTTCCATTTGTACATTATAAAATTTATTAGTATTGTAATTCAAAGGAAACGAAACGAAAATTCATTATATGGAAAAGAAAATTATCACAACATTTAACGATTGTAATGTATTCCGTTTTGTATGGCTTTGTTTTATAATTGATTTAATGCGCCTCTTATAATACACTTTCGATCGCTGATGAGCAATAACAATATCCACACCGTTTATAGTTATATTCAAATTAATATATGTTTTATAAGTTTTGAAATATCATTTTTTAAAGTCTTACTATAAAAAAGAATACGGCTAATTTATTGTTTTGTTGTGTGTTATTGTCAGTATTTAGTCTTCCGACCACGTTTACTTTGATGCTTATAACTAATTTGTATTTTTATAAAGAGAAAATTATATATATGAATATACATTTATTGGTACTATATATGATATATTTGCACTTTTGTTTAGGAGTTGTAATGGTTATTTCGAATTTTTTATCGTTTAATTGACTAAACAAAAGCCCTTTATACATGTTTTACGTGACTGTAACCAGTGTTTTTGCCAACCAGTCAGTTACTACCAGTAAACTATTATTAACGCCAGTAGATTGATAATCATCGTCACGTGGTAAACCCAGGAATGCAAATTGTGCATTCGTAGTGAATTGTATATATATATAATGATTAATCTACTTGCGTTATTTATAGTGTGTATCGTTGTGTCACCTATTTTCGCGATGTACTTTCGATTTTACATCTCGAAATTGTATTACCAAATATACTGAAAATATGAACTTTCTTCAAGTAGTGTAATATACCAGTCGTGATATTTTAATCAATATAAACTAATAATTGTAAAAAAACACACGGTATTTCAGAACTTTTGTTTTTTCGTTATTCGTGGTTGACAGTCAAATAGCACATACCATTAAATGCAGTTGTTTAGGTAATCACTTATTATCCATTCGGGTAAAACTTACAAAGCGACCATTTTTTAATGTGTAATAGTGTATGCCGCAAATACACTAGGGAATATGAAACATTATTCATACAGGACCTAATCCAAGAGAGATATTTCCCTAAAAATAGCTATTGATGCACATCGATATAACATCGATTATATCAAAGGAACTGTTTCAACAAACATATATAGTTGATATGCTTTAAAGACAACGATCTTTATTGTATCGATGTTATCATCATCAGTACATAATGATTAGATAACACATAAATTGTTCGTTTATCAGACGTATTCGTAAATTATATTTGAAGTTAACAGAAATGCAAAAGACTGATATTGATCGTGTCTTTACCTATATTTGCAGCAAATAAATGACATTTCTACATGAATTTAAGAACGTTGTTTATTGTAGAAGCAATCATGTCTTTCATGATCGCTTTAAAATAAGTTGAACATCAAACTGGCACATAGAGATTCAACTTCAAGATTAAAATCAACAACATATGTTAGTTAATTTGCACTAATTAAATGCACTAATAATTGTTTCATTCTTGTTTGAAAATTAACAGCACGTTATAAACATTTGCATTCTTATTGAATGTGCACACATAATGTTACAAACAATAGAGTGGTCGATAGCGAAATAAACATTTGATAGAATATCGGATCGCGTAAGTGGTGCTCAGTAAATATGTATTGTTAGTAAACTGATAATGTTATACATATACGACAAATCGTTACCGCAGAGTAATAGACACCACTTGCTTGATTATTGCATGACCCTTATCTCTATTTTTTCAGATATCAACCGTTTGCTTAAATGGATGTGCTATTGTATCCTTATAAGTGAAATAACACATTCAAAGTCGAATTCCTTTGCTTGTCATTGTTAAATGTGTTTCAAATGGTTGTAGTAGTTGAGTTCCATGTGCGGACAATATTTACATTCTTCTATTTTATCCAATAAAAGACACAAAACAATCAAAGCACAGATTATGTATCACGCCTGGTCAATAGATTGTTAACAGGCATATAATGTCGTTAAAATGCATACAAACGTGCTTAAGTCTAATTAAGGCGCACCAAGCTCTAACTGATAATTTCTAATTAAATCAGTTTTGTTCGTAAAACAGCATCATACTGATTTTTATTTGAATATACAGAAGCTACACTCTAAAATACTATAAAACGCAAGTTTAGAATAACACTTAATATTCATTTAAAGCAATATTGTTGAATTACTTGCCCATCATGCGGTTTCATGATGAGTTCAAATCATACTCTTTTACAATTTCGATTCACATAAATTTCACATTTGAAACGACGTAATGCAGAAGCATTGAATTAAATAAAATACATGCATTCTATTTCAATATTTGAATCAAATTCGATATTTGGGCGCATAATTTTTACTCACGAAATCGGATATTAGACAGGAACACGGCATCTCATAGTGACAAAACCGACTTTTTTGTTTCACGAAGTGTGCAAACAACGGATATGAGTAATATTTGATTGGGAATTGAACAAATATTTCAAGGTCGATAAATGGAATGGTATGATTTTAACGCGCTTCCGTCACTTTAATGTTATAGAAGAAAACTGAATTACTGTTTCTTTACTCACTGCAATTAATATTCTGGTATATTATGCTGTTCGGTGGTTAGGTAGTATTTTGGTATTCAACAGGTAACACAAATATTTATCGGTAAATATTTTATTGTAACAGATTATTAACAGTTCAAATCAATAACATTTTTATCTTTAAGTATACTTTAACAATGTCATATTGCTGGTACTTGGATTATCTTTAAATTGAAAGTTATATAAGATCGCTTTAGTTTCTAACAATAGCTGCCATACCAATATCTCGAACAACATGCATGCGATTAATTGTAATAAATGTGTAAATGTTTGTTTGATTTTGTTTGAATTAATTCTCCATAGAAGCATATGGGATAGAAGTTCTCAGAACTGAACAAATTTATACTTATATTTACTTTTCAATTATTTTGGGGGGCGCCGCTAACGTGCGAGTTCGCTTCGTATCGCTCATACCAATGCTGTGTTTCTTCGTTAATTCCGTTTTAAATATTTAAAATTGGAAATTTACATAAAATATGAAAACATTAATACATGGAAACGAAATGTTTTAAATTAACAGTATATTCATTTAACAATGATGTTCATAAGTGTTATGATCTTAAATTCTGCAAGTTGCTTTTTTTTTTAAACAAAAATTAATGCCTTTGTGTCTTTTATTGATACTGATATGCGGACTATAATATTATATGCGGATACTTATATGCGGACAAATAGAGATGGGCAGTATGCTCATAAATCAAGTTTGGCTTATGTTTATATGAAGGTACTTTGTAATTGGTAATACTATTCACGAATGTAGCCCTTCTAAATGTATCCCTCATTCGCGTCATACGTCTCACTTAAATGTTTCCAATCTCTTATAATGTAATCAGTAAATAATAATATGAATTATGTTGACAAGTTTGGTAAAGTATACGGTTTAAATACGGACTATTCTTAATCATCAGAACAGAAAGCTTTGACATTAACTCTTACCATATCGTGTAAGAAATCATCAAGAGAGAAGTTAAATTGCGTTATGGTTGCAGAATGAAACATTCATAAACAATGTCAAAAATATGTAATACTTAAAATTAAAAACAAAAACAAAGCTATAATTGCACAGATTAAGCTTTCTGCGCGCGCGTAGAATTTTCAACATGTATCACGTTAGATTTTGATATTAAACAATTCTAATTGGCATTTTCATAGGAACGTATTGTCGTTGGTTCACGGTGATGCTGATCGATCCCAATCAATTATAACTCTTTAGTTTTTATTTACACAGGTTATGTTTTGGAAGAACATTACTTACACGTCTGTTTGAAATAATGTGTTCAAACACTTAATACGTATTAACTGTATACGTGAAATAAAAGTCAATAAACGAAATCTATGTACTGTTTAAGATAAGGCTTAATCACGTTTATTTTAAGCTTGCCGTTAATTTTATTGAAGAATTTGCTGGCGAAAACTCACAGTAAAGTTAAAAGACCATGCTCACATTGACAGAGAAAATAGGTCTTTGAAAACGACGACAATTGAACGACCTTAAACGTATTCATTTTCATTTTTTCTAATGTTGCCTTTGCCTATCTTTTATACAAACGAATCCATCAATCAGGCGTACCATTGAAAATTGACAAATAGAGATGGGCAGTATGCTTATAAATCAAGTTTGGCTTATGTATATATGAAGGCACTTTGTAATTGGTAATCTTCTCGAATGTAGCCCTTCTTAATGTATCTCTCATTCGCGTCATACGTCTCACTTATTAGTTTCGAATCTCTTATAATGCAATCAGTAAATAATGATATTACTTATGTTGACAAGTTTGGTAAGCCAAATATTTCCCTGGAAATATTACTGTTACATAGTAAATCCACGTGTTTCACTATATTTAATTGTCAGTGCTATTTTTAATTGCTTTGTTATTTTCAAACTGATAAACTAACATCCCCATACATTCAGTTATATGAATGTACAATTTGCATTAATAGTTTCAGAAGATATTTGTTCAGGAAATTTGCATCCTACATGGTCAAAATATCGAGCGACTTATTGAAATGTAACCAGTACCTGCACGTAGCCTTCGACATTTCATACTACTTTGTTAAAGAGAGTAAGTAATTAAGTATTGTATTGTTCAGTGCATATTTGTATAGTGAGGATTTCAGGCAAACTAAACAAACAACCTTCAGACAATGAAACTCTCCTTGCACTACATTATTCAATGTTTTCTCACTACAGGCATGATGCAAATGTTATGATATATACTGTTGTATCTTTTTTAAAAATTTAAATTGCTCGCCTAAAATATAAGCACACACTGTCATGGTATAAGGCGTTTACATTTGTTTAATCGAATTGGGTTGTACTCGTACAATTTGTGAAGTGAGATTGGAAATTCATTTTTGTAATAATGTGCGCATTGTAGCACATGTCTTTAATCCGTTCATTAACATCTTCCAATTTATTTTCAGTCCCTCACCTGATTACTTGTAAAAGTTCCAAACAAAACAAGGCCTTGCCAAACCGGGAAATATTACTGATAGATAGTAAATCCACGTGTTTCACTATATTTAATTGTCAGTGCTATTTTAATTGCTTTGTTATTTTCAAGCTGATAAACTAACATCTCTATACATTCAGTGTAATGAATGCTAAATTTGCATAAAAAGTGCCAGAAGATATTTGTTCGGGACATGGTCATAAATATTGAGTGACTTATTGGAATTAAACCAGTGCCTGCACCTAGCTTTCGACATACTACGATGGTTAGTTAAAGAGAGTAAGTAATTAAGACTGGTATTGTACAATGCATATTAATAAACTGTGGATTTCAGACAAACTAAACAAGCAACCTTCAGATAATGAAGTTCACCTTGCACTACATTATTCAACGTTTTCTCATTACAAGCACGATGCAAATGTTATCATTTATATTTTTGTATATTTGTTTTATTTATTTAAATTGCTCGCCTAAAATATAAACACAATTTCTTGGTATAAGGCGTTTAATTTTTTTAACCGAATTGCGTTGTTCTCGTTAAAGTTTATTGTGAAGTGAGATAGGACATTCACTTTTGTAATAATGTGCGCATTGTAGCCCATGTGTTTAATCCGTATATTAACGTTTGCCCATTTATTTACAGTCCATAACCTGATTATGTGTAAAAGCTCCAAACAAAACAAGGCCTTGCCAATCCATATTGATCACTGCACTTAATTACATTTGATCTCTGGTGTAAAGCTGTGTGAAATAATTAAGACGAGTTTGGAAAGAATAACGAAATTAAGTTTTAATCAATTTTAACGTTTGCATTATTCTATTTTACAAAGCACATACATATTCTTAATTGTTAGTTGGTTGTTTGTAATAAATGTATGCCACAAACGATAAAGCCGAATTATCATGAACAGTTCACATTTTTTCAAATGTTTAAAAAAACGCTACGCGCAATTACAGTGTATTTTTTCTACACAAATCAATTTGTGCTATATGTATATGATATAAGTAATATGTGTTGTTTTTATACATTTCCATTTATTTTCCTTTTCTTTAAGTATAATGCAAGGCACACACACAATATTACACATATTAAAGTTGTCGATAGCTGAATAAAATACGGCAAATTATACGATATAAGATTTACAGAAACAATACGACTCAAGAAACATCTTTCTGAATTAGATGGCTACGTTGCCGAGATACGTCACGCACATTCCTTTTTTCTCGGCCAATATCCGAGGACCAACAAGTTACTGCATTATTTCATCTTGGGATATTACATTTTACCCTAGTGTGTAAAATACCATATCCAGTGCCGACAACCTTTGATGCACATTACAAAATTCATTTGTTTGAATAGGTGCACTCTGTGGGATCAAAGTGTGGACAGTATGACTGCTATTTCATAAGCTCAATCATAACATGTTTGGATAATTGGTCGGTAATGCGATAATTCTCAATTCAGCGTTAACAACATTATTTTGCAATTTAACATTATGTACAACACAAATTCAATTTGAATAAAAACAGAGACATTTATTTCAATATATATTCTATAAATTCAAAGTGTGCATTTGAATAAAATATTGCAACGCTTAATCTTTACTCATGAAATCGGATATAACAAGAACACTGTATGTCATAGTGACAATAAAGATATAATTTATAATCCAGAATTTATTTTAACAACTAATGATTTCTACGTCGCAGCCTTACGAGGAGCTCAACAAAACTTAAAGATCCTGCGTTCAAAGCAATAGTTAGGCCCAAAGTAGAATACGCCTCCACTCCGTGGAACCTACATACACAAGCTCAAATAAATAAACTGCAAAAAGTACAAAGACGTGTAGCCAGATTCGTAACAAACAAACATATATCACAATACAAGCTCAGTTACTAATATGATAGAAACCCTGCACTGGCCCATTCTTAAGACACACAGAGCAAGATTTCGGTATGCTATATAATATTAACCTCTATGTAGTTGCAAACAATCCTCCTAATAATCTCCATGTTCCTTGTCGATCGCCGATCAAGACTTAGCAGTAACCATTGCTTCATACACAAACAAACCTCAACATACTCTTATTTTTGCATTCTACCCAAGAACAGTTATTTCATGAAACTCACTTACTTCCCATATTCACGAGGAACCCTCAGTAAAAATTTACAAGATCCTTACTCGTGAGGCTCTCATTATTCCTCTAAACTACATGTTTACTCTTACAATGTAATTAATTCTCAATTACCACCCAACTGAGAACCTTTGCACCGCCTCCACCCCTCTTTAACCAATAGGCGCCGGCACAAAATTTTATATTTAGACGGAGTGCTGTATCGAACGAGGGAACTTGATTCTAAATATTTTATTGTAATTAAGCTTTAAGCTTTAAAGAACCTTCTCTGTATTCTAACCTATTTATATTTTTAACCAATCTTTCGTATAACACTAAATCGAAAATTAATCAAATATGTTATGCAAATAACTCATAAACATTCGCGTTTTGTTTGCTTGGATTTCCAATAGAAAACACGAATAAATGCTTGCAACAAATATATAACAACATGTTCACGAACAGAATATCGTTATTTCAATTTTTAATTATACCCACGTTTTTCGGAGAAAAAGTGGGGATATTGTATTGATGTGCGTCTGTCCGTCCGTCCTGGCCACTTGCTCCTCCTACACTTTTAGCACTAGAACCTTGAAACTTAGATACATGGTAGCTATGAGCATATGTGCGACGGTAACAGTGACGGAATTTTGATCTGACGCATGGGTCAAAAGTTATGGGGGTTGGGGCGGGGCCGGGTTAGAGATTTTCACTCATTTTTTTATGTTATTTTACATTAACTTCTTCATTTCTGCACCGATTTACTTCAAATTGATACTGAGCCTCTCTTATGACACGAAGGTCAATCTCAACTATGCATGGCCCCATTACCAACCCTGGGGCGCCCAGGCCACATATGCCACGCCCACCCAAAATTGCCTTTTACAATAATTTCTTCATTTCTACACCGATTCACTTCAAATTGATACTGAACCTCTCTTATGACAAAACGGTCAATCTCAGCTATACATGGCCCCATTACCAACCTTGGGGCGCCCCGCCCACATAGGCCACGCCCAACCAAAATTGCCTTTAACTATAATTTCTTCATTTCAACACCGATTCACTTAAAATTGAAACTGAACATCTCTTATATCAATACAGTCAATCTCAACTATGAAAGTTTCTCGATTACAAATCGGATAGTATTACAGTAGGTTAAAGGCTTTAGCAGCACGATGTATCAGTTTACAAAATTACAATATCTAAATAGTTTAAAATGGATTGTATTTACAGTATTCCCAGTAATGTAAAGTAAAGACATTTACATAAATGCGTAATCTTTTCAAGAACGTATGATCTAAGGTGTTCTTTTCGTTTTTGAATAATGTTGATTTGACACTATGTGTAAGGCATCACCCCCCTACATTTAATTACAATTGTTTTATCGTTATTATTCCGAAAACCGTATTTGATTGCGTTGAAATCTTTTTTCACGGTACTCCCCAAAGTGATAGAATACAATTAAATACCTTCACAATGCTTAAAATGGTACACGTAGCACGCGTGATTATAAACTTTCGAAGAAATGTCACAGCCGTTTCTCTCTTCACAATTTATATTTTGCGGGAATTGTTTCGACTTCAGATAGTTCAGTCTCTGATGATCACAAGTTGCGAACCAACATTAAAGGTATTTACACAAATCTTTTATTTACTTTTCAAAGCTTTATGGAAGAACGGGAAGTAGAACCGAGGATACATGGAAACATAAGGCCTAATGTGTTGTTGAACAGCGCTTCAAACAATGCGGTTGTATAGGGGTCGAGTTCACAGCTGACATTCCATATTCGACGAGCCGCCAGGCGAGTACACTGTTTAATAATCCACGTGTGCAAATGTATCGAATAATTTCGCATCCAGCTTTTCGATAATATTGTGTATATTGACTTTTACATTTGTCAAAATTTGTTTTTGATTTTTTTGCATTCAATATACATTACGACGTCAACACCCGGTTTGCGAAAAAAGCGCGAGCTTTTACATGATTTACTGACGTTGCGTGATGTCAGCTCTGTACATCGGGTTTTTTCAAGATAGAAGCCCTAATTCCATATTTAGAAAGATATTATAGCCATATGTGAATGTGGTTATTCATCTACCTTTTTTATCGTGTAAAAGATGTAATGGTTCATCGCTGTTTGCATCTAACTGCCTTATTGTGAAGTATATCGCTATGTTAACGCAAAGCTTAAAATCTGGGTATAGCTTAATGAAAACGGTGCATTTGTCGGTAAAATACGTGTTTGAGATTTCTTCTTATCATTTTAAATGAAATTAAATGTACGAGAGGTTGAAATAATAAAGCATCCAATAATGTCATATTAATCTATGTATAACAAATATATAATTTTGAAAAAAGATTTCAACGCAATAAAATACGGTTTTCGAAATGATAAAGATAAAACAATTGTAATTAAATGTAGGAGGTAATGCCTAACACATAGTGTTAAATCAACATTATTCAAAAACAAAAAGAACACCTTAGATCATACGTTGTTGAAAAGATAATGCAGTAACGTACATGTCTTTACTTTACATTACTGGAAATACTGTAAATACAATCCATTTTAAACATTTTTTTGAAAGCAGCCCTCTTAACACAACTGGAATGTTTACTGAAAAACATCATTTAATGTCCATTCTTATTTCAAACACATCCTGAGCATAATTTATTTGCTCAAAGCCTTTGTCATACGAGTTCTTCGCAATTTCGAATCTCTGTGGGATTCCGAGGCTTCTGCTAAATACATTCACACTTATTGCATCGTTTGTTTCTGTACTTCTCCCCGGGCGCTTAGAACTCTATGTCAGTAAGCACTTAAAATGTCGATTACAAATCGTATAGTATTACAGTAAGCAACAGGCTCTAGCAGCACGATGTATCAGTTTACAAATATTACAATATCTATTGACAAATTTGTATTAACTATTTAAATGTTTATCTGTTAACAGGTATCAGTAAATGATGGAAATTCTGATATTGAAGGCATGTGTCGATTGCGTGTATCATACCCATACTTAGATAAATAGATATTGTTATCGGATTTGCGTATTTAAAACGACTTATACTTATAGCATTCCTGTGGTGCGAAACCTAGTAAGCACTCGTGTAGAAATATAAAATCACACATTTAAACGCGACTGAGTGTAATGAAACATAATTCATTCGTCTGCCACAGGCTGTATTGAAGCTTCAATCATGCTAGAGTATCTTTCTACAATACATGTCTTTTAGTGCGTTTACTGTCAATGGGTAATTTCCTTTCACTGATTAATCGCTGACAGCTCCATACTGTATTCCACATCAGACAGGTTGATTAATAATTAACATCGGATACATAAGACGATACGGAAATTGATAACATGCGGCACGTTCTTTGGAGATTAATTACATGTTACTGTTTTAAAAACTCAGCGTTATAACTTATATGGACCTATGAATTGTTAATGGGGTTTTGATAACATCTTGTCCTTTGTCAACCTTCTTTTCTCGTCAATAGGTAAGCGAAAGCCTCCGTAACCTCCGCACCGCAAAGCAAACGCAATTTACAGCTGACGATTACATAGTTATCTAGTGTAGAACATAAAAAGTACCTGTCACAAAAAAAGAAAAGAGATTAAATTCACGAGGAAGTATTAACTCGTATGCAAAATAATGTTCACAGTCAGCGCAAAACAATATAAAACTTGAAATAACGATATTCTGTTTGTGAACATGTTGTTATATATTTGTTGCAAGCATTTATTCGTGTTTTCTATTGGAAATCCAAGCAAACAAAACTCGACTGTTTATAAGTTATTTGCATAAAAAATTTGTTTAATTTTCGATTTAGTGATATCTGAAAGATCGGCTAAAAATATAAATCGGTTAGAAAACAGAGAAGATTCTTTAAAACTTGCTGAATATTATATAGAAAACTAAAATATTTCTTTGCAACCGAGACTGTTCGTTTTTCTGCTTTCATTTGAGTTATAAAAACATGTGTTAAAACAACAACAAAAAACTATTGAGTGCAGTGTCATTTTTATAACCATATCTTAATTATTCGAGGTAAAGAAAATCTTTAGAATCAAGTTTCCTCGTTCGATACAGCACTCCGTCTACATATAAAATTTTGTGCCGGCGTCTATTGGTTAAGGAGGGATGGAGGCGGTGCAAAGGTTCTCAGTTGGGTTGTAATTGAGAATTAATTACATTGTAAGTGTAAACATGTAGTTTAGAGAAATAATGAGAGCCTCACGAGTAAGGATCTTGAAAACTTTTGCTGAGAGTTCCTCGTGCATATGGGAAGCAAGTGAGTTTCATGAAATAACTGTTCTTCGGTATAATTCAAATATAAGCGTCTTTTGAGGTTTGTATGTGTATAAAGCAATGGTTACTGCTGAGTCTTGATCGGCGATCGACAAGGAATAAGGACATTATTAGGAGGATTGTTTGCATCTACATAGAGGTTTATTTTATATAGCATGCCGAAATCTTGCTCTGCTTGTTTTAAGAATTGGCCAATGCAGGGTTTCTATCATATTAGTAACTGAGCTTGTATTGTGATATATGTTTGTTTGTTACGAATCTGGCTACATGTCTTCGTACTTTTTGCAGTTTATAGTTTATTTATGTGAGCTTGTGTATGTAGGTTCCAGGAAGTGGGGGAGTATTCTACTTTTGGCCTAACTATTGCTTTGAACGCATGATCTTTAAGTTTTGTTGAGCTCCTCGTAAGGCTGCGGCGAAAAAGTCCTAGTGCCTGGTTTGAAATATTGAGTTATTATGTTTATCCCATTTGAGTTTACATTTGGGTGTAAACAATACACATGTGTGATCTACTTGTTCAATGATGTGATCATGAAGTTTATATGAGAAGATGATAGGATTTCTTTGTTTAGTAATGCTAAGGATGTTTGATTTTTCAGGTTGGAATTATATTAACCAGTCTTGTTCTCATCGACCAGAAGCTTTAATATCTCGAGATTATTGGCGTCGGAGAGGTTGTTGATATTTCGCAGATGATGCAATCATCTGCCAATTCTCTTAGAGCGCTATGTTTTATATAATCAGAAAAGTCATTTATATGTTATTATATGGTTTTTGAGTCTGTATAAGAGGTTTTAGTCGGTTACTTCATCACTGCTTAAGCAAAATCCATAATGATGATGTTAGTTTGTAAACCTTGATTGTTCGAGTGGGTTAGGTTTTGGAGGAATGATAACCGTTGTGTTTCACAAGAACGGGAAGGTCTCAAACCATGTTGGAGGTCATATACAATATTATTTTTATCAAGGTGAAATATTAAAGAGGTCGATAACATTCATCTATAATAAATTGTGGAGAAAATACTCTTCGAAAAGATATGAACCATTGTTTCCTTACGAGTATTAAAGAAAGTTCAAATACTATCATCTGAAAATTTTAGTTGACGCAAACGACTGTAAGTACATTATATTATTGGCACTGTACATTTGACATCCTGTGTAATGGAAGAACGCATTTTACAGATAATTGGCTGCACGTTTCCGTACCTGTGTACTTAAAATGTCTTAATTACGAGATGCATGAAGGTAATGTTTTATTCTTTTTCAAAATTAATCAAAACGGTTGGGTACCTTTTGGAAATTTTAAGTGCATGTTATTACAAGCAAAAATTTTACAAAGTGCTCGTGTCACGTATCTTGATTTCTTGCGAGTGTGTATCGAGTGAATCACTACTTCATAACTAAGTTTTGGTTGAAGTTGTATTGTTACATAAATCATCGTATTCATAAGAAAGTCCTACATGACATATCTTTTATTGAAACGCCGCATGTTTTAATTTTATGTTGTTATAGTTTTTGGTGCTTTAAGCCGTTTCAGACGCGGATACGGAATATCCAGTTAAATCAAAGTACTGGCAGTACTGGTGTGACGATGCTTTTGAAGAGGATGGATATAAAATATCAATTTATGTTTATCTATATCACCACAATTGTGTATGTTGAACATTTGGGTACGATAAAAAATTTGGGTACGAAAATTTTAGGTACGAAAAAAAATTGGTACGAACAAAATTTGTGTACGAAACATTTTTGGTACGAAAAAAGTTTAGGGGTACGGGGAAGTAGTACCCGTAGGTAACTTGACCCATTGAGCGAAACTGGGAGGCGGGTCACATTCTTGTTCATTAAGTATGGCAACACCTTCATGGTGATTCTCTAAAGTAGGTATGAGCACATAGCCGGACCATGTGAGCTCAATCGTATGAGCACTTAACTATCCGAGTTCGCCCACGAACATATGGATAGGTTAACTAATAGCGAAATGACCTTATACATGTATATGCTGAAATCTAACAATCGAACGAAATATCAAACATGGTATGTACACTTAGGTGGTTGTGTAATTTCTGTTAGAATATCGTATTCAATATGTAAATTTTAAATGATTGTGCCCGCACTTGAGTTTGTTGCCTTGTTTAAGTCTATACGCGCCTAGGCTGCACCCAGTGTGTGTATTTGTGTTTTTCCAAGGTAATGAGTTACCTCCGCGCTGAGGCTGCATAATGTTGGGACCCGGATTGTGTCCAGCACTCCTACCTAATAAGATTAGATTGACGACAGTTGGGACGAATTTTGAATGATAGCTGCAATTTCCAGCTATGTGTTTTGTACTGAAATACTTTTTAATTTTTTATATGGTCAAATGCTGCGGGGGGGGGGATGAGATTATCCGGAAAAAAACACCTGTCCAGAATGATGACCACAAAACCTACAAAATATAACATTGCGCCGGGAGCGGTAATCGAACCGGTGTCGTAAAGGTGAAAAAGCGAACGTCCTTACCACTGCGCTAGCGGGACGGACAATTACGCAAAATGAATGTTGTTTTATCTACATATATATCATAGCAGTGCAGCGTTTACAATTTGCAGGTTCGAAATCGTTCGCATTCTTTAGTTTTGTGATCACGAAAAAAAGTTAATTTAACATGTTTTTATTCGCAATTTATTTACTAAATCGAGAACAAATATCAAACAAAATAGAGAAATATATAGTTGTTTCATTGGCCCATAAAAATAACATGGATGTAAAATTACGAATTTGAAATTAACGTTCTGATACACATATTGAATCTGTTTCCCATGGATATGCTGTTCTCTTAATATAAACCTTTATCAACACGAACGACAACTCTGCTAGGAGAATGTTATCAATGAAAATCAACGAGCAATCTCCTACGCAGTGGCGAATGCCAAGGGAAGTAACTGAAAAATCGAGTTATCTCAATCGCACTGGCTCGGTCTTTTACATGGGTCGCCATTGTGAAGATTTTTTTTTACTGGTTATCAAACCTTGGACGCTGCTGTTCCAGCATCGTCAAAAAGCCGCCAAAGAGCTTTGGTCTATTTAACCAACTAAGAAGACATGCGTTTTATATTAACACATCTAAAAAAAACGTGTAATTGGTTACTTTTACCATAATACTTCAATATTGCGACGCTTAGCATCGAATTATATGAGCCTTGTAGGTGATATGTTTCCAATAAATATATGTGAATGTTGGAATTACTTTATGAATGCACATGACATCTTATTCGATGTAATTCAACATTTAATTACACATTTACGATATTTCAACGCATTATAAGGATTTTTTTGTCTCATCTTAAATTTTGAGAGGACTATATTATCAGCATGTGTCGGTGTTAATGAAAAACGAACACACACTTTATAAATGTGTAGCATGCTTTGAAGACAGGCAGAGTTGTGGTTGTGCGCGTTCCCCAGTTGACTCATGTGGAATAGATTCCATTTACGTGACAGTCAACGCTCTGTTTAAAGCAGACATTCTTCAAAGAAATTTCGCCTTACGCCTGTTTAATAATCACCGAATTAATTGCATTTTATCTGGATTGTAAAGCTCTCGGGGAACAATAAAGACGAGTCTACATAGAGTTACGTAAACAATTCGATTAAATTAAATATTTACCACCGATTAATATGTAACCCGATTAAACACATTTATATTTAAACAAGCCAAACATCACACGACACATTCTGTTGAAACAATATTATCAAAACATTTTGAAAGTTTGTAAACACATGTACCATACATACCCATATTCCGATGCGTTCATGCCTAGCAAATAATGTTGTTGCATCAAAGAAAACCATACATTGTCAACACGCCGACTAGTCTCATTTAAATAAAAAAGACCAACCGCCCTGGTTTTTTTCCTAAATATAAATAATTCACGGAAACACACTTTAGAATCAGTCAGTCTGGAAAAAAGGAGTTATAATGAAACATGTTATTTTCTTGCTATGCAACCATTTTGTCGTATAACGAGAGGAGAGTTCTTTTACCAAGTTCATTTGTGTTTTATAAAATACAGTATACATTGTAGGTTGGGAAGCATCTACTAGAGAAATTGACAACTGCAATTCAAATATAGTTTATAAAGCATAGTTAGTTTATAAATATAAATTTTGCCTTGTATTGAAGACAATTAAAGGTAGCCGGGGCATTGTCAATTTGAAATTTGTGTTTTGATCGACATCGGCAAACTGATATTTAATTGCCAGTTATTGAGTGTTTATGAAGTCTAAATAAAATAATGATTTAAATTACAGCATTCTGTTCATGGCCAATAATGAATAAGAGTGCTCATTATTATTTACAGTTCTAGCGTTTTTGTCAAAAATGTATTCATAACAATGCATGTAAAAGATAACGTAAATTTAAATCCCTAGTTTCATGTAAATTAGTGGTATAAGATTTAAAGCCATCGTTGCAAGTTTGAATTTTCTTACATAAGAGTCGCAGTCCGTACAGGCTTATCAGGGACGACACTTTTCGCCTAAATTGGATTTTTGCTAAAAAGAGACTTCATTTAAACGAAAATGTCATAAAAGCGTCAAGTGTCGACCCTGGTTAGCCTGTGCGGACTGCACAGGCTAATCTGGGACGACACTTTACGCACATGCATTATGCCCAGTTTTCTCATAACACGACTCATTAGATCAATTTGCGAAATTCATTTAGGCATTGAATGATAACGATGCATTAATGTTTGTCTTCGTATTGTTGAATGGCAATTGTAAAATTGGGAGTAAACAACGGTAGTTTTACTTATAAGGACAACTACAAAAATAAAAAGTATTTAACTTAATTAAATCCCAGTTCATATGTTATTATTTTATGCATCGGTCCCACAAGTATGATAGTTCATATAACCTAAAAAAACACAGATAGTATAAAGTAAATAAATGTGTTACATGTACCTGCATCAGTCTAGTCATATATAAGTGTACTTCAGTGGATCCGCTCTCACTAAACAATAGTCAGAAGCGGGTGCTGAAAAAGGCCAACAGAAAAACAAAGTCAGTCTAGAATAAATTACACCATTGCTTAGTTTTTGTTTGACCTAAACAACGACAGTATAACTACTATCTTGGCACAATACATTAAATCATCATAATTCTTGTGTATTACTATTTTCAAACAATTTTACCAAAAAAGAAACCGAACCAACGGTTAGTCACATCATTTAGGAATGCAGAAACCATAACCCACAGAGGGTAAATTTTTGTCCCTATCATTTGAGACCGTAGGAGCCCTATTTATAATTTTCTTAGAAACCATATTGCATAGATCACACACAGTGACTATTGGCGATTATTGCAGGTATTCCACTTATTCGATGCGTTCATTTAATTATGTAATTATTTTGTAAGAAACATCTGCGATCAGTTAGATTTTTAACATGCATTGATATGTAATGTTGAACATTATTTGGGTTATTATTACCTATATAGTTCTCCTTGGGTAATTGCCATCGCTGATGCCCTTTCATCACACACGGAATGCTAGGTGTAAGCTAGTGTTAATAACTTTGCTGATAAATAATTTAATTGGCTAAGGAAGGTCTGCGTCTTACCACTAGGGCAACGTTCAACGAAGAAATTATTTTTAATCAGTTATATATTCCCAAAGATAAAATACTCTTTTGCTTATTGAAAAAACAACTTTAAGCGATTGATGTTCATATAAAGTACCCTTAATAGTGGAAACCACCTCTTAAGTTCAGTTTGATGATTTTGATCAGAATAAATTTATTGCATTTTAGCTTTTTAATTCAAGTGATTTCCTTATCTGTATTGACATACATTCTTTGATGCTTTATGCATTACATATAAAAGGTAAATGCAATAGCATATGTGTTGTTTATTTCCATGTTGATGACGCAAATAAATGTAAAACATAGGACAAAAAATGCCTATTAATGATGTCTTTGGTTGCATAATGTACCACATCAGTTCTTTAACACGCTGCATACAAACACATATACGTTTAAATAGAGCTGTTGTAGTCTAACACGAAAACATGTGTCTTTAATGGATTAAATGGTTTACTATGTAACGGTATTTTGATCGATATGACGTTTCCTTGAAAATAATATTGTGCCTCGTGGTGTAATGGTAATTTTGATCTATTCTCGTGGTTCTAAATAGGTTATTTTCTGGCGGACCATTCACTCAAACTCTTAAAATACAGAGAAAGAGGATAACACACACAGCCTTATAATAGCTTAACCAAGTCTTGAACTCTTAAAAGTTGTTAATCCACATGCCATAACATACATACAAATTTGAATCCTGCCTTCCAACAAAACATGTAGGAATTTTGCAAAATGCATCATATCAAACAGAATCTATGCAGTGTTTGTGTAAAATAAAAATACTTTAATCAACGAAAAATATTTACATTTAATGTTTTAATTATATATAGCTGCGGAATAGACCTTCTTCTTTTCGGCAAACGCTTAACTTATCCGGAGGCAATTCTGAATAATGGAACTATCACACGCATTGTAGTAAACAATACAGTTGTGTCTTTTATATGATTGCTCTAGATCGTGTTTTCTTTTAAAAATACTTTTCACACAAGCAAACAGTTGCATCTTTAGAAAATGAATGTATTGTTAATAGAAGTCATTATAACTTGATACAATTTTATCCACTGCAATACACATTACTGTATTGACAGTTTGAGTGTTTTATTAAGAGATAATTAACTATATGGTTCTATATATATAGTATCGACGTTTCAGTGCAATTCAGTTGTAGGTATGCACCTAACATAAACACTAATATCCGCAAACATTATTGCTTAATAGCCGATGTATATGCATAATATTCGCTATGCATGAGTTCCTTCTCCAGCTGAATTGGAGTATTGTACATACAGCGTTTCCGACGTTTTGCAATACTTGTTTATAATCTAAACGATTTGCTTCTTTGATAATTTTTACAAACGACGTATTTACATTTAATTGCTTATTTTATGTCAGTGTTCACGTATTAATAAAGTATTCTGGCGGTAACATTAAAAACACGACACACTTGTAACTCTTATGATTCGATAATGTTCAGATTTTAATAGAAGGCTAGTACAATTTCAGTGCCCTTTAATGTCAATATAACTTTATCTTTTTATAATAAGCATATCATAAAACTTGGGATATTATGAGCGACTTTAATGTGATATATGACTTTTTACAGTTAAACATGGATGTGTGCAATCTTTTATTAGGCTTCATCTCGCCTGCACAACTATTGGTGCATAATCCTTTTCATGGTCTTCGTTTTTTATCCATATCTTAATCCACCTTACCATCATCCGCCGGAAAACATCACCATTGTAATCAACAACGAGAACACGAAGCCAACTACGAGTGCATGGCGATATCTTATGATGAGAACCTCCATTCCGGTCTTGGATGTTTGATCATTCGTCTGGAAGCTGATCTTAAAACTGGTGCAAATGGGGCCACACAATAATATTAAGTCAAATTGAAGAATACGTTTGTAAATACTCTAGAATCACTGATTTCATCGAATATAAACAACAAAAGTTCAACATACGTGTTGCAATCATCTATGTGTTTAGAAATATTTCCACTTCATATGCAAATATACCACCGGGGGTAAGTCAAAGTATCTTTGATGTATATAACGAAAAATTGTGACCAATATTCATTTTCAGTATTCAACTATGTCAAAACAATTAAATTTCAGCTTGATCGAGTTGGATACTTTAAATTGTGTGTAAGGCATTTTGCAATTCAAGAAATTATTCAAGTTATTATATAGAGAAATAACTATTAGTTAATTAATCTACGTGTTTTTGTTGTCTTGTATATAAATAATGGATTATGTGATCACAAAAGTGATATATAAAATATGTGTTTTATTATCATACATCAGGTCTGTATTTTGAAGTGACATTATTTAAATGAATTAACCATTTGTCGGCTGTAGTATGCCTGCAATTTACAATATCACTGGACACAATACAATGAATCGTAATGCATTCAATCGGTCGATTATCCCTGTGACATCATGTTATTATTTAATGGTACATTGTTTCCAAACATGATGCTATGAAAGCAAATTTAAGTGAGTACCATGCGGAGTATGGACATCGCTTTTTTACAGAGCTGTTAATTCTGCTGGAATCACAATACCTCTTATTGAATGATAATGGCATTTCTGATAAAATACTCTGATGTAACTTGTACATTTATTGTCAATTTAGAAATCCCCACGCTAGCCGCTGTATCCGAGGGCAACGCTATTTTATGATATGATTATGACAAACATAAAAATAATCATAAAAAGGCAAATAAATCTGATGTTTTTCTCATAAGAGTTATGTGGACTAAATCTCCTGACGTTAACTTTCTGCATTTAAAATTTAAAATAGAAACCACTTTTAGTTCTAGAGGTAACTTCAAGATAAAAAATCAGTCGACCGAACGGCCTGACACATCGTTTCCAGAAGACACACTATTACAAGTGTTTTTATTAAAGCGTATACTTTAACACAACATTGACTTTTTCACATAAGTTCTTATTTTTGAAAACAAATCTTAACACTTAAACAATAACACCACTTTTATAAGTTGCCTAATATTAAATTATGTCAAAAAAACACATATACACACACAATACAACGGTTGATTAAAATGCGACCCTGAAGGAATTATAACACGAAACTTTTGGAAGCGAATTCTAACGCTCGAACACAAAAACAGTAAGGATTGAGACCTTAGTTACATAATTTAACGCCATGTTTAAACAAAGGCGTTATTTAGTCACCGATTACATTAAATCAAGAGTATATCTATTAACACAAACTTGTATTAGAGATAAGTGTAAATTTAGTTGTTTTAATATTACGTTAATTCATACTTTATTTTCTGACATTATTTAAAAAAAATGTGGTTGTCTGTAAACAAGTCAATGTAATATATCTAAAGAAAATAATTAAATCGTAAACTTCCTTGTAGACATTTTTTTTAATTGTTTAAAACGGTATTCGTTATTTATTTAATGATTTATAACCAATATCAATAGGCCAGCAAATGTTGTAAAAATATAACTTCAAATTATAATTTTTTATCGGTTTTCATGTTTATGTGATCATACCATGTTGTTTATTTACAAATAATTGTTTTGGTTTCTATTGATCTATTACAAACATTATTAATCCCATTTGCTGTATCCCTTTTATTTTATCTTTAATCGTAGTATTATCTTAACATAATTAAATCACACAGATGACGTTTATTTATCCCGTATTCGTTCTCACATGTCCATAGGAAGCGATATCGCTTTTAGAAAAATGCAATAAAATTGCCATTATTTAATAAAATTTTTCGTAACATGAAACGTCAAGTGCTCCAGAATGGTTAAGAATATTGATTAATTTAACATTAAATTCACGTTTTTAGAGACGAATGAACTTTTCCCGTCACAGCTGGTTTATTGTTTTATAAAAAAGTTATTTTAGTATTTCAGCCAGTATACTTTTTTGGTGTTTTGTTTTTATAACCGTCACATTAATTTTATCTTTGACGTGTAATTTTAGTATTTCAGTCAGTAGACTTTTTTGTTATTTGATTTGTATCAGTCGCGTGAATTAAATTGGTGACGTAGTTTAAAGTAATAACTATTTTTTAATTACTGCATTTTCTAATTGTGATAAAATAAAAAAGGTTATTTCTTAAACGATAATTATATTTTTTAAACATGAACGATTTCGATGTCACTGAAGCCAGGGAGCAGAAATCACTATTTGACATCACTTTTACGTTATTCATCATTTTTCGCAATGCTCCATATATCTCCAGCTATGTTTGTAGGCCTTTTGTTACAAACGCACTTGACATATTCATTGCACTAAACAACACAAAGTGTTTCTGTTTTTAAATAATGGTTTTCATCATATGATCTTATGTCAACAATTAATGTTGTATTGGCTTTGGGTTTTACATAAAATTATTATCAGCAGGTTTCATACGCACGTCATTCATTTACATAATTGAACCGTATGAAGTCCAATGCGATATCCGTGTTATAATCTTTTTTATAAATTGTTTTTGCAAATCATGTACTAGTTTCTGAGTTGTATCTGTTAATTTGTTTAAGTGCATTTTTTATAATAATACTACATTCCCGTGTATTTAAGCAAGCATCGCATATCAGTTCGTGTTTTAAGTTCGTGTTATTACATGGGCTAATTTTTGAATATGTTGGAATATCGATTTTAATTCACGAGTGCTTAAAGATAATTATATTTTCAAGAGTTGCGCAGCCACGAAAAAAAAACTATATATTTTTTCTATGATCACGATTGAGTTTAATCGATATTCCTCCTAATCCACCACATTTTTTTATTGTATGTGTTTTTGATCGTTTTTTAACATTGTTCAAGAGTTTAACTGGAGAATTTCGCTGGAATAATAACGCAAGTTCGTCAAAACATAACGCCATTTTGTCGGTAAAACATTGAAAATTATCGAACATTTTCACTGTTAATTTTCACTGTCTGAAACAGTGATTTATCAGTTTTAATTAGCTGATAATTCTCTATAAAATATCGAAAAGAATTATATATTGGTATCTTATTAACACGCAACAATTAATAATAGCGTAGCTGAAATGCTTTGAAAAATATAATAAGTACACGTTTATTATGTACCAGTTATGTGGAAGGCATACGTCCTTATAACTCGAGGGCAGATATGGCATAAAATGATTTTTATCGGGAATCAACGGCAAGTTTATTTCACTTATCCAGCGAGGTCAAACTTCAAGTAAACACATGGCCTTGGTATTGTTATGTCAAGTGGAGGCTCATTTATAACTGCCACTAATACACTTTATGGCAAAGCTACACTTGCGATCAATTCTCTGTTTTGTATTACGAAAGATATGGACGTGCCAATACAATAGATGTAATAATCAAGCTGTTTGATTCATATTTCTTGTCAATCCTTAATTATAATTGCGAAGTATGGGGATTTATTGCGGCAACTAATATTGAACGTATTCACATAAAGTATTGTAAAATACTGTTTAATGTAAAACTGTCAACAAATTCTATGTCACTCTATGCTTAAGTTGCTCGATTTCCTTTATACATTGGTAGATTACTAAAACTTGTTAAATCTTTTTTATAACTTCATCAAAAGAAACAAGGAAAGTGTACCCTTACTACACATATGTTTTATATGCAAAGATAAGAAAGTGAAACACAAAATAGCACTGTAAATTGGTCCTTTAAAGTTCGCAAAATTTTAAAGCAAACAGGATTTACAGATGTATGGTTGTTTCCTGAGTAAGTTATAATTGAAAGTATTATTACTTTGTTAAAGAGTAGACTCAGAGATCAGTATGTATCTGAGTGGAGAGTTCATGTTGACTCATCCACTTCATTACTTTTTTTATAAAGAACTTAAACCTGTATTTGAAAGATCTGTGTATTTAGATGCTATTGACAATAACAAACATATAAACATCATTGCTCAAATACGTATATCGTCACATAATCTGTAAATTGAAACTGGAAAAAATCATAGCATTATCAGAAATGAACGCATTTGTACTTAAGGTTTTCTTAACAATTTAGTAGACAAATATCACTTTTTACTTAGATGTCCATTTTATTTAGAAGATAGATCCAAATATATATATCGAAACACTATTCAGAAAGACGAAGTATACAATCATTCTTGAAACTCTTAAATAGTAATAATAAAGGTACCATACGGAACTTAGCAATTTACTATATTAAATGCTTTAAGAAAAGAAAGAAATACTTTTATTTTTTATTAGCTCAACGCTTATTATTGTTATGTATTTACCGTTTAATATAAAATGAATGTTCTGTGTTTTTATCTGTTGAAGCCGATTTTTGTTAACACCTTCAGTGTTTTATGAAATGATTATGAAATGAATGTGATTTTTGTGGCTGTTTCCACTGTTTTTTGTGTTGTTATATAGTTGAGTATAAATACTAAATTCAGTGTGTACATAAACACACAACAAGCTCACGAATAATGTATTTTATTTTATGCTTTCCGGTGGTTTATAGAGAAATATCAGTGAATTAAAACTGATTATTTCACTGTTTCAAACAATGAAAATTATCAGTGACACTTATCGATAATGTTCACTGTTTATGTTAAATGACGTCATTTTTTTACGAAATGACGTCATTTTTCCAGCAAAATTATTTAGTTAAACGTATATGAACTGTGAAAAAAGCATAAAATGAAAAAAAAAATGTTTTGGGTTCGGTGGATTATCGATTTTAATTCACTCGTGATCATATAAAATATATATATTCTATGATCACTCGTAAATTAAAATCGAACATCCACCGAATCCAACAAATATCCTTTATATTATCTTTAAAATCATATTTTTAACGCATTTATGAATGTTTTATATTGATCACGATGAGCTGTAAAAATGCTAAAGTGAATAAAATATGTGTTCTGTTTTGTCATGTGTGTGAACCCATTACGTACCAATCAAATACATATTTTTGGCATGACTTTTAATTTGATAACGTACACTTAAAAAGTTGAACAGATTCAACCAGGATTTGAGACCCTATACAAAACGCATAATTATGGAAGCGTATATGGTACAACCTGATGCTGTGATGTTGTCAACATTCTATGACGGCATGATGTGAAAAAGGTGTCATGGCGTAAAAAATAACTCATCGTGTCGACTACAACTATAATGGCAAATCGTTTTCACAAGAGCATGACGCCAAAAATTATGTTGATTTGTCGACTCAGATCATGTCGACCAAATATTTTTTCGGGAAAAGCCGGAAACATTAACATCGAGACTGTAACTTAATGTCGTTATGGCGAGTAAAATTGAGTGGGGAAAAAGCTACACAACTATGACGACATACCATGTTATTTCACAGTAAGTCGATATGAACTAATCCGGCATGACCATAGTATTGGGGTGTACCATGTTCTATGACGGCATGATATGAATAAGGTGTCATGGCGTATAAAATAACTCATCGTGTCGAATACAACTATGATGGCAAATTGTTTTCACAAGAGCATGACGCCAAAAATTATGTTGATTTTTCGACTTAGATCATGTCGACCAAATATTTTTTCGGGAAAGCCGAAAACATTTACGTCGAGACTTTAACTTAATGTGGTTATGGCGAGTAAAATTGAGTGGGGAAAAGCTACAAAACTATGTCGACATACCCTGTTATTTTACAGTAAGTCGATATAAATTAATCCGGCATTACCATATTATTGGGGTGTACCATATACGCTTCCATACATAATGCTGATTCGAAGTTATTTAAAAACGAAGACCACAGCAGTTTAAATGTTGAGAAGATTATGCAAAGAAGACGGAGATTTTGATGGAAATGTCAAATAATCTGGGGTCTTCAATGTTATGTTATTGTAGACTTATCAGGTTTCCAAATAATCAGTTCAAAATTTCTAACTGTCATTCATCTATAGGTCGCTGAACTTACCGATTCTCTTTTAAATTTGATTCAATACATTGTACTTATTATTGTTGACCTTTTATTGTCTAGACTAATCGACACATTTTATGTTATTTTATTTTTGTCAAGAATTGCCGACGAGGCTTTTTAGATTTAACTGAAATTAATGATCATCGTTTCAAGTGTGTATTTTTAAATTCTGATCATGATCAATAACTATCGATTTGTTTTTGTAAATGCTAAGACATTTTACATTGAAATCAACAAGATTCTGGGATGTTTATATGACACAACCTTAGTGATAACATTTGCTGCAGAAGATATGATATAATTCTAAATGAAATGAAAATTAATTAGTGTTCCTAGTTTCATTCTTAGCGATATTTATCCAAACAAAATTAAGAAAAGAAAATTGAATATACAGTAGCTAGGGGGAAACGATAAGTTATTCAATCAGTATTACACGTTCGAAACAAGCATGCGTGCATATGAATACAAGTATGAGGTTGAGGTAGCCCATCAAAATTGTGTCCAAACCATAATATCAACTATACAAAATCAGGCAATTATTAACGTTCACTGTCATGTAAGAGAAATGTGTACAGCTAAAGAAAACAGTAGGGGGATTATTAAAGTAGGGAAATTGTCCTGTTAGATATTGATTTCAGTTCATACTATGTCCCAAAATAAATATTTAACAGTCACTTCACAGCGCACGAATTAGTTTATTGTTTAAAATGGTATTTTTCAACAAGAAAGCATCTATTATAAGCCGAGTTTTCCGTATAAATAACGATATATAATGTGTTAATTTGGAGAACCAACGCACAGTACTTAAAATTCGTAACGAACGTAATACAGTGGTATTGAATGCCGTACTTGCATTACTATATCGTCATTGTAAACAAATCCTCAACATACTGTTTTAAGTAAAGGTCTTTATAATACGAGTCTATCGTAAATATACGCAGCTTCGAATTTGTGATGATGTTTTGCAATGCATCCATGTGAATACCACCATTTATATTTTTGACAGACGTCTAATATATCTTTCCATGACCGTGTAAATATTAACTTAATTATATGCATCCTATATGAACGCGACCGTCGCCCTTTTATATGCGATATCTCGCCCTTTGAACACGACCGTCGCCCTTTGAACACGAACGTCGCCGTTTATGAACGCGACCGTCGCCCTTATATATGCGAGATTTCGCCCTTTTAGAACGCGACCGTCGCCCTTTTATAGGCGATATCTCGTATAAAAGGGCGACGGTCGCGTTCATAAGGGGCGACGGTCGTGTTTAAAGGGCGATATTTCGTGTTAAATATATCGTGTGTCGCCGCGACTGTCGCGCAAAATATCGTGCGTCGCCGCGACTGTCGCACAAAATATAGTGCGTCGCCGCGACTGTCGCGCAAAATATCGTGCGTCGCCGCGACTGTCGCGCAAAATATCTTGTATCGTGTGTCGCCCTTGATGAAAGAAGGGCGAGATTATAGATGGCACTATCCGGATTTCGTATAAAGCAGCAAAATACAAATTAATGAAACAGACACGATCAGTTATGTTCGGAATCCGGATAGTGCAATCTATAATCTCGCACTTCTTTCATCAAGGGCGACACTTACGGAATCCGAATAGTGTCATCTATAATCTCGCACTTCTTATATCAAGGGCGACACTAGACACACGAAGCGAAACTTGATATTTTTCTTGACAGTCGCGGCGACGCACGATATTTTTCTTGACAGTCACGGCGACGCACGATAAATTTAACACAATATATCGCCCTTGTGTATGTAGCCCAAAAGGTGATATATCGTGTTAAATATATCGTGCGTCGACGCGACTGTCAAGAAAGCTATCGTGCGTCGCCGATAGATATCAAGTATCGCTTCGTGTGTCTAGTGTCTACGGAATCCTGATAGTGACATCTATAATCTCGCCCTTCTTTCATCAAGGGCGATACACGATACGCGATATTTTGCGCGACAGTGGCGGCGACGCACGATATTTTGTGCGACCGTCGCGGCGACGCACGATATTTTGCGCGACAGTCGCGGCGATGCACGATATTTTGCGCGACAGTCTCGGCGACGCACGATATATTTAACACGAAATATCGCCCTTGTGTAGGCAGCCCAAAAGACGATATATCGTGTTAATTATATCGTGCGTCACCGCGACTGTCGCGCAAAATATCGTGCGTCGCCGCGATTGTCGCGCAAAATATCGTGAGTCGCCGCGACTGTCGCGCAAACTATCGTGCGTCGCCGCGACTGTCGCGCAAAATATCGTGTATCGTGTGTCGCCCTTGATGAAAGAATTCAGACCGCGACACACGACGCACGAAGCGATACTCGATATTTTGCGCGACAGTCGCGGCGACTCGCGATATTTGTAATGATCAAATATCGCTGTAATAATATCGCCTGTCGGCTGTCGCGTTTTCAAAAAATTAGAAAGCGACAGTCGCCCTTTTATATGCGATATCTCGCCTTTGAACGCGACCGTCGCACTTTACGAACGCGACCGTCGCTCTTTATGAACGCGACCGTCGACCTATTGCATGCGATATCTCGTCCTTTTAGAACGCGACAGTCGCTCTTTTATGGGCGATATCTCGCATATAAAAGGACGACGGTCGCGTTCATAAAAGGGCGACGGTCGTGTTCAAAGGGCGAGATATCGCGATAGAATGCGACAGTCCCCTTTTATATGCGATATCTCGCCCTTTGAACACGACCGTCGCACTTTACGAACGCGACCGTCGCTCTTTATGAAAGCGACCGTCGCCCTTTAATATGCGATATATCGCCCTTTTAGAACGTGACAGTCGCCCTTTTATAAGCGATATCTCGCGTATAAATGGGCGACGGTCGCGTTCATAAAGGGCGACGGCCGTGTTCAAAGGGCGAGATATCGCATATAAAAGGGCGACTGTCGCATTCTAATGTTTAAATATTGAGTATCGCTTCCTGCGTCGTGTGTCGCCCTTGATGAAAGAAGGGCGAGATTATAGATGCCACTATCCGGATTCTGTAGACAATCAATGTTCCAAGAATCCTTTATATTACTCCCATTGATTCCCTGTTTGGTTCGGTAGTTTGAACGCCTGACTGTTATTAAATTACGTGCAGTACATAACTAACTCTCTCTTGTCATATTTTTTATCAACTCGGCGCACAAAACGCCGTAGCATGTTCCTTCGGCAGATGTGTGAATGGTGTGTTAAGGAGTTTGACACAAATTTCGTACATCTCTATGGTCGTGCCAGCTGCTGAATTTTACTATAATCAGTTTTGTTTTGTGGTGTTGTGCCGAGGCCATGTACAATGTCGATGTTGATTCGTTCCACTGCGAGCTTTATTCTCTCTGTTTTCTCTTTAATGTCCATCATCGATGTTTTGCATTTGTGTTGTAGGAGCTAGAGTAGAATGTAAAGATTTTCCACTCGAGTCTGCCTTTTAATAAAAACAGAACGAGTTTTTGTTGTATTCCATATCATTTGAGTTTCATAATAAATTTATCACATGATCACTTGAATTTTTAATAGGCACTTATTTTTGTAATCACACGATGAATGATATTTTAACAGGCACTTCAATCGTTATCTTATCTTACTTTGCAACAATCATGTGGATTTTTATTAGGCAAAGCGGTTAGTTTTTATGCTAGTTATTTTGCAATAGTTCTCCCGTTCCATTTAATATTGAACTATCATTAATTGTCTTAAAGCATTTTCGAAACAACGTTAGCGATTGAATAGTGTCTAATTGTGCAAATCTGCTGAAGGCAACATCCAGGCGAAGAAAAAGAAGTTTCAAATTATCCTTGTTTACCTGGCTGTTATTCGAAATAAGTTTATGTTGCTTTTGAGTCGCGTTTTTCTTACAAATCAAATAACATGACTCCATGTACAAAAGTATGAGACGATACCTTAATATACAATCATTTACAGGAATTTAGCCATATTTAAAATTGCAAAAATATTCAAAAGTAAGCATCGCATTATCTCTAGCAAATATTCGTAAGAAGTAATGCATTTGTCAACCTTTGCTATGTCTTCATAAAGGGTTAGACAGAATACAGGAACATTTTAGCAACTCCTGTCACTACAAATCCTGTATTCTCGGAGTAGACCTGCTATTGCCAACACAAAATCATTTGGCTTAGAAATGAATACAACTAGCAGAGCGATGTTAAAACATGTTCCTTAATTAATACCACTTTATAGCTGAACTATGTGTGAGAAATTTCATAGAACGTGCCATCCATTAACAATTTCAGTGTCGCCTCATCTAGCCGACGTTCGTTATTAATAATCTGTTCTGCATTGGAATAATAAAGGGGGACGTAAGCGAATTATCAGGGACAAAATATCAGTTTACAACAAGAGCACTAAAAAGATTTTTTTTAAAGAAATTCGCCAACTATTGTATAGGTCAAGTAAGGTCATTGCCGGATGCATGCAGGATTTGTTCCTACATTATCCGTATTTTACTTAAAACGCGCAATACAATTAAAATGCATTAACTAACATAAACAGTTTTTAAATATCGAAATTTATAAGTAACTTTAAACCTAAAATAGAAATAAACCATTTACCATTTCGCTGGATTTAAATGATATTTTTAGATTTCTGTACAACGTTTGATCTATCAAAGTGTGCAATTATATGACTTTTTGCATACTTGTTTCATTTGATGATTTTATTGATTTTAAATTATCGGTAATCAAATAAATTATAGAAATGCCTTAAATCTTGATTTGATATTTTCCTTTTTTCTGCAAAGTTCAACTAATTTTATATTTAATTACATTGTTTAACAGAGGCAAATCTATTTCAGTGTTATAGATTGATAAATTGAAAAAGTGGAAAATAACAGCTAACGCTCGGCTGGCGACATCATTTCCTACAATTAACAGTAGAGTACACTCTGGAATAAAATGCTATTTTTATATTCACGGTAACAAATCTGACACTGAGCTGGTAATTTGAATATTCAGCGTCAAACGTAATTATTTGTGTTTGGTGTGATTTCAGAATCTATTAATGAAAATGGACTTTCAACATGATATACCCTTGGGTGATATCGGCTTGTATTATTATGTACTTAGCTTTCAGACCGAGCAAATAAAGGGGTACCGATTGAATTCTTGGCGACACTCAGTCACAAATAGGAATCAAAAATAAAAGCCATAATAAAACGAGAACATTGAGCAAGTAGTTTAGCAGGTAAGCATTACAATATTTAGCAAGGTATGGCTATAAAATGTTACATTTAATAACAATCATTGGCGTTAATGCCATATCAAACTCCAAACGAATTGTATTTATATATTTGTAATCAATTAGTATTCATGCAGGTAGTTTTATGACGACTTTCCTTCTTTAATTGATAACAAACTTAAAACCAATTCGCAAAAAGGGCGTTCATTTATTTGGCATCGCATGCTTCTCATAATTATTATTAATTGTTTGAAACAAATAAAACCTCGCAGTGATGCAAAACGCATGAAACTCTGAAAAACCAACGACCTAATATAAAGGTATATCTAATAAACTGTTCTAAGTCCATTTCTTTTTGTTATTACATAGCAATACATGTTCCCGTTTATTATATTAGACGTGCACTGTTGCACTATACAGATTCCACAATATTTTAAGTGCAATACACTTAGGAAACACATACATTTTCGTAATTATAATATCCATTTCATAGAATAATCTAACATTACGCACGATAAAATAACGTGACTTTTTCATTTTTGAATAGAATGTATAAAATTGGCAAGAAACACAAAGCTAGTTTCAATCTGTTCCCGTAGCCATATTCAATAGGTCGGAATAGTTTAATTACTCAACGAATACATCAGATATGATCATAACAAATGATAATATCTTTGCTATAATTTTCTTTTTGTTAGTCTGCCAATGTTTCATCTGATTGTCTATCTACCCATCCATATAACCATCCAAACACACACATCACTTATTTTAAAAACACATTGAATGCGATAATGGTATTTGTTATACATATTGAGGTGTTAAGGAGATGATTCATGATTGACCTTTGCTGTAGTTGTCAAATTATGTCTAGTTACTGACACTGAACACATGAGCGGAAGTATGACTGTCATATGCATAACCTTCTCTCTGTGAGATATTCTAAAAGTCAAATCGTCGAGACTTTTTATTGCAATACTATCCACCTTTTATCGATGAATGCTCGAGACACAAACAGCGAAATCTTCTGTAATCAATAATATAGTTTCATGCTTAGAAAACAAATACGAGCAGGTCCTGTTTAAATACTCCCTTGTGTAATACCACTCTTTTGGTTAATGCATGTTACTCATGTCATAAAGCAAAATAATTAAGTTTTGTATGAATTATTGATTGCAGCACAGGATGCTAAAAAGCCTTACCATGCCACACAAGTAAAAAACTTTCGTTTTCCACACAGATCCAGAGCTGAAATTCAGTCTAATAGAATTTGGCGATTTATGGCTCATTGTTATTTCATATCTTATTTTAGCAAACCAGTAAGTATAGTAGGCGATCCGTATCCTTATAGACTGTAAAATGAAATGAAAATAATTATCAGATCGCTTTGATCGAAAACTGCGAACAAAACCAACAATTCACATTTGTGTTTTATAAATGTAATAACTGTTTGCATACATGTATGCATGCTTAATTATTAAAGCCACACACCTTGAAATGAAGTACATGTTAATCAATTCATATAGATGCAATTTAAAATAGTGCAAATTTGCCATTAAATCTATATCCTAGTTAGCAATTAATTTATTATTTTGTTTGAATTTTAAAACCGAAAGTAGGATTTCTTAACGTATACATACATTTCGACCAACGCGATTATTTTTAAGTTTAAGCGCAAAAAAGACGGATTTCTACCTTGTAACCACCAGATATATTCTAATTGAGATAGATAAAATTAAATGGATAGACTGGTTAGCAAATATTTAAAAAAAAATTCAAACGGTACCGCATTTAAAACCGAAAGTAGGATTTATAGTCCATTTCGACAAACGCGATTATTTTTAAGTTATTAAGCGCAAAAGAGACGGAGTTCTAACTTTTAACCACGAGACATATTCAAATTGACATAGATCAAATATGTTTTTTATTTATACTTCAATTTACTATGCCATGTATTGCATTTCAAGGTGTGTGACTTTAATATCAGGAATTCGTTAAACATGACTACACCATACTACAAACATGCATGTCTTAAAGTGCAGCTTAATGAAAAACCACATTTTGATCTGAACAACCTTGGCGTATTTTATCATGTCTCCAGATTATTATATTTATATGCGTTTCAAACACAGATCTTCTCCATGGTGGATATATGATAAAACAAAATACGAAAACATTTTTTTCCTTTCATATACTATTTAGTTGGATTTAAGACTCATAATCCATGTATGTGAACAAACAAATACATTTATCACATGTTAACACATCCAAACAGAATTTAAATGATACATTTTTCATAAATCAAAACAAAATCCAACAATCGAGGGTACCCACATGAACTTTATCGAAGTACATCACTTATTTGCTTACTCTCTTCAGCAAATAAAGTAGCGCGTGCATGCAACATGTTACACCTTGCACACTTATTGATTGATGTTGTAAACGTTTGTGTTTCATTTACACAATATTTAACTTAATACAATAATCGGTATGCATATAGATTTGTATACACATTCCTTATTGTATACACTGAATAAGAATACTTGATGTTTGATCAATTTATATTATTCGTACCTGATAATGTTCTGTGTAGTTCACTTAACCACGTTTCGGTCAACTGTCCAGTTTTGTTTTCAAAGGATACCAGACAGGTTTTGTTGTACTAGACAAATACGTTACAACTTAATCTTAATAAATGTAAATACATTAATATATCAGCAAAAGAGGATTAAAATAATAAACAGTTAAAAGAGAAATTATATAAGCTGATTCAATGGCAGGTATAATATAAAAAAATATTTATAAGATTCTACACATATAATAAAACTGATTTAGGTATACACTTCGTCTGTGTATTTATTATCTTTTCATACTCAGTTGTTTTACTTCTTAATTCATTAAAGCAACTGATTTACAAACACACATTAGTGTGCGATTCCAAAAAAGTTTAGTATTTCTAAAATTGGCATGATAAACGTACAACCTGCGTATAACATAAACTATTTTAAGATTTTCACAATTTTATTTTAATGTTGCTTTCTTGTGGGTCAGTGTGTATATATAGATAGATGTACAAAACAAAAACCAGTATTCGATAAAAAATGTTATTACTTTATCAAAATGAATATCAATTTTAACTATTATTTTAACTTATTTATGGATATTGATGTTACTAGGAATTTTAATAATAAAACCTTATTTAAATATTCAGCTGTCAAAAGCGAAGTAATGCTAGACGTTAACAATGTTATAACGATATTTAGTGTGTAATAAACGAATACTTAATATTAAATGCAGACACGGTTATTTTTCCCGTTGGAATGAAAAGCAATTGAACGATTAACTCAACGATTTACAGCAAGGTAGCATTTCCGTGAATTTGACGGGATTTTAAGCAATATTTACATTAAACATTGAAAACCGTTATAATACATCTCTCATGTCTTTGCAACAGGATCGTTTAAAGCATGAAGTCATGATTTCCTGAATAGTTTACAAGTATATAAATAAATAATCAATCGGTATGTGTGCATGCCTATATCCTGATATCTTACTATGGGGAAAAGTCACCAGTTGGTAGCTTTACTAATTACTTTGACATATACTACTGGGACTGATTATTACACTGATATTATACGGACAAACAACATATGAACAAGGTAATGAAGAACTACAAAACTATCGACCGATCTCTAATCTATCATTTCTATTAAAAAATCTTTAAACTATTTCAGTAAAGCAGATCACAGATCACCTTGATTCGAACAACTTACTGCCATCGTATCAAAGCGCTTATTGCAAATACCACGATGTTGATACATAAATGCTTTAAATGCACCATAAACATCTGAATATGATTGATTAGCACCACGTAACATTGGTTGTTACAAGATATATAAGTACCGCCTTCGACACTAGTAACGAAACAATTACAGTTTAATTCATACGAAATGATTTCGGAATTGATTGATCCCCTCTTAACGGGTAAGAATATTGTCTTACTGAAAGATCAATTTGAGTTAATGTGAATAACTCTTTTTCAAAGTCTCTACCCATTAAATACGGTGTTTTGTGCCGGTGAAGTGATATTCATCAAGTACACCATTGCGCTGAATAAGGTTGTCCAAAATATCCAGCATGTCTGTATGGTTACTCTTACAATCACACATTTACATTAAAAAGTCAACCTGAAAATACTAAACATGAAGAATCAGTGTTACAAAAATGTCTGTTATCGTTAACCAGGCGCCATTGTCTGTATAACAAGGTTCAAATTGAAAATGAACAAATCAGAAACCGAGGTTATATGTTATGATTACATACAGCAATTGTCTAAAATAATTTTCATAAATATTGGCGGCTGTGATGATAAATTTGTAGATCATTTTCGAGATTTGGGTGTAAAAATGAAAAAAAAAACACGATATGTTTTGATCAGCACATCAACACAAAATGTGAAATCGCTAGTGCGAAATTGAAATTCTCAAAATAATTCCTAGGCTTTTATCACAAAAATCTGCGGAGGTCATTATTCACGCCTTAATTAAGATTCGTCTAGACTTTTGCAACGGACTATTGATATAAAATTCCAAATATACGATTGACTGACTGCAGGGAATTGAAAATCGAACAGACAGAATTGTCGCTGGAGATGGGAGGCCCTCATGTCACTGCACTGGTGCCCTATACATGCTCGTGTAATGATAAAGATACTCGTGCTCATGTTAATGTCGAACCGCTAAAATTGACATAAGAGAGCTGTTCACAACTTTTGACGGTCGATACAGGCGTAGAACAATTGATTATAATACAAATAAATAGCATTTATATAGCGCAAATACAATTTACATATTCTTCACAATTACAAATTAAGCATTAAAGCCACACACCTTATTCGGCATAGTAAATTTAAGTATACATAAGACACATATTTTATCTATGCCACTTAGAATATATATCTGGTTGTTAGAAGGTATAAATCCGTCTTTTTTGCGCTTTTAAACTTAAAAATTATCGCGTTTGTCGAATGGACGTATACGTCTAGAAAACTATACTTTTGGTTTTAAAAGCGATACCGTTTGAAAAATAATAAATTACTTGCTATCTAGGCTATAGATTTAATTTTATCCATACCAAGTACCGTTTGAAAAATAATGAATTACTTGCTAACTAGACTATAGATTTAATGACAATTTTGCACACTTTTAAATTGCATCTATATATATTGATTAACATGTATTTCATTTCAAGGTCAGAGACAAGGTGTTTGGCTTTTAGAAGAACAACTTTAAACAATAAACATTTTTGGTTCAATATCTTTAGAACAATCATAATTTACTATTCTAGTTTATAAAAATTCGAACTTTATATCAATTTGACTTATACGTTGATTGTTTATAAAATGAGACAACCAAACGTGTTCTTAGACTTGATCTAAATGTGGCTTTTAATGGACAATTATTAAGGTACTCGGCTATATTGTTCCACCATTTTGGACCAACGACTGCAAGAGATATATAAGCTTTGCTCGTCGTCTACGAATGTAGAATGTTGTTGTTTTTTTATCTTAATTTGTAGTGTCCTCCATCAGGTACAAGCATTTCGCTAAGGTATAATAGAGCTGGTCCATTGATTACCCGAAAGACAATAACTAAGACTTTAAACACCACCTGGCTTTTACTAGAAGCCAGTGTAGCTGTTTAAGAAGATCGGTGATTGGTTCTTCAAAATAAACGTTTTTAACTACTTCAGCATCATGACTATGTAATCGTTGTAAGTTATTTATTTGATAGGAACTTTCGTAAAAAGACCATTCCAAAAGTCAATTTTCGAATAAACTAATCCATGTTCTAATGATGCAGTCGACTCTTTTGTAAGATGTTTACGTATAGCTTTGATAATTCGTAGCTGTGCATCAGCAGTCTGACACTGTTTTGGGATGTGTTTGTCAAAGTATAGTGTATTGGTCATGATAACACCAAGACCTCATACTTGATTGACCATTTTCATTTCGCAACCACCGACAGACGCTTGAATTTCTTAGTTTCGCCAACTGTTGCCTGGTCCCATATACCATAACTTCAGTTTGTGATTGATTCATGTTTAGTATTGGAGGCTCATATCCATTTGCTGATATCTTCCAGTAAACTATCAAAGTGCCGAAAAACTGTTTACTCATTTTCAGAATTACCTGCTTGAATTTATTTTGAACGCAATCGTAAGGTCATTCGCATAACCATACAGATCGGTCGGGTATGTTTGAACCACTCTGTTGAGAGCAGATATATACAAGGTAAATATAACTGGTCCGGCACAAGAAACCAAAACAATTATTCAGTTTCAGATGCGGACTGTTTTCATGAAAGGAATTCCATGAATACTAAATTCGTCTTTAAGAAGGCGAATAAGTTTAGTGATATCAATTATTTCCAATTCTGCACTCAATTCAACCATGACCACGATAATTGCTTGTCATTCTTCAATTGTTTCTAAGCCATTATACATTTTTAACATCGCCGTTTCAACTCCATGAAGGGAAGGACGACATTGTTCAATATTGCAACTCACAAAGTAGTGATCAGATACGTAATAATCAGATAAAGGCTCTGAGACTTAATCATGTTCCCCTTCCATGTTTGTAATAATCAAATAAAAAATATGACATGTTGAGAATAATCCCAGAATTATAATAACTTCAACATTCCAAGAATTGGAACAACGATGGCTGATAGATGACAGATCAATAGCAGTCGTTAAACCCAAATGGTTGAAAGCGACTACGTTTTCGGAACGTATATCAGTCGTGCAACCATGACAAAATTCTGTATCACACATTGGAGTGTTGCAACATATGACAGAAACAGTTGGCGGGCGGAGTAATAAAAAACATACACATGCATGTATAGGGATCTTTCATCAAGATTGTATAAGTTAAAGTTAATGAAAGAGTTGGCGAAAATTTCAAAGGGAGAAACACGAAATTCAATTATAAAAAAGTAATCTGAATTGTGTTGATCAAAACCCGTATAACAACTAACTTAGTCATTTAAATACGCATTAATACATTTCTGATATGTATGTCGAATGTATTATATTTAATTATGTTCAATTAGACACGATGAGCCTATAATTATTCAAAACCTTATTAATAATTCTAAAAATTTCATGCGGACATTCTACTGTAATAGACATTTTCAGAGTTATCATGAAGAGATTATAATGATGATAGAATATTAACAAATATTCACGAACCCATTTAGAAGACAAACATCCAATATTATTATTTTTACACATCTGATCTCTGAAAAGTCTGTTAGTTATCATACGCAGATAGATGGTTTCAGATTAACATCTAAACCATTGCAGACATAAGGTATCATGATGACCACGTATAGTGTTATATTATGTTAACATGAAAACATAAGCACACTTTGCATTCGTTTTGATATAATTGCGAACATCGTATAGTGTTTATTAGAGTATGCATATGGTTAAATAAATATGAAATATTTCAGAGATGTGATTATTTAAACTTTGACAAGGCATCAAATCCGTATTCCAACGGAAAACATATTTATTCATTACTGTACATATATAATGTTACATAACGAGAACAAAAATATACCAGCACTGTTATGTAGAATAAATATTATTATTGCAAACATGCCCATATATAAGTTTTACATTACACATTCATGCATACTTGCACCAATATAAATATCCCTCACTTTTTGTCTTTAATCATACAATCTAATAAGCAAACTTTGTCGAATAAGTATTAATTTCACTTTAATACGTTGCAAATGAATCATTTATTGCCCATGTTAATATGCTCTAGGCAAGTTGGCAGAGAATATGCTCTTATAACTCACAGAAAAAAATTCCTGTCTTGTGTGCAAGCAATCAATTTCATATCCAAAAGTACGAGAGTTTTTAACTATTTCATTTGGACAAAACATAAACAAACTCCGAAAAAAGGAAAATTCTTAATTGGAATTATTGTATTAATTTCGTTTTTTCTGGGTCGTGTTTTTGTCAGGAATTTGCTTGATCTTATGTTACTCGGTAGAATATTGCTAATACATTTACATTGTATTTTGTGGTATTAATGTTATCAAATTGTAATAAAAGGATAAGTCCTACATGTATGTACCGTTTTAAAAATGCGTCTTAATGTCAACCAGTATTGGTCGATCAATACTCGAAATTAATATGTCACGCCTTGTATTGTTCGAGCTTTATTATGAGTTTTGTATGGTACAATTCGCCGCATTGTTCCGCATAAGCCGATATTTTCACGTAAAAGCCTTATTGTGAGACATGTTGGCATACGCTCCGTCGGGCTAGCAAACAAACCTGATTCCCGTCTTGTTATGTCAATAAATAATACATAGTATAAATTATTAATTGAACACTCAATATTTGAGTTCGTCTCTAGTTTTGACATCATGCACTCTTTAGATGCCAGCAAAAGCCGTTGCCTTCTATGGTTTCGGAGAAACCTCAATACTACAGACGTAATTTGTCAGACACGTCGCTCCACTCAGAGAAGTCGTATATTGCCATATTATTAAATCAGTGGAATACTTTAATAACACTTTCTAAGGGTTCATCAACTATTATAGAATTATATCTGAAATTGCGCGAACTAACTGCTGATGCACTATTAATATTTGCTCAAAGATGGGCTATTCCAGGTACAATTCAGGGCAAGAACAACATATTATCCTTTTTGTTAATGCATATGTGTTTTCAGACAAAACTATTCAGGCTATATGTCATATGTAGGCATAAAGTGTTTAAGTTATTCAATCCCATTTACACGTTGATACCAATATATTCATTGGTGTGTGTTTTTATGTTTAACATCTATTTAGCAAAAAATAAAACCAGCAAAGCAAATGCAGAGTCGAATATACAAAACGCATACAGCACGCAAACATCGTGAACCGAAACAAATTTTGCATGCTTCTTTGCGTTAAATACCATCAAAAGAGCGTCTTTTCGAGTCAAACGCGTCCACTACAAGCATCTGCGCTCCAAAAGTCTTGCTAGTGTTGAAATCACACACTGCTGGGGACCCATGTATCGCTTAATATAATTATGTGTATGGTTATTAGTCGTATTTTGCTATTTTTTGCATTTATTTGTCCAGCTGAATGTGTTTTGCAAAAGTATAACTGGTGCTTCTCCTCTCTTAACAGTTCAAACATCCAACACAAATAATCAAATACGATTTACGTTTGTATATGCGGACATTTTTATTGAGTAATTGAGTATGATATTCTAATACGATTTACGTTTGCATATGCGGACATTTTTATTGAGTAATTGAGTATGATATTCTGGCACTAGGGCCCAATAAGACAATCTGACTGCCCCCCTTCACAATATAGCGTGTAACAGGCCGCAATACAGATTATGATAAACCATCTGTCTGTACGTCCATCGATGAAGACTAGTCTGCAGATTTTACCCTCAACAAATTTACCTACAACATTCGAACTTGCAGGCTTTGTTTCTTATAAACGAAGTTATGCATATGATGCTATAATTATCATCTTGCAGGGGAGTTTCGGGGCGGGGGGGTGTAGTGCTCTATTGTGACAAATTCACGTTATTGATAAATATATACATGCATTTTGAAAGAAGTACTCACCCATTTTATCACAAATGGAAGGGTCCATTTTGCTATACACAAATAACATGGGATGTTCTAATATTGTCCACACATTCTGAAAGATGGGATGTTCTAATGTACTCCACACATTATGAAACATAAGTTAATATAATGTAGTCCACACATTATGAAGACCCATGCGCGGATGGATACCCGATGCAACACTAATTGCAAAATAATGAGTGGATTTGGACTAATGTTAAAACTTACCTATAAGTGTCAATGTTTATTGTTACATCAGGTGTTTTGTTACATAAAGCACATCACAAAAATGGCAAAACCAAAAAACTACAGACGCATTCGTTTCTTGCTTTTTGCATGACATCGTTTATCATCGTTTTACAAGTAATTCAATTGTTTTGACAGACAAGTACGCCTTTTTAAATTATATACTCCAAAATGTATTTATACTTGATTTAGAAGAAATGTTAACACGTTAATTATACGGACCTGGAACAGTTCGATCTGCAATATACGTCAATTTTTATTTTATTATGTACAATTCTACAGTCTGTAAATAATTACCAGACACTTCAAGTATTATAATTCTCCGGAGATCTCTAGAAAATATGACGTTGTATATATACCTATTTTTAGATAAAATAAGCGCACAATTGTTTGTGAATCATTAATTATTAAACGTTGTTCCATAAACGTGTGCACTCATGGAAAACTAAAATTACCTCAGCGCCATCATGTCTATTAAAGCGATGTATTGATCATTATACAAGTAGCAGAATTTATTTAAAACGCAAAAACAAAAACCTTAGTTTAACAACTAGAACAACGATTATAAGGTCGTTCAAATATCTGAAGGAACAAATTACAATAAAAGAGAGAAGAATTTAGAGAAGGATGAACAGAGGGAGTGTTAATTGGTTGCTTTGTCCAAATACATAAACATAGCTTAGGGAAAATGTTCACGAATGGGAGGTTATGCACTTTTTTAACTAATGAGACGTCAATTAAAAACAGTTCCATTTAAATAAAGTACTATGAGGTTGGTTTCTCGGCTTAGTATTTGAATTTAATGGTATGAACAACTTATGTTTGAATAGATTATCAATAAGATATTAATTAAAAAAACACAGCGGCGCTATAAATAGTATGTTTAGAATGTTTTAGTAACATCTATCTCACGCCTGTTGTTGTAATAAAAGGAGTACTTCAAAGAGTTACTGACATTATGTTCTGTATTTTGAACACAATATCAATTAAGGTAAGAAATACTTTAGTAATACTTTGTTACTTCCTTATGTTCCTATGTTTTTCTTATTAGAAATGTGCTGCGAGGAATTCAACTAATAACATGCAATGCGATTACTTATTTAAAAACGGCAACATATAAAGTAGTTTTGATCTAAATGGGTTTACATTTAAAACGACAATAAAGTGTAACACATGCTCACATGATCTCGTACGAAATTGCACGAATCCATGGAATCCAATATGATATTTTCATTTGAATAATTACGGTTTAAGTATATGATTCGCAAAGAAATGAAATGTATCAACTTTGTTTACGCCAAAATAAAATGTTTTCGTTCTCTCAAAGCTTGCAAATTACGTAGTCAACTGACATAGAAATAAAATGCATAATATATTAATGGTTTGCACAACATATTAATGTAAATATAAATTATCAAAACAATTTAAAGGTGACATGTCGGAAAGTCTATAGTTGTCTAAACATAAATGTCTATGAAGCTTCATATTATAGTATTATTGAGATGAAGTATGCTGAACGTCAATAGCAACAAGGTCAACGCACTTTGCTAGCCGTGACCGTGCCTAATACGTTAGAATTTTCAATACAGCCTTCTCTGAGGAGAAGCGAATATGTTTAGATGCATATTGTTTATTTTTAAAGCATTGAATTATATGCTGTATGCAGGCTGAGTAAAACTCTATAGGGTTAGTTCACGTTGCATACATTTATTTGAAAAAAGATGTCGGCCTGCTCTATGTTGGACCCGTTCTATAAAAGGCCGTGAAAACATGTATTATAATTATTTCAAATGACAACGTGACCTTGACTTTTGATATCGAGGCAACAATATTAAAGCCGACTTGACGTATCGCGATTGTGAATATGTTGAGCAAATGTTTTGAACATGTTGAGCAAGTTATTGTTTCGACAAACATGCCAATATATAACCTCATACTTCTTACTGTCACATTCGCATTTGAACTTTGGCGCATATCACGATTACACGCCATCAAAACAAATGGTTTAAAAACATTCTTGACAATCCACGTTTAATTTGTCATAGACCTTTGATTGTAACCTCATGTTATTGAAACAGAAACATGGAGTATTCAAGACGTCTCCATATAGTCAAACTTTGTGTCCATAATTTTAACAAATCCTTATGCATGATGAAGTAACAATCCGGAAAAGCTGTATAATTCCAAATTCGTCCTCTTAATATAACATTTTAAGAGTTTTCTAAATTGCGCTAGTTACAGCCCGAACAAAGTTTGATCGACAACGTAGTACAGAAGGTTTTACAGACACCCAACTGTTGAAGCTGTATCGAGCTGAGCACAAGTAGAATCGTCATAAAAACAGCAGTGATTTATACATAGCAAGCTTTTGGCAAAATAAAAAATGAGATGTGTTTTTAACAAAAACAATACAGACAAAACTTCTTTTTCTTGTACTTATTTTTTTAGCTTCGCGCACGGCTGTACAATACCAATTTTCAGTGTAAGGTTTATATCTTGTTACACATTCTTTGTTTTAAATTACATCGTGTCGATCTGTTCATTATCAATTGAGAGGTCGTCATTGACGTGCTTTGCGTTTGCCATTTAGAAGGACTACACAATCTATTTGTGCACATAGTGATTGTTTTATACATTGCGAATTAAACTAGCAAATATACTTGATCTATGGTTTTAAGAAAGAAATGTAGAATTTTCGCATTCATAGTTGGTGTGTTCAAACCAAGAAATAAACAATAAGATAGCTTATTTATTTCATTTAAATATTTCGCTTTAGAATGTGTCATCAATCCAGAATCAGGACTACTCTATAATACATATTGCTTAGGGTAACCCCTACATTAACATATTGTGTATTAAATTAATTATTTTATAATCGGATTTTGCAAAATTTAGAAATTTCTTTACGACAGTCGTATTACCTGAAAATCCCGACCAAACATTTTTTCACACTAAAAATCAAGGATACAAACAACCTAAAGAAATTTAAAAGATAATATTAATATAAATGAAATTGGAGAACAACTTTGAAATTTGTGTTTTTGAGTGTCGACAGTAGTATGCAATCGGTGTCAGGAATGGAAATACCAGTATACAATTATATGTTCGATATTGTAAAACTTTAAAGCCCATAAATACTTTAAATCAACGAATATTTCGTACAAATTTCGAAACATAAAGTTAACAAATACAAATCAATGTTCTTTATAGCAATAGCAAACATTTAAGCGCTAGCTGTGGCCTCGCAACATAGATTTAACGCGATACAAAATTCTCGTTTTTATTTTTGGTTGTGTCACAATATATTCCATGTGAATTCCGGTTACGATATCAGATCATTCACAACCGAACGCGAGAATTGCTTTGTGAAGCTTCAGTAGTTCTCATGAATTCTCAGAGTTCCAAGTCTCATCGATATCAATAGGAAAATCATAACAGACATATTCTTATATACATTGGCTCGTAAGAAGATTATGAATCAAACTATAAACAAATGCGTTTCTATAAAATCCGATTATTCCGAAAAACATTATTTCACTTGCAATCGATTGTGTAACGGAAACATGCCTAATGAACCAAGGACATAAATATATCGGATACTAATATCGTTACAAGCTTTAATCTAAAAGATAACCCGACACCAACACAATCGCAAAAATACACACATACATACAATCACACACCACGAATACGTCTTAAGTTAAGTGCTTCGTTTGTAAAATGTTACATCAACATCAAATGCTTTTTAAAACATAGAAAGCTTTCTTCTACTTTTACTAGGCTAAAATGCCGACAGTTGGTGTCTGTTTACTATGATATCGATTAAAATATTGTCTAACAACGGCTTAAGTTCTTTACATAGATGTTCATTTAATGCTAAAAGTATATTTGCAAAACGAAATGGATGCTGTATTACGTTTATTCGTTGATTGTAGATTTAAAGAGATTGAGTCAAAATCACGCTTGACAGTCAATCCATAAAAAGTATAGTATTTAAGTAAAGGTAATCGTAAATAACAAGTACTACTGTAGTACAAGAACACAGCAAGTACACGATGAATTGGAACAAATTCACATAACATTCAGCAGTCAATGTACAGCTTTCCGCTAAGAAGGTGTCAGAACAGTAACATCTAGTAACAATTAAATTTGTTTTATTTGTATTTTGTATTACTTTACTATTACAGCTTTCACTTACGACTTACCCAAACGTTACAGATTGAAAGGACATGGTTTTATTTCGATAGACTGTCGTTTTCCAAGTTCATTGAGTTGCAAACTCATAATGAATCCGATACGGTATTTGGCAGCGCAGTCATGTTGCTCTTGGCAGTTCATATACACATAATAATATTTAAATCGCTTTAATGTAAGCTATTAACAAATGGTGAAGATGTTGTTGGTTTTGCAAAAACAAAGTGTGTTGACTGTTAACTTATGCGACCGCGCCATAAAGGCAGTTAAGTATAGATACACATATGTTCAGTTCCCAATGGCAATCATTAATGACAAGCTGCATTCATGGGACACACGCGTGTCATAATATATCAGAACTCGTTTACGGAAATCATCAAAAGCCCTGTATCCTGTATTTCCACACACTTGGCACCATTATTGACATACTGAAACATATTTGTCATGAATTGCATTATAGCCCTGTCAAAGATGGCACACATTAGACGATTGATATATGACTTGTTATCTCTTTTATTCTGTATCTGATATAAGCAAACTCTCTGGTATGCACTATATTTATAAAACAGCACGTTTGCCAAGCTTAATCCTTTTCAACTTAAACATATGTTTTCCAAAATCGTCCAAGTCTAATAGAATAAACTTCGCTATAATAAGTAAATATTGGTTGGTTTCTCAATCTTATCGATGTAAACTGAATCATGAACTGGGACATACTTTACTTCTGTAGAAAGTAAAGAGTTATATTGAATTGTGACATTTATTATTTCAATATAGAAACTTTAATATTAGTTTGAACACTCAATTTTATCATTCGATCATAATTCCCAGTAAGCAAGTTTCTGGGATGTTGTTATTGGCAAAATATCGTGTTCAGATTTCCATAAAACAGCCCGTGCGCCATGTTAACTGAGTGTTACTGTTAAACATCAACACAAATCCTGTAATGCATTATCCTTCAACTGTACAAGGTTGTCATGTTTATGGGATTTATATCAACCTTAATTAAGGCGGTGTTGAATTCATGGACGTGAACCACAACTAATGAATGCAACACATAAGAAACATGTTAGCTCTTAAGCGTTAATAGAAAATGAGTGAAATTAAACCCACACGTCTTAATTAGGAATTAAAAGAATCACTTAATAGATGCCTGAAATAATTAAATATGAACGCATAAAAAGTTATAATCCTTATTGGGAACTATGTATTAATATCTCGAGACTTGCAATTTACGCCTTATCGAATTGTTTTAAATGCCATCAGAGTTAATGAGTCCTGTTGGTCACAAATTTGACGACACTTTTAAACATAAAATATCAAATCCAATGGAGTGCTTTATTTTGAAAGTTACCTCAAATGTATTCTCAGAGACAAATATGTCATTGTCGCAAATGGATCCATTTGTTGTCCGCCAGGACAAAAACATTTTTCACATAAAGCGGGGGACAATTAAAACTGTCATTATTAAAAATGGATGGATCCGTTCATCTGTAACGCATTTTTTGTAGATTCTATTCATCGATAATGTGTCTCACGAGAGCTTTGTCTCATAAATTTCATATTAAAGTTATTGCGACTGTTCCTGGAAATACATTATCGGTTCGAAATGTGTTGACAACGACGGTATTTCAATACCCGTTGGTATTATAGCCTCTATTGTTGCTGATTAGATTTCTGATATGCTTAGCCTGCAAGGACAGCGCGTGGTTTGAAAGACGCGCATGATATAAACGCGAGGATGTATTGGACAGATTTATTCCTGGTTACTTGTGGCTCTCATATGTCGATATCGTGCAGAAAAAGAGGGAAAAGTGAAGAGTATGGGAATTAAGAACAGTTCGTATTCAATATGAATCGTGGCTTAGGAAAATTACGAGACTATTAACTAATATTCAATATTTGCTCTATAATCGGTGGATGCTTACATATTGAACAAAAGGTAATAATTTCATAAAATATAATTATTTATCCGAGATTTCTAAACCATTAAAACGATAATCTCGAAAAGTCAAATGTTCTACCGAAGAAGTAAAGAAACCGAATTTTCATATTTGCACACATGTGTTTATGTCTTTGAAAAGTAACATCAAACGACTTTCACAAAACATTATACTTGGCATACGAGTACATTTTTTACTAAAGTAAAGTATTGCTTGAATTCACATGAATGACCATGCCTGATATATAGCTATTTATTATATTTTCATGACTAAATATAACTTTGAATATTATTCTACAGGAATAACTTTTTATTAAGATGCCGTGCATTTCAAAACTTAGCCAAACAACTTTATCTCTGAAAACCTCTGCCAATACCTCAACAGACGGAAAACGAGTATATGCATGGGTGACTGTTAAAAAGATATGTGGATTTGTTCAAGATACGCATATACATGAATTATTCTGAAAAATATCACAATGACACCGTATTTGCATTTTATTTAAGAGAAATCGGACATAAATGACAGTGTTTACAAATTTACGTTCTTAAACATTGGAGTCTTGTACCAGGAAGCCGTTTTCTACGTGTAAAACTTATTAAAATCTGATTATTTGTTCCTAAATTATTTGTTTTGGACAAAATATGACCATACAAATCAATATCCAATTATTTGTCGACTCTTCATCATGCTTATCTGTGTTCGTTCGATATTTAAAATGTTCAATTCATCGTTTGGTTGCTTTAGTTATAGAACGATAATAAACATATTAATGACTATTACAACTTTTTGTGAAATATTCCTTTGTTTTGAACACACATAACGCGTGTTTTGTTAAATTGTAATATAAGTGCATGAATGTTAAATATTAGCATACTGTTCAGACCCTGAAAGTAATCAGTTCTGCATATAAAATTAAAATAGATTAATGTTATCGCAATAAATTCGTATTTTCAAATAAAAAAAGTGATTTATTGTATTTGTATATTTTAAACAGGTTAACTATATTCGTGTGTTTCAAATATTGGACTCATTTCATACTGTTTGGTTATTTTATGATGAAATGTTGTGAAAATTATATTTGAATAAAGAGTTAAAAACAATCTATAACAAGCCATTTGCTACTGATTCAAATACCATTCGTACAACAATTTCGTTTCAAAAGCATTTATAAATATAACTATGTATTTTTAAGTATTCTAAAGTGTCCTGTCTCAATAAGATTAACCTAAACACAAAGCATACTGTATATTGGTCCGGTCTACATTTTATGAAGTTATTCTTTAAATACGATATGCATTTGAACACGTTACGTGTTCGTTATAATTGGTTCAAACATTAGTTCCAATATTTTTTAAGAGCAATTCGCTTGAAGTAAATAAATCTGTTAAGCATAGGCCTTATACAGAGTTTAATGAGTATTATTTACTTTTTAATTAGAAATCTTTAAAGCATTTTTCACGTTAAACCCTGAAATCCGAAAGACTTGCTTTCAAATTGCTTACACATGTAGCTTTCATTAAGACACAAGGTTATTTATAAACAGTCATTTTGTTAAATTTTCTTATACGGTTGCGGAATTTTGTTTACGTTTCTGCTTATTTTTCTTATGGTGTTCTCTATTGTACATGCGAGCCTGAAGCTCTCTAAACAAATTTAATAAACATCTGGTTGTTTATATCTGCTTCACTTTTCTAATTAATGTTACCAACTATATTATGTTAAACGCCTAGTGTTAAATCAAACTATTTTCATGCGATAATTCTTATAAATACATGCTTACGTTATTTGACGTTATAAGTACGCTCTTTTATCAGCAGTAACGTTTCATGTTTTCAATATAAACATAACTTTATATGTTTGTTCTATTTCAGCATCATCAACTTGACCATCGGATACAATTACATGAAGTGTCTCGACAAACATATAGAAGACAATTAGGTCACAAGTTTTACTTAGATATCATGATTAAGCCGTTTAAAACATATGCTATCCGTATTTTAATAGTCAACGAGATGAAACGCGTATAGCTATACAATGGAAGAGAATGCGTCAACTGAAGTTTACCAATATCCGAACAACAGCAACGCTAGTGGTCCAATGAACATGCATACCATGCATATTCACTTCATTGACATATACGTGATTCCAGTCTTCTCGTTGCTTGGTTGTGTCCTGAACGTAGTCACCGCAGTGTGTCTAAGCAAGCAACCGTTTAACTCGTGCTCAAGCTCAGTGTATCTTAGAGCATACAGCATTTGTTCTGCGTTAGCATGGTTATTTCTAGTAGGACTTGTTCCATGGATTATAGACCTAACTGGATCGCGATATATACAATTGATTTCCGACAGTAGCTGCAGAATTTGGCTTTTTGTGGAAAAGGTCGTAATGAATTCACCTTTTTGGTTTATTGCTGGATCTACACTTGATAGACTGGTAGCCTTATGGTGTCCGCAAAGAACACAATCAATGTGTTCTGTCTTTATGGCAAAGGCCATGATTGCATTAATATTAGTGGTAGTAGTGGCAGTTGGTGTTCACGTCATGTGGACGGCGTATCTTCATAGCGGTGAATGTGTTCGTTTTAATGTAGAGGTTTACAACCAAAGAGTAGGAATGTATATACTTACTGGTGTTCTGTGCTATTTACCGTTGGTGTGTGTATTTATATTTGGAAATTTACTCATAGTCAGACTTTGTCTTAAACATAGAGGAACAGTCATTCAAAATGCGAATAACATCGACTATGATATGAACTGTATTGTAGCAATCAACGCTCTCGTTGTATTCATGTCAGCTGCGCCTTTTTACATCCTGACGATAATATCTATTGTCGTCCCAGAACCAATTATGCTAATCCAAATATTCATATATTTTGGTCTTTTATGTTATTTTCCACTTTTTCCAACAATGTTTTTGAAATGTAAAGAATTCCGCGACGTCCTATTGCAGTTGATAAAGCAAACTACAAGTTGCTTGCGGCGAAGTAATTCCAGTATTGAGCTTCGTTTGATGAATGGTGAATACAACTCAGTTCCATCTACATCTACCAGCGTATAGTAAGAAATGAACAACTGTGTTTCCGAGACCCACATTTATAAAAGTATATAAAAAAAATCTATTATTTGTGTTTTATTTATACGTTATGTTCATATATGTTCTGAGTCTGGCAAACACTTATAAGCTTTTATGGAACTATAAACATATAACCTGTGTAATTGATATTGATAGAATAATAATTTATTTGTGTGCATTTCTGTTTTTATGACGTTGTTTTATTTCCCTTGGTAATAACAGGAACGATATCGTAAGACAGGTAAACAAATTAATTTGTTTAGTCTTATACATGACTTATACAGATTGAATTATCGTTGAGTTTCGCATTTGAATGAATCAATTATTTAAAAGTTTGGAAATATTGTGAAAGGAATCTGTATTGGTTTTGACAAGTGATATAGAGTGACGTAACTATAACTTTTATTTATTAATGATTCTCTTAGGTTGACTTTAGGCTCAACCAGTGGGTACATTATCTTCTTTTGTAATTATATTAACATCTACCATGTTTTTAAAAGTTTCCAAAACCCGTTTGCAGTAAAGAGCCAAATAGAACGATTATCAGATTGCATATGACATACATAATCAACCGTTCTAGGAAAAGTAGGTATGCGGTAGGTAATAATTTATATAGACTGTACAAGTGCGCGTCAACTGGCTACAATAGAAGAAAACAATTGCAAATGTGGTAAATATAATAATACACAATTCTTTTTTACATACAAACTACTAAAGACGTTAACTAGTCCTATCCAAAAAGTATATGCAAACTAAGAAGTTTTTTTAATCGATATTGCTACATGCATCAAAAAGGACACATGTATATAACAAACGATGTTTTCTGTCCTGGTGTTTCCATGAATTGAGTTGTGTGATGCGCCTCTAGAGACAGCAGATACTGGAAGTGCTTATTGTTCTAGAACGTTTAACGGCTTAACGTTTAGGTATGCAGTGGGTTAAAGTATACTGAAAGCAGAGACAACACAAATTTAACAAACATAAGCATCACTAAAACAGTATCCCATCAATCTGACATTATGTTAAAAACAAATGTATACATCGTATGTATATTATGAATTGAGCAAACATAAACAGCCACATAAAAACAGCATATTAGTAGATAGTTATACAAGTATAATATGTTATTGGTATCCTAACGTGTGTAGATATCCTTACTATGTGCACCTTATTTACAGCTTCTAGTTATTTGCAAACATTGAGCACGTGTGTTTACTTGATAAGTCTTTAATAATCTGATGGGGCGTTGGGTAAACATTTGAGATTGATGTACACACTATTTTTTAAAGATATTAATAACAGAAAATAGCAATCTCAAACATGGAATACATGGTATACACTACGTCTAGCGCTATTTCTGCCTAAAACACAGTTCCACCGTAGACAATTTTTCGCCAGCGTGGACAATCGCCGTGGTCTGAAGGTTTTTCCATTGTGATAGATCGCGGTGACAGTGGGTGAGCACCGCGGACGTTATCGGGAAATCGATTTAACAGTGGACCAAGCGATCGCGCTAGACCACCGCGGCCATGGTAGTTTTTACCGCGGTAATAAATAGTAATTGTTTAGTTTGTGCATTTTTAACTTTCTTTCTTTTTAAGATTTGTTTGTCTTTATACAGCACAGGTATACAATTAGTCTAGTCACTCGCCAATATGACAAATGATCTTTCGCATGACTATGATATTCAAATATCACTGTATTGAATACGTACTGCCGATAGCTCGAATTTACACAAAACATGTCACAATAGAAACAGAAAATTACTATAATAGTCTGCTATCAAAAAACATGAAACATCTTTCAATGAATTTAGTGGCGAGCTGTATATTAACACCAGTAAGCAAGCATTTTCAAACTGCTCACACAAACAATTCTGTAAATAAAAAGAATTGAAATTTCATGCAGAAACTATTGAAGCAAAACATGAAGTATGAAACGCAATCTATGCTCACACTCGATGTAAGACATGCAATATGATTCTGTAAAGAGTGTGAATTTAATATGAAAGAATGATGTTTTTAATATGACGTATTAAATTCAAATCAAATGAAGAAATAGATCGAAATGTACATTTGTATTCACATAAACCGGTAATTCACCGCAAATTACAGAGGAAGTGGCGGTCACCGCCATCGCGGTGATCACCGTGATTGCGGTGGTCCACTGTGAGATTTATTGCCCGATAACGCCCGCGCTCGATTTCTTATCAACATACTCGATTCGCCACGGCGACATCACTGCGTTCCACAGTGTAGCGTGGTGACGAAAGTAGATGCCACGTTGCCGGGTAACACGACGCTGGGCTAGATGTCGCATATGTATGTGCCAACAGATAAATAACATGTGCACCGATGTGTCTGCGCAATATCTTGTTCGCCTATAACTTACATAAACAATATAAAACGTGAATTTCACATTGATATACGAACATACACTAAAGTAAAATTTATTATTGCCAGGACTCATAATTCTCTTAAGTAAAGACTGTATAAGCTGGTATTATGACAATATGTCTTGCATGATGACTTACATGTTAGTTCAACCTGAAAGTGTTGATTCTTCTTAAAATGTTATTGTTGCCGAGTCTGTATGTCCATTGAGTATCACAATTGCTAATGCTTTACATATAATTTGCCTAGTTGCTTGTTTGCTGCAAGCCCAATGAATTAGTCTCGATTTCATGCAACGATTGTGTTTAAAAAGATTTTTTTTGCATCGTTTAAGCAAAGCACTGTAGGAAAATATACAACATTGTCTAAGGATATTCATACCGTATTACTTCAAACACGAAGTAAGGAACTAGTTTTCTGTGTTCTTCTACAGATCGCCGGTTATACAAATGTGCACTATATCAACTGAATTAAATATATATGCACGTTTACGTATTGAACAAGTGCGCATTAAATATGTACCTTTGCATACAACATATCGACCACATCAAACATGATCAAGTCATTTATTATGTCAGTATTCTTGTCAACGGCGACAGATACACTACAGTGAAAATGTTTCTTGTTTTAATTTAATTGATGCATATAGGATTAAAGATATTTTTCGGTATTAGAAATACCTTATTTCAAATGGTATACACTAATTGTTGAATGTGCATATGTAGGTGTTAAACAGTTGGTGGCGGGATTCATTGGTGATTTGCTATATGCAAAACACTTGGACATTAACGGCACGATAAAAACCAGAGATCCGACTGATTATGGTTCGTTAAAGAGCTGCTTTTGTTCGTGAAAAATACAAAGGTTTTATTGTACGATTTGAACTTGTCGCAAACATATACTTGTAAAAGCTTTGGAATGTTATTTACCATTTCAGGGAAGAGGTAACTTCCATTCAATATAACGCTTAAAACTTTATGTTGAAATTAATGCTGATTTCATAGCATTATCATACCATAAAAATATATGGATTTTTGTGTTTTTTCTTTTGGAAAAACAAAACAATTTAACATGTTATCTTGCGAAGATAAGATAACTCCATATTATACGTCGATCGCGGGATTAATTAATTTTAGCCAATACAATTGACTTTTAAACAAAATATTGCGCCATTACAAACACGAATTCTTCATCTCGAATAAGGCAATAAAAACATTTTAACTTAAACAATCACCTCGAAACTTTATGAACAATTAAAATTTACAATACATGTAAAAAAATAACATGAACTAAAGCAATTAGTTTTATGATGTCATGTTTAAATTACTGTTTGCTAGAACATGTATGCGTATTTGAAAAGCATTTGCTATCCAAAGTTTCAGACATGATAAAAAACAATGAACTCTTGCTGTACTGATCAAAATATAAGATAACTGGTAATCCACCCTGTTAACTAGCATTTTCTATAACTAATTTCATGGTCAGTCAATGCTGCTCTGTTGTACAGTTTCCTAAATACATAGTATGGAAAAAATAACTCTTTTGTTGACCATAAATACAGCCAAATTGACACCGCAAATAGTTAACAAAAAAACAACTGATTCGGTCAATATCATCGTACAAGTTTCACATGTATCGGCAACTGGTTATGCGCGGTACATCGATGTGTAGAAATTCTGTTAAATGCTATATTTTAAATAATATATTTGTATCCTGTTTCTTTATTATAAAGTAAATTATCACACTCAAAATTATTTAGCCGGTCCCGGAACATTGTTATTTTGGTTTATAAAGAGATTGATGAAAAGACTGAACGGGGACCTTAATATGATTAAGGTATTTGAAACTTATACTATTTAACAAAAGTACTGAAAATAAGTCTTAAATATAATTTAACCAACGAAGAAAACAGAGGAGACAGACAGACAGACAGAAAGACCGACAGACATCATTTCTTAACAACATCAGCAAAGCGTTATAATTTTTCGGGATTTGTTAAAAATATATACTATTGAGTTTTAACAAAACACAACAAACTTATTAATAACACAAGTATTCCTTATTCGTAAATGCTCGTGCAGAAGTGGTTTTGCATTAAAATAACCTTGATTATCTAAATGAAATAAGATAAACACTGTACATTTCTAATTTGCCTGTAATCTACATTCATAACATATGGTTATGATTATAATTTTTTCAACGTTTTATAAGTAATGCATTCCGAAAACGTAAATTAAACCAACTTATTTCACATTGAGCATACATTTACCTCGACGAAATATAAATCAAATATTTAAGGCCTGACAGTATGATATCTTTCCTCTACAAACTTCACGGACTCAATTACCATGAAACGTTTTCTTGCGCTTGCGTTACACAGACTCTTTGTGAATCTAATTATTATGCGAAAATTAGATTTCGTGTCAAAGCAATACGGATTTCTAGGCAACGAGGCGTCAAGAATGTCAACATTAAGCAAATAAAAAATCAAAGCACTGAAGGAACTGTAGTTCTTCGCTTTTGCATAATCTTAGACGCAACCCAGTTTTCAAAATTATGCTATAGCTTTTTATATCGCAAGTTTGAAATGATAACAACCCATTCAAATTTATTAAGAGTGTGTCTTAAAGCACAGGTCAAGATGTGTGTGCACCGTTTATCTTCATATTTATGTTATAGAGATGACTTAGACCAAATAACAACAATATGTCTCTTTTTTCGCAATTTGTTGCTGCACTGGCGACCATCATTAGAATTTTGGTTGCCTTACTAAAGAATAACAAGCCTAGGATCATGTTAACGTTGTGTAATGTTTATCTAATACTTTATTTATTTTCTTTAAATTATTGAGCAACAATTTTGCCGACATGACAGACTTTTAATGCATAATGTCTTGTTGTGAGCCGGAATTGAATCATTTCATTGGCCTAATTTATCCACAGTCGCCAATTTGTATTCTTTGTTTAATTGGATTGAGTTGCTCAAGCTTTGAATACTTGCCCAGCTCTTAACCCAACTGTAACCAACTTTTGAAATTTAGTTCCCTGGGCTTAAATCTATTGAGCCCAGGCTAACAGACAACCACTAAACCACTAAACCTGTAAGCTATTCATGATGAAAATTCTGACAGTGTATTGAACTCATTCAATTTGCAAGTCTGGAGACATTAAAGGGACCTTTTCACGTTTGGTAAAATTAAACGATTCAATAATTTGGAGAGTTCTGTTGTTGTCGTTATATTTCTTAATATTACGAGGATTGCTTATATAAAGTATCAAATACAATGATGATTTTCATAAGAGTGATTAATGATGCGGTCTACTCACATGCACATAATCAATTACATATTTCCAAACATAATTGAACTACCGGTACATCTCTATAATTTCAGTAACATTGGCCATGACAGACTTCACAAAAATCTATAGACAATAACAATACACAACAGAAATTATAATTTTGTTTTTGGTATCTACAACAAACCTAAAATTTTGATGCAAAAATATATTTACAAGCTTAAACAAATATTACAAATATGTGGCTTACTAAATATCGTTTTTAGCCAGTTATTGTCCTATATTTGTTGTCACACATTTTGCACTCATATAATTAGTATTGTTGACAACAATTTCAACTGAACATTCTAAATGTTAACAGCTATCTTATGGTTGCCCTGTGGCTTTTTCATCATTATGATTGTTGCAGTCCACCTAAAACAATAAATAATCCACTCAAGGCTCAACATTATATGTATCTGCATTACTAGGGGGAACAGTAACAGATACAAACACACAACTTTCCTGCTTCTCTTTAGTATCTGCAGTTACAAATCTGAAAAAAACATCTGTCGGTCGTGACATTCTGAAATAAATTATCATAATCGTGACCATAGCAATTGACGTGTGCTAGTGCTATTGGATTGAGTCTATCAACTGGGACACTTTTCCTCTGTGGTTACTTTACACATGCCATGGGCATAGCAGTTAATCAAAGCAGGATCATTTGTTCCAATAAAGTTTAAAGTTAATGATACTCAGAAATTGTACAATTACTCAATCCACTGCTATATCCAATCCAAGAAATATCGAACAGTAGCCCTAAGCCCATTGAATAAACTAATCAACTGAGACTAAACTTACCATATTCTATCTCGAACTTCAATGTCAGGTGTAAGGGCACTGAGGTCTGAAACAAAAATAATACAGTAATGAGTGTATTATGAAATGAAAACTTTTGTATGTTGAACATACATCGTGCACAAATAAAAGATATACTAGCTCTTAATGTTGATAATGAATTAATCCAAAAACGACAAATACCTAACTATGTGTGCATTTAAAGAGCGCAATTGTAAACGAGGGAAGTATCACGATTCGGGAAGTATCTCTTAATCTAAGCCATAAGTTACACACAACTTCTTTCTCCTAATATTAAATATAATAATCAATTATAATTATAATCACACAAAAGTAAACACAAATGGTTAAAAAAAGACTACTAATACGACAACAATCATATTTTACAATTAACACTGCTGAACTGGTCTTAACACTTTCTTTTTCAAACTGTTATCGAATTGTGTATATAAATGTTATATTAAAACAATCAACGGGTTCTTATATCTATAAATATTAATGCTGAATCGGTCGTTCAGCAATAGCACGCGTTCTACATCAGATTTTTTTAAGAACCTTTATCATGTGTAACCTTAAATGCCTAGTTTTAATAACCTTTTTCAGTGTAGGGTCAAGACATTTTTCATGCGTTAAGACAGTGGTCTGAGGGACGAGAAGTAACAGGCCCATTTCATTTAACAATATAAAATCAAGAAATTCTTTAAATGATAACCATATCAACAGAATCCAACACATTCTTTAGTCGTGCTATACATGTACTTAAATCATTAGTTTCGGCTATTATTCGGTGCCTTCTTCATGCAATATCCGGTGCCAGCAATCGACTTCTAAAATACTTGTTTTTCTACAAACTAAACCGTCACTCATCATGGTAATGATTTTCATGATCGGATTTTGCAAAATTTAGAAATTTCTTTACGACAGTCGTATTACCTGAAAATCCCGCCCAAACATTTTTTTACACTAAAAATCAAGGATACAAACAACCTAAAGAAATTTTAAAGCGAATATTAATATAAATGTAATTGGAGAACAACTTTGAAATTTGTGTTTACGAGTGTCGACAGTAGTATGCAATCGGTGTCAGGAATGGAAATACCAGTATACAATTATATGTTCGATATTGTAAAACTTTAAAAGCCCATAAAAACTTAAAATCAACGAATATTTCGTACAAAATTTCGAAACATAAAGTTAACACATACAAATCAATGTTCTTTATAGCAATAGCAAACATTTTAGCGCTAGCTGTGGCCTCGCAACATAGATTTAACGCGATACAATATTCTCGTTTTTATTTTTTGTTGTGTCACAATATATTCCATGTGAATTCCGGTTACGTTATCAGATCATTCACAAGCGAACGCGAGAATGGCTTTGGGAAGCTCCAAAAGCACGACGTAGTTCTCATGAATTCTCAGAGTTCCAAGTCTCATGGATATCAATAGGAAAATTATAACAGACATATTCTTATATACATTGGCTCGTAAGAAGATTATGCATAAAACTATAAACAAATGTGTTTCTATAAATTCCGATTATTCCCAAAAACATTATTTCACTTGCAATCGATAGTGTAACGGAAACATGCCTAATGAACCAAGGATATAAATATATCGGATACTAATATCGTTACAAGCTTTAATTTAAAAGATTACACGACACCAACACAATCGCAAAATACACACATACATACAATCACACACCACGAATACGTCTATAGTTAAGTGCTTCGTTTGTAAAATGTTACATCAACATCAAATGCTTATAAAAACATAGAAAGCTTCCTTCTACTTTTACTAGGCTAAAATGCTGACAGTTGGTGTCTGTTTACTATGATATCCATTTGAATATTGTCTAACAACGGCTTAAGTTCTTTACAAAGATGTTCATTTAATGCTAAAAGTATATTTGAAAAACGAAATGGATGCTGTATTACCTTTTATTCGTTGATTGTAGATTTAAAGAGATTGAGTCAAAATCACGCTTGACCTTCAATCCATAAAAAGTATAGTATTTAAGTAAAGGTAATCGTAAATAACAAGTACTACTGTATTACAAGAACACAACAAGTACACGATGAATTGGCCACAAATTCACATAACATTCAACAGTCAATGTACAGCTATCCGCTAAAATGTGTCAGAACAGTAACATCTAGTAATAATTAAATTTGTTTTATTTGTATTTTGTATTACTTTACTATTACAGCTTTCACTTACGACTTACCCAAACGTTACAGATTGAAAGGACATGGTTTTATTTCGAAAGACTGTCGTTTTCCAAGTTCATTGAGTTGCAAACTCATAATGAATCCGATACGGTATTTGGCAGCGCAGTCATGTTGCTCTTGGCAGTTCATATACACATAATAATGTTTAAATCGCTTACATGTAAGCTATTAACAAATGTTGAAGATGTTGTTGGTTTTGCAAAAACAAAGTGTGTTGACTGTTAACTTATGCGACCGCGCCATAAAGGCAGTTAAGTATAGATACACATATGTTCAGTTCCCAATGGCAATCATTAATGACAAGCTGCATTCATGGGACACACGCGTGCCATAATATATCAGTACTCGTTTACGGAAATCATCAAAAGCCCTGTATTCTGTATTTCCACACACTTGGCACCATTATTGACATACTGAAACATATTTGTCATGATTGCATTATAGCCCTGTCAACGATGGCACACATTTGACGATTGATATATGACTTGTTATCTTTTTTATTCTGTATCTGATATAAGCAAACTCTCTGGTATGCACTATATTTATAAAACAGCACGTTTGCCAAGCTTAATCCTTTTCAACTTAAACATATGTTTTCCAAAATCGTCAAAGTGTAATAGAATAAACTTCGCTTTAATAAGTAAATATTGGTTGGTTTCTCAATCTTATCGATGTAAACTGAATCATGAACTGGGACATACTTTACTTCTGTAGAAAGTAAAGAGTTATATTGAATTGTGAAATTTGTTATTTCAATATAGAAACTTTAATATTAGTTTGAACACTCAATTTTATCATTCGATCATAATTCCCAGTAAGCAAGTTTTTGGGATGTTGTTATTGGCAAAATATCGTGTTCATGATTTCCATAAAACAGCCCGTGCGCCATGTTAACTGAGTGTTTCTGTTAAACATCAACACAAATCATGTAATGCATTATCCTTCAACTGTACAAGGTTGTCATGTTTATGGGATTTATATCAACCTTAATTAAGGCGGTGTTGAATTCATGTACGTGAACCACAACTAATGAATGCAACACATAAGAAACATGTTAGCTCTTAAGCGTTAATAGAAAATGAGTGAAATTAAACCCACACGTCTTAATTAGGAATCAAAAGAATCACTTAATAGATGCCTGAAATAATTAAATATGAACGCATAAAAAGTTATAATCCTTATTGGGAACTAAGTATTAATATCTCGAGACTTGCAATTTACGCCTTGTCGAATTGTTTTAAATGCCATCAGAGTTAATGAGTCCTGTTGGTCACAAATTTGACGACACTTTTAAACATAAAAATATCAAATCCAATGGAGTGCTTTATTTTGAAAGATACCTCAAATGTATTCTCAGAGACAAATATGTCATTGTCGCAAATGGATCCATTTGTTGTCCGCCAGGACAAAAACATTTTTCACATAAAGCGGGGGACAATTAAAACTGTCATTATTAAAAATGGATGGATCCGTTCATCTGTAACGCATTTTTTGTAGATTCTATTTATCGATAATGTGTCTCACGAGAGCTTTGTCTCATAAATTTCATATTAAAGTTATTGCGACTGTTCCTGGAAATACATTATCGGTTCGAAATGTGTTGACAACGACGGTATTTCAATACCCGTTGGTATTATAGCCTCTGTTGTTGCTGATTAGATTTCTGATATGCTTGGCCTGCAAGGACAGCGCGTGGTTTGAAAGACGCGCATGATATAAACGCGAGGATGTATTGGACAGATTTATTCCTGGTTACTTGTGGCTCTCATATGTCGATATCGTGCAGAAAAAGAGGGAAAAGTGAAGAGTATGGGAATTAAGAACAGTTCGTATTCAATATGAATCGTGGCTTAGGAAAATTACGAGACTATTAACTAATATTCAGTATTTGCTCTATAATCGGTGGATGCTTACATATTGAACAAAAGGTAATAATTTCATAAAATATAATTATTTATCCGAGATTTCTAAACCATTAAAACGATAATCTCGAAAAGTCAAATGTTCTACCGAAGAAGTAAAGAAACCGAATTTTCGTATTTGCACACATGTGTTTATGTCTTTGAAAAGTAACATCAAACGACTTTCACAAAACATTATACTTGGCATACGTGTACATTTTTTACTAAAGTAAAGTATTGCTTGAATTCACATGAATGACCATGCCTGATATATAGCTATTTATTATATTTTCATGACTAAATATAACTTTCAATATTATTCTACAGGAATAACTTTTTATTAAGATGCCGTGCATTTCAAAACTTAGCCAAACAACTTTATCTCTGAAAACCTCTGCCAATACCTCAACAGAAGGAAAACGAGTATATGCATGGGTGACTGTTAAAAAGATATGTGGATATGTTCAAGATACGCATATACATGCATTATTCTGAAAAATATCACAATGACACCGTATTTGCATTTTATTTAAGAGAAATCGGACATAAATGAAAGTGTTTACAAATTGACGTTCTTAAACATTGGAGTCTTGTACCAGGAAGCCGTTTTCTACATGTAAAACTTGTTAAAATCTGATTATTTGTTCCTAAATTATTTGTTTTGGACAAAATATGACCATACAAATCAATATCCATATTTGTCGACTCTTCATCATGCTTATCTGTGTTCGTTCGATATTTAAAATGTTCAATTCATCGTTTGGTTGCTTTAGTTATAGAACGATAATAAACATATTAATGACTATTACAACTTTTTGTGAAATATTCCTTTGTTTTGAACACACATAACGCGTGTTTTGTTAAATTGTAATATAAGTGCATGAATGTTAAATATTAGCATACTGTTCAGACCCTGAAAGTAATCAGTTCTGCATATAAAATTAAAATATATTAATGTTGTCGCAATAAATTCGTATTTTCAAATTTAAAAAAAGTGATTTATTGTATTTGTATATTTTAAACATGTTAACTATATTCGCGTGTTTCAATTATTGGACTCATTTCATACTGTTTGTTTATTTTATGATGAAATGTTGTGAAAATTATATTTGAATAAAGATTTTAAAACAATCTATAACAAGCCATTTGCTACTGATTCAAATACCATTCGTACAACAATTTCGTTTCAAAAGCATTTATAAATATAACTATGTATTTATAAGTATTCTAAAGTGTCCTGTCTCAATAAGATTAACCTTAACACAAAGCATACTGTATATTGGTCCGGTCTACATTTTATGAAGTTATTCTTTAAATACGATATGCATTTGAACACGTTACGTGTTCGTTATAATTGGTTCAAACATTAGTTCCAATATTTTTTAAGAGCAATTCGCTTAAAGTAAATAAATCTGTTAAACATAGGCCTTATACAGGGTTTAATGAGTATTATTTACTTTTTAATTAGAAATCTTTAAAGCATTTATCACGTTAAACCCTGAAATCCGAAAGACTTGCTTTCAAATTGCTTACACATGTAGCTTTCATTAAGACACAAGGTTATTTATTAACAGTCATTTTTGTTAAATTTTCTTATACGGTTTCGGAATTTTGTTTACGTTTCTGCTTATTTTTCTTATGGTGTTCTCTATTGTACATGCGAGCCTGAAGCTCTCTAAACAAATTTAATAAACATCTGGTTGTTTATATCTGCTTCACTTTTCTAATTAATGTTACCAACTTTATTATGTTAAACGCCTAGTGTTAAATCAAGCTATTTTCATGCGATAATTCTTATAAATACATGATTACGTTATTTGACGTTATAAGTACGCTCTTTTATCAGCAGTAACGTTTCATGTTTTCAATATAAACATAACTTTATATGTTTGTTCTATTTCAGCATCATCAACTTGACCATCGGATACAATTACATGAAGTGTCTCGACAAACATATAGAAGACAATTTGGTCACAAGTTTTACTTAGATATCATGATTAAGCCGTTTAAAACATATGCTATCCGTATTTTAATAGTCAACGAGATGAACTAATTCATCCGGATTCTATGTGTACGCGTATAGCTATACAATGGAAGAGAATGCGTCAACTGAAGTTTACCAATTTCCGAACAACAGCAACGCTAGTGGTCCAATGAACATGCATACCATGCACAATCACTTCATTGACATATACGTGATTCCAGTATTCTCGTTGCTTGGTTGTGTCCTGAACGTAGTCACCGCAGTGTGTCTAAGCAAGCAACCGTTTAACTCTTGCTCAAGCTCAGTGTATCTTAGAGCATACAGCATTTGTTCTGCGTTAGCATGGTTATTTCTAGTAGGACTTGTTCCATGGATTATAGACCTAACTGGATCGCGAAATATACAATTGATTTCCGACAGTAGCTGCAGAATTTGGCTTTTTGTGGAAAAGGTCGTAATGAATTCACCTTTTTGGTTTATTGCTGGGTCTACACTTGATAGACTGGTAGCCTTATGGTGTCCGCAAAGAGCACGATCAATGTGTTCTGTCTTTATGGCAAAGGCCATGATTGCATTAATATTAGTGGTTGTAGTGGCAGTTGGTGTTCACGTCATGTGGACGGCGTCTCTTCATAGCGGTAAATGTGTTCTTAAGGTAGAGTTTTACCACCAAAAAGTAGGAACGTATATACTTTATGGTGTTCTGTGCTATTTACCGTTGGTGTGTGTATTTATATTTGGAAATTTACTCATAGTCAGACTTTGTCTTAAACATAGAGGAACAGTCATTCAAAGTGTGAATAACATCGACTATGATATGAACAGTATTGTAGCAATCAACGCCCTCGTTGTATTCATGTCAGCTGCGCCTTTATACATTCTGGACATTATATCTAATGTCGTCCCAGAACCAATTAGACCAATCGAAATATTCATATATTTTGGTCTTTTATGTTATTTTCCACTTTTTCCAACAATGTTTTTGAAATGTAAAGAGTTCCGCGACGTCCTATTGCAGTTGATAAAGCAAACTACAAGTTGCTTGCGGCGAAGTAATTCCAGTATTGAACTTCGTTTGATGAATGGTGAATACAACTCAGTTCCATCTACATCTACCAGCGTATAGTAAGAAATGAAAAACTGCGTTTCCGAGACCCACACTTATAAAAGTCTATACAAAAAAAATCAATTATTTATGTTTTATTTATACGTTATGTTCATATATGTTCTGAGTCTTGCATACACTTATAAGTATTTATGGAACTATAAACATATACCCTGTGTAATTGATATTGATAGAATAATAATGTATTTGTGTGCATTTCTGTTTTTATGACGTTGTTTTATTTCCCTTGGTAATAACAGGAACGATATCGTAAGACAGGTAAACACAATAATTTGTTTAGTATTGAACATGACTTATACAGATTGAATTATCGTTGAGTTTTGCATTTGAATGAATCAATTATTTAAAAGTTTGGAAATATTGTGAAAAGAATCTGTATTGGTTTTGACAAGTGATATCGAGTGACGTAACAATAACTTTTATTTATTTGTAATTCTCTTAGGTTGACTATAGGCTTAACCAGTGGGTTCATTATCTTCTTTTGTAATTATATTAACATCTACCATGCTTTTAAAAGTTTCCAACACCCGTTTGCAGTAAAGAGCCAAATAGAACGATTATGAGATTGCATTCAATATGGCATACATAATCAACCGTTCTAGGAAAAGTAGGTATTCGGTAGGTAATAATTTATATAGACTGTACAAGTGCGCGTCAACTGACTACAATATAGAAGAAAACAATTGTTAATGTGGTAAATATAATAATACACATTTCTTTTTTATATACAAACTACTATAGACTTTAACTAGTCCGATCAAAAAAGTATATTCAAACTGATAAGTATTTTTTTAATCGATATTGCTACACGCATCAAAAAGGACACATGCATATAACAAACGATGTTTTCTGTCCTGGTGTTTCCATGATTTGAGTTGTGTGATGTCTAGAGACAGCAGATACTGGAAGTGCTTATTGTTCTAGAACGTTTAACGGCTTAACGTTTAGGTATGCAGTGGGTTAAAGTATACTGAAAGCAGAGACAACACAAATTTAACAATCATAAGCATCACTAAAACAGTATCCCATCAATCTAACATTATGTTAAAAACAAATGTATATATCGTATGTATATAAAGAATTTAGAAAACATAAACAGCCACATAAAAACAGCATATTAGTGGATAGTTATACAAGTATAATATGTTATCGGTATCCTAACGTTTGTAGATATCTTTACTATGTATACCTTATTTACAGTTCTAATTATTAGCAATCATAGAGCACGTGTGTTTACTTGATATGTCTTTATGATACTAAATATTCCTTTGTAACACTTATGTTGACATAATCATCTGATGGGGCGTTGATTAAACATTTGAGATTGATGCACGTACTATTTATTAAATATATTAATAACAGAAAATAGCAATCTAAAACAAGGAATACATGGTATACACTACGTCTAGCGCTATTTCTGCCTAAAACACAGTTCCACCGTAGACAATTTTTCGCCAGCGTGAACAGTCGCCGTGGTCTGAAGGATGTTGCATCGTGATAGATCGCGGTGACATAGGTGAGCACCACGGACGTTATCGAGAAATCGATTTAACAGTGGACCAAGCGATCGCGTTAGACCATCGCGGCCATGGTAGTTTTTACCGCGGTGATTACTGGTAAATGTTTAGTTTGTGCATGTTTAACTTTCTGGGTTTTTTAAAGATTTGTTTGTCTTTATACAGCACAGGTATACAATAAGTCACTCGCCAACATGACAAATGATCTTTTCGCATGACTATGATATTCAAATATCATTGTATTGAATACGTACTGCCGATATCTCGAATTTACACATGTATTTTTAGCAAAACATGTCACAATAGAAACAGAAAATTACTAGAATAGTCTGCTATCAAAAAAAAAAAGCAACATCTTTCAATGAAATTGGTGGCGAGCTGTATATTAACACCAATAAGCAAGCATTTTCGAACTGCTCACACAAACAATTCTGTAAATAAAAACATTTGAAATTTTATGCAGAAACTATTGAAGCAAAACATGAAGTATGAGACGAAATCTATGCTCACACTCGATGTAAGACATGCAAAATGATTCTGTAAAGAGTGTGAATTTAATATGAAAGAATGATACTTTTAATATGACGTATTAAATTCAAATCAAATGAAAAAATAGATCGAAATGTACATTTGTATTCACATAAACCGATAATTCACCGCAAATAATAGAGAAAGTGGCGGTCACCGCCATCGCGGTGATCCACCGTGATTGCGGTGGTCCACTGTGAGATTTATTGCCCGATAACGCCCGCGCTCGATTTCTTATCAACATACTTGATCGATTCGCCACGGCGACATCACTGCGTTCCACAGTGTATCGCGGTGACGAAAGTAGATGCCACATTGCTGGGTAACACGACGCTGGGCTAGATGTCGCATAAGTATGTGCCAACAGATAAATAACATGTGCACCGATGTGTCTGCGCAATATCGTGTTCGCATATAACTTACATAAACAATATAAAACATGAATTTCACATTGATATAGGAACATACGCGAAAGTAAAATTTATTATTACCAGGACTCATAATTCTCTTAAGTAAAGTCTGTATAACCTGGTATCATGGCTTATTCATTTCCACGGATTGCAAAATCATTATAAAAATACACCACTCAGTCTCATAATTTAATATAATACGGCGGATTACAGCATCAAGTTGTTTATTGTAACTTTTTAAATGATGTTCACTTATTTATAACTACGTTCTTCTTTGTTGTTTTGTGCATGACAATATGTCTTGCATGATGACATTCATGTTAGTTTAACCTTAAAGTGTTGATTCTAATTAAAATGTTGTTGTTGCCGAGTCTGCATGTCCATTGAGTATCACAATTGCTAATGCTTTACATATAATTTGCCTAGTTGCTTGTTTGCTGCAAGCCCAATTAATTAGTCTCGATTTGATGCAACGATTGTGTTTAAAAAGATTTTTTGTTTGCATCGTGTAAGAAAAGCACTGTAGGAATATATACAACAATGTCTAAGGATATTCATACCGTATTATTTCAAACACGAAGTAAGGAACTAGTTTTGTGTGTTCTTCTACAGATCGCCGGTTATACAAATGTGCACAATATGAACTGAATTAAATATATATTCACGATTACGTATTGAACAAGTGCGCATTAAATATTTACCTTTGCATACGACATATCGACCACAGCCAACATGATCAAGTCATTTATTATGTCAGTATTCTTGTCAACGGCGACAGAAAAACTACAGTGAAAATGTTTCTTGTTTTAATTTAATTGATGCATATATGATTAAAGATAAATTTTCGGTATAAGAAATACCTTATTTCAAATTGTATACAATAATTGTTGAATGTGTATATGTGGCTGTTAAACAATTGGTCACGGGAATCATTGGTGATTTGCTATATGCAAAACACTTGGACATTTACGGCACGATACAAACCAGAGATCCGACTGGGTATGGTTCGTTAAAGAGCTGCTTTTGTTCGTGAAAAATACAAAGGTTTTATTGTACGATTTGAACTTGTCGCAAACATATACAAATCATCCTGTTCATTAGCATTTTCTATAACTAATTTCATGGTTAGTCAATGCTGCTATGTTGTACAGTTTCCTATATACATAGTATGGAAACAATAACTCTTTTGTTGACTATAAATACAGCCAAATTGACACCGCAAATAGTTAACAAAAACAAAGATTCGGTCAACATCATCGTAAAAATTTCACATGTATCGGCAACTGGTTATGCGCGGTAAATCGATGTGTAGATATTTTGTTAAATGCTATATTTTGAATAATATATATGTATCCTGTTTCTTTATTATAATGTATATTATTACACTAAAACTTATATAGCCGGTCCCGGAACATTGTTATTTTGGTTTATAAAGAGATTGATGAAAAGACTGAACGGGGACCTTAATATGATTTTGGTGTTCGAAACTTATTCTGTTTAACAAAAGTACTGAAAATAAGTCTTAAATATAATTTAACCAACGAAAAAACCAGATGAGACAGACAGACAGACAGACAGACAGACAGACAGACAGGCAGACAGACAGACAGACAGACAGACAGACAGACAGACAGACAGACAGACAGACAGACAGACAGACAGACAGACAGACAGACAGACAGACAGACAGACAGACAGACAGACAGACAGACAGACAGACAGACAGACAGACAGACAGACAGACAGACAGACAGACAGACAGACAGGCAGACAGACAGACAGACATCATTTCTTAACAACATCAGAAAAGCGTTAGTATTTGTGGCGATTTGTTAAAAATATATACTATTGAGTTTTAACACAACACAACAAACTTATTTATAACACAATTATTCCTTATTCGTAAAGGCTCGTGCAGAAGTGCTTTTGCATTACAATAACCTTGATAATCTGAATGAAATAAGATAAACACTGTACATTTCTAATTTGCCTGTAATCTACATTGATAACATCGGGTTATGATTATAATACTTTTAACGTTTTATGAGTAATGCATTCCGTAAACGTAGATTAAACCAACTTATTTTACATTGAGCGTGCATTTACCTCGACGAAATATAAATCAAATACTTTAGGCATGACAGTGTGATATCTTTTCTCTACAAACTGCACGGACTCAATTACCATGAAACGTATTCTCGCGCTTGCGTGACACAGACTCTTTGTGAATCTAATTATTATGCGGAAATTAGATTTCGTGTCAAAGCAATACAGATTTCTAGGCAACTAGGCGTCAAGAATGTCAACATTAAGCAAATAAAAAATCAAAGCGCTGAAGGAACTGAAGTTCTTCGCTTTTGCATAATCTTAGACGCAACTCAGTTTTCAAAATTATGTTATAGCTTTTTATATCGCAAGTTTGAAATGGTTAAAACCCATTCAAATTTATAAATTGTGTGTCTTAAAGCACAGGTCGAGATGTGTGTGCACTGTTTATCCTCATATTTATGTTATATAGATGACTTAGACAAAATAACAATAATATGTCTTTTTTTCGCAAGTAGTTGCTGCACTGGCAACCATTATTAGAATTTTGGTTGCCTTACTAAAGAATAAGAAGCCTAGAATCATGTTAATGTTGTGTAAATATTATCTAATACTTTATTTATTTTCTTTAAATTATTTAGCAACAATTTTGCCGACATGACAGACTTTTAATGCATTATGTCTTGTTGTGAGCCAGAAATGAATCATTTCCTTGGCCTAATTGATCCACTGTCGCCAATTTGTATTCTTTGTTTAGTTAGATTGAGTTGTTCAAGCTTTGAAAACTTGCCCAGCTTTTAGCCGAACTGTAACCGTCTTTTGACATTTAGTTTCCTAGGCTTTCTATTGGCCCCAGGCTAACAGGCGACCACTAAACCACTAAACCTGTAAGTTATTCATGATGAAAATTCTGACAGTGTATTGAACTCATTCAATGTGCAAGTCTGAAGATATTAAAGGGACCTTTTCACGTTTTGGTAAAATTAAACGATTCAATAATTTGGAGAGTTCTGTTGTTGTCGTTATATTTCTTAATACTACGAGGATTGCTTATATAAAGTATAAAATGCAATTATGATTTTCATAAGAGTGATTAATGATGCGGTCTACCCACATGCACATAATCAATTACATATTTCCAAACATTATTGAACTACCGGTACATCTCTATAATTTCAGTAACATTGGCCATGACAGACTTCACAAAAATCTATAGACAATAACAATACACAACAGAAATTATAATTATGTTTTTGGTATCTACAACAAACCATAACTTTTGATTCAAAAATGTATTTGAAAGCTTAAACAAATATTACAAATATGTGGCTTACTAAATATCGTTTTTAGCCAGTTATTGTCCTATATTTGTTGCCACACACTTTGCACTCATATAATTAGTATTGTTGACAACAATTTCAACTGAACATTCTAAATATTAACAGCTATCTTATGGTTGCTCGGTGGCTTTTTCATCATTATGATTGTTGCAGTCCACCTAAAACAATAAATTATCCACTCAAGGCTCAACATTATATTTGTCTGCATTACTAGGGGGAACAGTTACAGATACAAACACACAACTTTCCTGCTTCTCTTTAGTCTCTGCAGTTTCAAATCCGAAAAAAAAACATCTGTCGGTCGTGACATTCTGAAATAAATTATCATAATCGTATATATTAAAACAATCAACGGGTTCTTATATCTATAAATATTATTGCTGAATCGGTCGTTCAACAATAGCACGCATTCTACATCAGATTAAAAAAAAACTTTATCATGTGTAACCTTAAATGCCTAGTTTTAATAACCGTTTACAGTGTAGGGTCAAGACATTTTTCATGCGTTAAGACAGTGGTCTGAGGGACGAGCAGTAACAGACCCATTTCATTTAACAATATAAAATCAAGAAATTCTTTAAATGATTACCATATCAGCAGAATCCAATACATTCTTTAAACGTGCTATACATGTACTTAAATCATTAGTCTCGGCTATTATTCGGTGCCTACTTCATACAATATCCGGTGCCAGCAATCGACTTCTAAAATACTTGTTTTTCTACAAACTAAACCGTCACTCATCATGGCAATGATTTCACAAGAATTATGCGGCCTTTTTCATCAGGAACCTAGCTCAGAAGTTTGAAATTCATTGTTTATATGGACCAATATATGCATTTAACTTTCGTTTCAAAAGATTTTGTTCTTAATCTTCTGGGCAATGTAGGTTCCCACTGCAAATTGACTATTTGTTACTTAGCACCAGTATACAATTTACTGAATGAATGTCTAAGTTGTTCCGTAGAATTTTGGAATATTGAAAATTGTTGACTTAAAAGGGAGAATATTGAAAATAAAAGAACACACTTACTTCAAAACAGTCAATATTAACTGATATGATTCGGTGCCGTTTTAGGTATTAGCTGGAAACGCACAAATGTTTCCAGTATTGGTTAGGCACCGTGGTGATGGAGCAAATGGAAGCAATAACAGTACATACAAAAGGGTCGAACGGAATGTACACACTTTGTAAAGGAGAATATTCACAGAGGCTATTGGTTAAAGAGGTAATACAGAAAAAAGGTTAATAGCTTTCTATCGGCCCTGTCGTCATGTTCCGTCGATGTGCCTCTGTTATATAGTATGGCATAATTGTTTCCTGGTGGTAATGAATGTAAGAAAAACAAACTGTATAATATAAAAAACAGCGAGATATACACACACAACAGTTTTTTTCTGATGTTTTACGTCAGATAACGTTTGAAATGCGTCGACTCAGACGCTGAAGCCTTGGATGTATAAATCGACGTGCAGATTTTTATCCCATTTATTCCTGGTGGACTATCCCATCCTTCTAAATTGGATCAATTTATTTCCAAAATTAGGGATGCCTAGTATATTTAGTTTTATATTTAGAATATTTATTGAAGAAATTCCTATAAGCAAACCGCGCAGACCCTGATGAGACGCCGCATCATGCGGCGTCTCATCTGGGTCTTCGCTGTTTGCCAATGCCTTTTTTCCAGACGATAGGCATACATGGGTTAATATTATATCTGGTAAAGAGCAATTGTAAAAGACTCGGCTAAGAAGGAAAACTCGTGATATTGCAAGATGCCGCGTGAGACGTACACTTAGTGTGAACTTTTTGAACCGTTGGCATATTAGTTGAAAGGTATAACACAGCCATTTTATTTATTTTCAACATACTTATCTTAGAATTTCGCACAACTATAAATGGAATTTTTGATAATTTAAAAGACGTAATGCAAAATTATTTGTGTTTTGATTTTTTTCGCTAATTCAACAATTTAGTCAGCCTTAACACACAATTATTTAAATTCATTATAACCAATTCATACAAATGTTAATTTACGTAATATATCATATCAAAAACTCATATAAGTATGTCTGTTAAAGTTTGCTTTAGTGTTTAGTTAATGTAGAATATTCGCTGCATTTACATCCAAAATTATTGCTTAACCCATAACTGTTAAATATTCATGAACAGATTTGCGTACTGTGTGTTTACAGAACTTGTCAGCCATGGCATCCAACAATGCAATTGGACTGACAAAAACAAATATAAATGTATGGAAACATATTATTATTATTACCAGGAAAAAAACTGTTTTCTCTGCCTGAATGGTACACATGGGCACATAAACGATTGAACGTAATTTTAAGAGTAATCATGTATAACCAAGACAGGAGGATTTGGATTGCATATTTACCATACGTTAATCAGCAAACATGTTATGTTTATACTGTTAGGAATTATTTAAATTTACAAATCATATGTATTACAATAAAGCGAAACACGAAAATGTAGATCGTACGGTCGCATGGTTAGCATCTTTTTAATCATTTGGATTTTTAAGAAATACATTTTAAGGCGCAGTATAAACGAAGAGACATGTTTTCCTATAAACAAAATTATATTATATGTTTTTCACAGTTTTACGTGTCATTTAAAGCAACGCTCATTACAAATACAAATGATAAATAGTTGGAAATAAATGAAGAAAACAATAATGCGTCGAACAATAAATTGAACGTCAAAAAATGTACATTTATGACCTCTATAAATATTTCACTTTAAAATTTGTTTTCATAACGAAATGTTGAATAACCGCTTTGTGACACATGAATACAATAACACAAAATCAATAACAATTACTCAAGGTAAGTTTTTGATATTTATATTTTAGAATAATTATCATGCTGGCAAGTGTTTCTTCAAAATAAATATGCGTATGCTTGCCTAAAGTATGTAATAAAGTTTAATAAATGGGATACTTATATGAACTGTTTACAAAGGCAAACTTCTTATTCATCAGCAATAAAGAATAATATTACAGCATGTCGACCTTTATTTACGGCATGTAAGAAATAGCGAAAACGTGGCACACCAAACAAAAGAACGAGACACAACACAAAACTCAACAAACAAAACGTATAAGCAACAGACAGACAGACAGTCAGACAGACAGACAGACATACACTCAGACAGACACTAAGATAGACACTAAGACAGACCGAAAAACACTAAAATGGACAGACAGACAGGCAGATAGACAGACAAAAAGACAGACGGACGAACGAACGGACGAACAAACAAACGGACAGACGGCCCGACAGACGGCCCGACAGAGACAGACAGAGAAACAGAGAGGCTCGCAGAATGACAGAAGAAAGACAGACAGACAGAATGGCATACTGACTGACAGACAGACAGACAGACAGATACACAGACACCAAGACAGACACAGACAAACATGTAAACATACATTCAAAACGACATACATACAGACAGACAGACAGACATACAGACAGACAGACAGACAGACAGACAGACAGACAGACAGACAGACAGACAGACAGACGGAGAGACAGACACACAGACAGACATGCAAACGTACATGCAGACAGACAGTCAGACAGACAGATTGACACACAGATATACAAACAGACAGACAGACAGACACACACACAGACAAACACACAGACAGGCACGGAAAAAGAAATGAAGAAAGACAATTAGACAGACAGACAGACAGACAGACAAGACAGACAGAGAGAGAGAAAGAAAGAAAGACAGACAGACAGACAGACAGACAGACAGACAGACAGACAGACAGACAGACAGACAGACAGACAGACAGACAGACAGACAGACAGACAGACAGACAGGACAGTCAGACAGACTGACAGCCAGCCAGACAGCCAGCCAGACAGCCAGACAGACAGACATACAGACAGACATACAGACAGACAGACAGACAGACAGACAGACAGACAGACAGACAGACAGACAGACAGACAGACAGACAGACAGACAGACAGACAGACAGACAGACAGACAGACAGACAGACAGACCGACAGACAGACAGACAGACAGACAGACAGACAGACAGACAGACAGACAGACAGACAGACAGACAGACAGACAGACAGACAGACAGACAGACAGGCAGGCAGGCAGACAGGCGGGCGGGCGGGCGGGCGGGCGGGCAGGCAGGCTGGCAGGCAGGCTGGCTGGCAGGCAGGCAGGCTGGCTGGCAGGCAGGAAGGCAGGCAGGCAGGCAGGCAGACAGAAGTATAAGGTTGATTTAAGCTTGATGCTCAAACGATGCATTTGTACATAATACTGTACAAAAAAGTACGAGTGTGATAACAAAATACGTTAAAACCATGCACGTCCAAATCCGATGTCCTTGAAAACTGTTTGCCAGCAAAAAGAACAAAATTAATCATCCTAAATGAATGTGCAAACAAGTTAATGATAAAGGAATATATTTACTATAATAATAACTATACATAACACCAAGTATTACTGTTTAAGCTCTTGCAGATTTCACATTTTGTAAGTTTATGTAATATTCTACCACAGTCGCACACGCATGCACGTTCCGTTGCTTATTATCAAACAACTCGGGCTACGCCCTCGTGTTTTTATTCCTACGCATCGGAAATCCATACCCTTGGTTATAACCACAATAACCAACGGTTACTCGTCGATTATTTCTTAAATATACCATGTTCTGTGTAATTTCTAAGAAAACACTTGATAATTGTTTTCTTTCAAAACAAAAATATTAAAAAATAATAAAATTAAAGTTCATGAAAAGTTATATCAAATAAATGAAACTATAGTTATATTATTGCACATAATGCTTGTTTTTACAGTCCAAAACTATTTTTTGTAAAACAGACATGTACAATTCGTACATACTCGCTTCAATATATATCACCATGTGCATTTTACTAGTTCTGATTGTATACCACTAGGACACTACTAAAGTTTCTTTCTGCATAGTACATGTAACAGCTTTCAACACTTTTATAAATTAAGTTTTTGTAGTTTAAAGCCAGATACGGCATACGGACACTTAATATCGATTGTTTAAACTTTTACCTCTGGGAAGCCGTTATTTGTTTTGATAAATTACCCCAATATACTTACACTAGATTATTTGGATTCTGAACAGTTTCGTATCGTGATCGGAAAGGTCAAGCGTAGTTTATCCGTATGATTATCTCCCTAAAGTATTATTTAACGCCTGTTAAGTGCAATCGTGAGAAATTGGTCTTCTGTGCCTTAGTGGACTTTTCGATTAACACATGTATAAACGATTGCTTTAATGATTGACATTTTGCAAATTTACGCAAATCTCTAGTGGCGAACTGGGTGTAAATGTCAAGGAAACGCAGTCATGGCTAAGCAACTTTCCGTATATATTTTAAATTGATATCTTACACATGCTGGTACAGGTATAATGAATGCATTACCCTTGTTGGCCATATGCGTCGGCGGTTCAAAATATCAGCAGTTCAATAGGAAATAATCACGTTCAAATGTCATTCATGCGCAAAGAGGGTGCAGAATCTACGGGGTTATCAGGGGTTTAAAACGGGCTGGACAGAATGTAAACACACCGTTAAGAATTTTATTTTTCAAATATCTCAAGTTATTGAAATACATTTGCTAAACTTTAAAGTGCATAAAAGACAGTTTTCTTGCAGTTTGTGCCGATATCTTAAGGTATAATAATAAATCATTGGATACGTCTGAAATCGGTGAGAAAATTTCACGTTGCGCTAAGCATAACCGTGCAGTACACAAACGTTTTGAACTAGATCAGGCTCATTAAATAAAGTTATTCTGATGTGTTTTAATTTACCATAAGCAGCTTGAAAATCTGTCTTTTATGCAGTGGGTGAAATTCTTATAAAAAATTGTATTAAAATTTATTTGAAACAAGAGTGCCAAGATGGCCCTAGTTCGCTCACCTTTTTTACAAGGCCTTGTTAATTGTTTAGTTGAAAATTCAGTACTCTAGTGCATATTAGATTGGTTATCTTCTGTTTACTTTTTCAGTGTTTGCATATGATTAATGCTGATTGAGTACTGCCCATTTGCATGGGTTTTTGCAATGCAAACATTTGCAACTTATGCTAATTCTATATGTTTTTACAAGGTTTTTGTAAGATTTGGACCTCGTGATCAAGATTTTCACCCCACATGACCCAATGTTAAACTTTGCTCAGATATCATCAAGAAAAACATCCTAGTCAAGTATCATTATTATTTAACCAAAACTATGTCCTCTAGTGTGTTTACAAGGTTTTTGTGAGATTAGACCCCCATGACCTAGATTTTGTCCCACATTAGCAAACGTCAAACTTGACCTAGATATTGTCCAGACAAACATCCTGGTCAAAAAATTTTGACAATATAAGTGCAATAATTCTGGCATTTATTATGCTAGAGTGTTTAAAAACCAAATATGGACGGACGGACGACGGACAAAGACCGATCTTAAAACCTCACCTGAGCAATCATGTGAGCTAAAAAGTGTGTGTGTTTTTTTCACCAATCTGAGCCATTTTCCAACTTGTCCGAGATATCAATAAAACCAACGTCTTGACTTAGTTTCACATTGATTAGGTAAAAAAAAGTGACTTCTAGAGTGTTCACAAGGTTTCTCTTTAGTCATAGAAGGAAAACTGCCTCACCAACCCTGGCGGCCATGTTTTAAGAACGATCGGGATCAAGTTCGAACTCATCTGCGATATAAATACAGCGAATGTTTTCATTAAGTTTCATGATGATTGGGCAAAAATGTGACTTCAAGAGTGTTCACAAGCTTTTTTACTATATAAATGTAAGAAAAATGCCCCCCCCCCCTGGCAGCCATGTTTTTCAACGGACCGAAACCATTTTCGAACTCAACTCTCGTATTTAGGAAACAAATGTTCTGACCAAATTTCATGAAAATTTTGCTCAAAATGTGACTTCTAGAGTGTTCACATGTTTTCAGTGAATACATATAGAGAAAACTGCACCGCTCACTGACGGCCATGTTTTTTTGCCGATCTGGACCATTTTCGAACTCGTCTGAGATATCAATAAAACAAAATTTTGATAAGCTTCATGATGATTGGGGAAAACATTTTGACTTCTAGAGTGTTCACAAGGTTTCTCTTTGCCAAATAAAGAAAACTACCCCGCCCACTGGCGACCATTTTTTTCAATGATCCGGAACCACTTTTGAACTCAACCAACATATCATTTACAAAACATTTTGACGAAGTAACATGAAGATTGGGCATGAAATGTGACTTCTACAGTATTAACAAGGTTGTTCTTTTTGTTTACCTAGTGACCTAGTTTTTTACCAAGCATGACCCAGTTTCGACCTAAATCGATGTATCATTTGGACAAATCTTCTGACCAAGTTTTATGAAGATCGGACAAGAACTGCGGCCTCTATAGTGTTTACAAACCAAATGTGGATGACGGACGGACGGACACAGACCGATTCTAAAAGCTCAGCTGAGCAATCAGGTGAGCTGAAAAGCACCACTTACCAATTTGTTAACATCCATTTACGTTTAATTAGGAACCCTTCAAAGTCTCGATCCTGCACCCTGGTACAACAAATACATGAAACGGTCGCATAACAGGCTACACGAGTAAGCTTCATTGAAAACGATCGACAGATCATTTTTCAGAGATTGTACAAATACTGAGTTTTTTCATTTTTAATATATAAATATATTTTAGTCAATATTAGTCTCTATTTAACAGCGTTGAAGGTACAAAGCGTTCATAAGATCGAATGCATATTGGAAATACCTTTCGTTTTTAGTAAAACATTAACATTTAGTACAATATAAACAACATAAAGTAAATATTGAACAGGCAATTTTAGGATAGGGTTAAACAGAAATGAACACAACGTTTGTTAAATGTTCTAGGAAACCATTTACTCGTGCTCCCATCATGAACTAGCACATTCCGTAAAAGAGTCACGGTTTCCAAACATCTAAATTTACGTCTAACGACAACCGTTATCCATGGTAACGCGAATAATAGTTTGTTTCAAATTAATAAAACGTTTCATTCGTTATAATACAATTTGATAAGGCAGGACTTTTCATAGCGGCACACTGGAAATGGATGTTTAATTTATATCAGGTTCCATATTTAAGTCGATTCACTCAATCTTCTTTCCTTATCGGATGACCATAACGATCTGACAATAAACCGTATTAGTTGCAAACCAGTAGAGCGAAATAAAATGATCTCTTTCAAACCTTCAAAACTGTCGGAGTGTTTATTATGCACTGAATATTTTATATTGCAATCATGAGAATATTGTCAAACTTCTAACAAAAATGCACTACTATACAGTCACGACGTATCACAGATATGTGTCTGGTTAATGGCATATTATAATTAGATAAGTGTCATTATTATACTTACGAATATTGTATTATATAAATTTCATGGAATTATTGTTGGTGTAAAAGCTATCTGAATTGAAGCACATGCTTTACGTTTCTGCACTTAAATCTAATCGCAAATTGTTAATTCCATTATTTTAAATTCCAATAACAGTGACTAAGACATGATTAAGATGGTAAAATTAAACAACGGCTGCTTGGTCCATGCGTGTGCGAAATATGTACGGATGATTCGGGATTTATATATTTTCATTTATTTTCATCATTCTTCTGTTGTTTTCTATTCTGTATTTATAGGTACATGTATATATATTACCAATTATATGTAATAAAGGGACCTTAGCCAGGAAATATGGCACAACACCCCGTTATTGATGTTCGTGAGATGCAGAAAGCAACTGCGCATAAGAAGGCATTCGCTATCTTTGATTTCATTTTTATATTTCATGAACCCCAAACACACTAAACGTCGTATATATTTGTTAAATTATTTCTTGTTTAAATTGAAACTTGTGTTTTGCTAAAACGAAATAAATAGTATAATGTTAATATCTGTAACGGTCAAAACTTACCGAGTCGTTGTTTCCACGACTTAATAAGTCATGTAAATGACTTCTTAGTCGATCCAAAACTGTTGTTTTTTTCTCTTGCGAATTATTGATTTATTAAAAAGACATGCTTTCATGTTCCTATGACTTCTTAAGTCGATCTTACATTTCGCTTTTCGCTTACACGGGTGCGTAATGTAGTTACACTTACATAAGTAGACTATACACAGTCCACAGTCACTGTCTGTGAAGGACACTTTTCCCAGAGGCATCAGCTGCTGTCGGTTTAAACAGTTGTTCAGAAACTTCACGGTTAAACATTACCAACAAGTCATTAATGTTGTGTAATGACACATTTTGACACACGTATTACCGTAAATGTTTAATCAAACCAATAACTGAAGTTATCAGCATGTGCATTGTGTTCGTTCACACAACGTTTCGAACATATTCAATATTTTTGAAGAACTATTTTCATATTATGTGGCACAATTTTCATGTATGCCTTTTACACACAAATTATAATTTACCCGTGGGAACGACTGAATGAGTCAAGAGACTTCCTGTTTCGAGGGATCAACTATAGAAGGCGTGGGCTTTATTTTGCTGGTCGTTCTCATTAAGTCGTGGTAATGGCATAAATAACAACAAGAAACAACTCAATGAAACCTAAAATCGACTTAAACAGTCGCTGGAGTAGAAGCTTTCGTGGGAATCACGTAAAGAGGACTTTTAAGTTGTAATCTAAGTTTTCGAAAATATATGTGACTGTTAAGTAATATTTAATATATTTCGAAAGAAGAAATAGTTGTAAATGTTATTAACATAAATACTGTTACTTATAATAAAACCCTTTGAAAATACAATGAGATACTTAATATAGTATGATGTTTTGTATTTGCTATACAGGCCGCTCATCGATCAGACTTTTGCATACGCATTTGAATTACTGCTTGAGCGCGCGTGAAGAGTTGCATATGGGCACGTTAAAAACGGTACAAATGCACGTGCATACCTGCAATGATGCCCGCGAAATGACTGCTTTTACGTTCGATACACGTGTGCACATACAGAAAAAAAATCCGGATGTCACATCTATGTCGCCTTAGATATGGCAAGGACAAAAACTTATTCTTATTAACATTAAAATCAAATAGATCAAATACCGTCAAAGACAGAACTACTTGAATATATGCTTATTAATTTAAATGTATAACAAAGCCATTTGATTTGTGTACAAAATCAATATGTTAGACTTTCACACATAGATTAGTGGAATGTTTGATAATGAAAATGGCGTAAAAGTAAAAGTATTCCTGTTTTGATTTTTTATATAATTCAACATCGTAAGCCAAAATGCTTAAACATACATTTATAGGAATTCATGTCAACCACAATTTTCTTCATACAAATGTGTCTTGTTCTGTGAAAGCTTGTCATAATGCATGTGCGTAAAGTGTCGTCCCAGATTAGCCTGTGCAGTCCGCACAGGCTAATCAGGGACGACACGTTCCGTCTAAACTTGATTTTCGGTAAGGAGGGACTTCCTCCAAACTAAAAATACCATTAAAGCGGAAAGTGTCGTACATGATTAGCCTGTGCGGACTGCACAGGCTAATCTGCGAAGACACTTTACGCACATGAATTAAGCCAAGTTTTCTCAGAACAAGACACACATTATCATGCTCGTAGAACATCGTTTTAACAAGCACGTATGTATATGTTTGTAAAAGATTACTTAAATATGTAGTTGTTGTAGAGTATTCGCTACATTTACATCCCAATGATTGCTTGATCCATAAAAGAGAGCTGAAGAATACTTAACATATTTTGTTTTCAAATAACTTGACATCCATTGCGTGCAACCATGCAATGTGACTCAATAAAACATAACATGTACGGAAACATAATATTATTTTCTGACAAAAACCTATTGTCTCTTCCAGAACGGTACACATGGGAATATGCACGTATGTTTCAGAAGAATAATATATAACCAAGACACGAGGATATTCATGTTTACTTAACGTTAATCATCAACAAAGAAATGTCAATAATGTTCGGACTTTAGTATATGTACCAATTGTGTGCGCTTTAGTAAAATAACACTATAAAATGTAGCTAGTTCAATCACATAAGTTGGCACATTTGTACTCATTTGAATTTCTTACCGATAAATTTGATGACGCAAACGAAGAGACATGTTTTCCTATTAACAAAACCGATGGAATCTGAGACGGACGGATGGATGGACAGACTGACGGACGGACGAAATTAGAGATGTATATATATATATATACATAATGCTTGTTGGTACAGTCCAAAATGTGTTTATGTATAACAGACTTGTACAACCGTACATACAATGATACCAGAAAATCTCTATTGATACGTCTTGCTCATTGCTGTACTAGCGCATTTAAACTTAGAGCCGTAAAGATATTGCTTTATGAGAGAAAATCTTCTTTTCCTGAATTTAACACGCGTATATAATATCTATCTGTAAACGTTTCTCTCAATAAATAACGGATTTTCATTTTTTTTCCTGAAGTTTGTTTAAGTAAAAATAAAAGTCATCTCTTACATTTTACAATCTTAAAACGATCAAGTACTTTTAAAAATGTATATACATCTTTTGTTTTGTGTTTGGCGCATGTGTATGTATGTTTGCTTTATTATTATTTTTTTACGATGATCTGTTTATACTTAAGTCGCAAATAAACTTAAGTATATGTTTGCATAGAATATTAAACGTCTTTAAACCTTTTATACATTACGTTTTGCTATTAAAAGATAGATACGGCATATAGACATATATTTGCGTTTGGAATTTCGTACACTAATACCAAGTGTTTTAAAATTTATATTTAGTCAATTGTCGCTTTTTTTTTTAATTACTCCACAAAACTAACATATAGATATTTTGTTTTGAAGGGGATATAATGATTATTTGGTGTGTAAGTAGTTTCTAAATGAATGCAAACTTCAATCGTAAGTAACCCTTATAATAATCTCTGTTGAGTTTATATTTTCTTCCTGTTATCATAACGTCAAATCGTGAAAACATTCGGTATGTACACCTTAGCAGTTTTCGATGAACAAATGTATCAATTGAACCGCGCTCTGAGAAAACTGGGTTTAATGGATGTGCGTAAAGTGTCGTCCCAGATTAGCCTGTGCAGTCCGCACAGGCTCATCAGGAAATACACTTTCCACTTTTTATGGTATGTTGAGTTTCGAGGAAATCCCTCCTTACCGAAAATCAAGTTTAGGCGGAAAGTGTCGTCCATGATTAGCCTGTGCGGACTGCACAACAGGCATTATGCCCAGTTTTCTAAGAACAAGACTCAATTCATGAATATCCTACACATGCTGGTACAGTCAAACTTTATGGATTATTTTGTTTAACATATGCGTCGGCGTTTCAAAGTAGTTTAATATAAAATATACTTAACTTTAAAAGTTTACCCGAGGTGCATACACATGATTTATCAAATTTATCAAACTTCAGTGCAGATGATTGACACGATCGTATCATTTTAAAGACTGTTTACGAATACCATTGTTGCTAATTTGTATTAAAAATATAAGTGTATTTATGGTAATCTTATTATATATAGTTAATTTTTAAGGAACAAAGCATTCACACTATCGAATGCATATTGAAAAGCCTTTCGTTTTGCGTTAATATGTTGTAAGGTATAAACAACAAAAACTATATTTATTTTTTTCTTTAAGTAATCAGAATCATCATCAACAATTCCTTGACCGGTTAGGTCATTGGGGTAAATGATAAACGACGACACAGAAATCCTCCTTCAGTCAGGTCTGGTGTATGCTGCTTAGAGTAATTCATCCATAGTAAGGGATGTCCACTAGTTTACGTTGCCCATCAAGTTTTTCTTCTGACGGCCACGAAGTCGACCTCCCTCTAGCGTGTCTTGGAGAATAGTGTCGCAATGACGTGTCCAATCTGATCAAGCTTTTGTTGTTTGGCTATCGCCAATAGAGGTTCTTGTGGACCAGTAGAGGTTCTTGTGGACCAACAAGTGTTGCAGTCATAATCCGTACGTACTTGTTGGTCTTGTGCTACGTGTAGAAGTTTTCGGAGATATATATGTTCAAATGCCTGTATCCTGCTTTCTGTGTCCGTGAGAAGACTCTAGTTCTCGCTTCCGTATAGTAGGATAGAGATACGAGGGACCTGTAGAGCCTGCACTTGGTGGCGGAGCTTATGGAATTTCTTGTCCACGACCATCGCTGCGTTCGCCATGACAATTCTTATATTGACCTAAGCGGCACTGTTACCATCCTTGGATAGGGTTGCGCCCAAGTTCATAGAGCGGGTCCCTTCTTCAAGAGAGCAGACAATCCTGTCAGATTCCAACTGCTGACCTAAAAAAATCCCGATTTTGTCCATTGAGTAGTACTGCGCTGCTGGCGTTTCCGTACAGTTCTTAAATGAGTTGCCTCAGTCCTTCGTCGATGGTTAATCCTCTTATAGTATGCAATATGCCATCATGCCACACGCGATCGAAAGCGTCATAAAAGTTAATGAAGTTTTTATAATGAAGACTCTGTCGTTGAAGATCTGTTCCACTGTGCTCCGCCAAGCTGTGAATCTATGCCTGCTCCTCTGCAATTAGGAATGATGCGTAGCACGACTTTGCTGGGATGACTGATGAGGCGGTAATTCCCGCACAACCTGAGGTTGCTCGTTTTCGGTAAGGGTATGACCAGTGACTGGATCCAATCCTTCCGCCACTTTTTATCTACTCTTATCGTTTGGCATAGTATCTTAATTGCTGCAGTCGTTGCCTCTCCCCCGTGCTTAATCAGCTCGGAATGTACGTTGTCTATTCCGGGAGATTTTCCTGCCTTACGACTCAGCACTGCCTCAACCACCTCTGCCTGAAGTATGGAAGTATCTGGTTTCATTTCAAACAACAATGCATTTATACAAATTTGAAACAATCAACCCGTGTATACAAACACGTTTGTTTAGGATAAGAACGGAATAATTCATCTTATGGGGGTTTTCTCTAGAAAGGTTATATTGAGATGTCAAGCGACCATAATTGGTTAACTAATAGATCGAATACACGAAGATGAGATGACAAAAATTAGCAGAGCAAGTAAAGAGAAATCACTGATACGTATAGGATTGGGAAGAAATGTTTAAGAAAGATACATGTATAAGTGGACTGCGATAGTTCATTTTAAAATAACATAAATATTCTATATACATGTTGGAAGTGTCTTTGGAAGACAAAGGACGCTCTAAAAAAAGTTTTGAAGCAAAGCTTTTTTTCAAACTGTTTGCTATTTATACTATATTTGAGTACTGCATGAGCAATATTGGTATTAGTTTGATGTTCCACAATGATATCTCCACATAAGATCGTTTGGAACGATGGGATGGAAGAAATTGAGATAGTGTTCAGAAGCGATGCATGTAGCATTAATGTACGAAAACAAAACATAAAAGTGACACAGTGTACGAACATTTACATAAGCTCGTCGGATTGTCAATTTAAACAAGAATCTGTCACGAATATATATATAGTCGTGAAGATATATATAGAAGGAGTGTCAAACTTTATTCTACATGTACGTGTACGTGTAACGATTCTCGGTGTCGATGGCACTGCACTCCCATCGTACAGGACTATTCATAGCTTTCCACTGTACAAAACTGTTCAACATTTGACATAGTTGTCTATTTCATACACTTTCCATATTATAGTCGAATTACTCATTCTTCGCTACTAGTGCTTACAAAATGGCCATTGCGATCTGAACGTTGGGCAACTGAACCGCATTAGCTGCGAATTAGTTTAGCGATGTAATGAAGTCTCCGTAGATAAGCATCGAAATTTATCAAGCGAAATGAGGCTATGAGAATTTTACGCTAGCTGATTGATGATTAATAAGTCGTTAGCATACACGGGATAAAGTTTTTCTGACGTTCTGATTAGCTCTTACGAACGATGTGTATGTAACATTTAACTAATATAATCACGTTCGGGTTACATTCACTAACTGTACGAGACTCTTATGCAAGACGTCGCTTTTGTCGTCGGGCCTCAAACAGTGGAGAGCGTCGGCGCCATGGCAGGGATACATCGCTATCGTCTAGAATAAGGTCAATCTCCAGGATGTCGCTGGGACGCGTCATTAGTGTACGGAAATTCAGGGGAACAAAGTGTTATCCAATGTCTTTGAGTGTTTCTGCTACCTAACTTGCCGTGTAAAAAGTAATGTGATGTGTGCCTTCTTAAAGCGAAGTGAATGTGTATTAATTGGTTAGTTTGTTGTTGCATAATTATGTGAGATGTTTTTCTCACCACGACAGTTAATTTTTAACATCTAGGTTAATCTGACACCATAATTTATATGTCTTTATGAACTTATTTTATGTTTGATACTTGATTCCAATATGTCATTTAGGCGGAAATTTTATGTCTTGGAGGTGATCGGAGGCATTAAAAGTATAAATATGTAACTATATAATGATAAACATACGTCCGGGGGAGGTAAACTTAGCATTGTGTTGTCATCTATCACGTAGTGCTAGTCTGTGTGAGGATGGCAGGAATGCTTTCAAAATTATTTTCGGGATAGTATGGGTCTTCTAGTACTCGCTCGATTTCACGGCGTGCTTAGGCGTACCTGGAATAGCTCTTTTTGGCTTTGGAAATGATTGTGGCATTGCGAATATTTTAATATATGTTGCGCTGGACATTCTACGGTACGGCGTACCGAGAATTAATTTGGCCAGTTGCGGTGGCCTTAGCGATTGCGCATGTACAATATGTTGCACGGTACGGCGTACCGATAATTTATTTGGCCGGTTGCGGTGGCCTTAGCGATTTCCCGTGTATAATATCTTTTTCCGAACCAGCCGGTGTTCGTTGAAATAGGAATTGCATAAATAGATATGAGCACGTTGCGGAGCTCTTGCGAAATAACAATAGTGCAACTGGGGTTGGGCTATCTTTCGGGCAGTACTTCCGGTCGCCTCCTCGACATGCCTCAGTTATAGTGCTAGTCTGTAGCTGAGGTTTATTTACTCTAGTGCTAGTCTGGTGTAAATTATATTCCGCCATTTGGCCATTAAATTCCATTTATCTTTTTCTATTGTTCCTTGCATATGTTTTGTATTGTTTAAAGATACAATTTAAAATGTGTTTATGCAATCTTTATAGTCCAGTCATCCTATAAAAACAAAGCACCTAACCACCAACTAATTGCAACAGAAACAGTTTCACGTGTAAAATCATCTATGATGTATAACAGATGACAGAAAAAAAGTCTAGCAAAATATTTCCAGGACAAACCTGTTAAAACTTCATTTTATTTATGCCCCTCGCGGACGTTTTTTTAAATAAAATATATTTTCCATTTTCTATTAAAACAACACATTTCGGGCAAACCACACGACAAAAACAGTATTCAGTAATACATCAGTTATGAAAACAGAATTATTTTTCTATTTCCTAAGTGTATCATGAAGTTTCTTAACATATTTACTCCTGTAAATTGTGCATTTATAGGGGTAAACTTACCCCACCCACCCATTAAATACATGTTACTATTAAATCATGCCAATATATTACGGCATGTTGAAATAAAATTAAACTAAAATTGGTTGCATTGTCATAAGCTTAAAATAACGCATAACGTAAGTATTATAATGTTAACACTTAAAATTAAAACACTTCTATTATACCATATTTTACATTCCAGTATAATACAAAGATAACCTGTACGTCTCAAAACTGCTCAAAACTGCATGCACATATAATGATCTTTCTTCTCCACGTGGAGCTAATATCATATCTATAAGCTTAACCTCTTCTTTCATTTGTACTGCTAAGCCAATCTGTAGAGGAGGAATCAACACCTTTGGTCTTGCTGCTTGGATAATGGCCTGTCCAATAGGCAATTTAACATCTGCCTTTTTCTCGCTGAAAATTTCTCTAAGAAATGTTTTAAGACTATCCGGAATGTAGTCAATATTTGCCTGTGTAGATATAAGATGTTGCTTTAATATCCTTTATATCAGTAAGCCATAGTTGTGCTGCTGTTTTTATTATTTCAATTTTATAAGCATCGGAATCGCTACTAGACTTTTGGTAAAATGAATGAAGAATTGATGATGCAGTGTTTCATAGTTCACATAGTTCTACCATTTTGTCAACAAGGTCTTTTAGTGTTATTTGTTCGTCATCATTTACATTCAGGAACTTTGCTATTTCCTGGAAAGCAAATTCCTGTGCCATGTTCACTGGTCTTCCACACTTCTTTCCTTTTTCATTGCCTGGCTGTGGTATATTTTTACCTGTCCTAAAATTTACGCTGCATGACATATGGTATATAGCATCAGCAGCCGCTAAGTCATGTATAGTTTCCAATCTGCTTTTAATATCTGAACCCCATTTGTCATCCCTATCGATACATATTTGTTCTATAATTGTTATTTTTAATACGACTGTTCTAACATGGTATACATTATAGCCTCGTTTTCTTACAAAAAAATTGGCACGTTGAGCACAAAATAGACAATTTGTACTGAAGTTAAATCGTTCAGTGTTAGATCGTAATGATGGAGATAATACCGTCTGTGTTGGCTTTTTATTTAAGGATAGTGTGATTCGAATTGGGTTACAATAATCTTTCCGACAATGTACATGAACTGTCTGTCCGGGTAGGGAAGTAATATTGTCCAAGCGAACTTTGCTGGCAGCATTTATGCTATCACTCCCTTTCTGGCGTAACTTGACATGATCTTGGTCATCTGCAAGTGATTGGCATCATACCAGGCAGGTATTGCTGAAAGAATATATGAATACATGCTGTTTCAACCATTAGGCAAAACAGTCTTTTGTGACATTCCCAATTGTGACAAAAGGAGCATTTGCTCATAACAAGCAATTTCTTCATTTGACACAATGGATTTTAAAGCCGTCTGCTGCAGATGCATTCAAAAGCGTTTAATAGAATGAAGAGTTTATATTTTCATACATAATGTGTATTTCAGAATACAAGTTAATGCATTGTTGAACTTTATGTTTATAAAAAAGCTATTTTTAAGAAACAACAATTATCGATATTCACGCAATATTGTGTTTATTTTTTTTTCAGAAATAACAATAGTTGATATTCACGCAATGTTATTTTTGTACTATGTACAAATGTTCACAGTTCCAGTATGAATCCTGTAGTAAATTTTGTTTTGCACTCATTAATAGTTTGACTGTACTGTGGGGTTAATTTATTAATATGTTTGTCATTGATGCTTTTGAAAAATGAATTATTTAATTTTGCTTTCAACTGCAAGCTGTAAATGTTTTCTAGCGTTGCGTGTAGAATAAATGGCTATTACCTTTCCGATGCAGCTGCAGCAGGTTTGGTGCTGATCAGATTGTTTGGCAGTTCCATATTAGCATCTGTAATAGATGAAACAAATTAAAGTCTCTATAACGCTCAAAATCAACCAAAATTTCGTAAAGTCTTTCTTAAAATAAAATTAACACCTGAACAATCTGTGTTTCTTATAGCAATAGCCACGATTTCAACGCTAGATGTGGTATGATAACATAGATTTTTGTAGATACAAGATGCTCGTTTTTATTTATTTGTGACACAATAAATTCCATTTTAATATATATTCATAATACACACGAACACAATGTTAGTGTTCATGTGTTGTATGAATAGATATCGTTGAAATTAAAATGGAAAAAACAACGAGCATTTTGTATCTACAAACATCTATTTTACCAGACCAAATCTGGCGTTGAAATATCGGCAATTGCCATAAGAAACACAGACGTTTAATTGGTTAAGTTCATTTTACGAAATATTGTACGAAATTTTCGTTGATTTTAAGTAGTAATGTTACTTAACATATATTGAGAAAATAGAGGAAACAGAAATGGAAAAATTAAACTTAAGTTTGATCAAAGCTGTACTTATTTTCCTTCACATGGTGTGGCAGATAACACACTATCTTTTGTTTGTATAAATTTACATTATCCTGTAGCATTTTGTCATGGCATATGAATCATTAATAAAACACTTTTAAATAAATATATATATATACCTTTTTTCTGAAATTCTAAATCTACACCTTTGGCATCGTTGATTGTTGATCTAACATCTGTAATAAATCAAACACATGTATTCAAGAAAATAACAGTTTGATATGTGTGTAAGAGAATAACTTATTTATTATAAACAGGTTTTGATTTTCTGTTGTAATAATACTAAATGAAATATTTATAGCTTAACTCAATATTTCGGATTATATTTTTTATAGTTTAGAATTGTAAATTTAAGACCATAACTTATTATTTCTATTTTATATATGATAATTATTCATCATCAAATATGTGGAAAATTGAAAGCTTTTTTAACATTAGGTTAGAACATTCTCAACAGTTTCAATCAGTAGAATATCTTAAGAATTTATAGGGAAAAAGAAGAAATACGAAAACGTTATAGTACAAATGGCCAAAACAAAAACGTTATGGTACAAATGGCCTTCCGTAGTTAAAAAAATAAATAATTAAAATCTCGATCTTTTCTCTCTTATTTTTCATATTTGTTTGTGTGTTTCAAGCATTTCTTAGATGCCTACATATGTATATTTGTGTAAAATGTGTGTTTGCTGCTGACTATTGCATATTTGAAGAAAACTATAAGTTCCTGCATCATCCACGAAAACTAATTACGTGGTACGTAGTCTATTACGTAGGCAACCTTCTATGACTGACGCATGTGTTAGGAGAAAAACATTAATTTCCAAGATGAAAAGAATAATATTCAACAAAGACATCTTAACTTACCTCCGAAAATGACTTAAATCTAGGATCTTTCATCAAAAGCAGACGATCACATCATATCGAGCGAACGCTTGTATACCGTTCATCTGATCATTTTATCTTCTACGGTGGTAATTTAGTGCTATGAAAATCTGTCATATTTGAAGTCATTTTTCGGTAGATTGCCCTGGCTAGACTTTGCTAGACTTTTGATATGTTGAAGAGGTAATATTTATCTACAATATTATCGAAAAAATATTTCTGTTGCAATTAGTTGTGGGTACAGTTACAGATTGACTGGACTATTATCACATTAAACACTATAATAAACATGCAACTGGCAAATTTAGCCATAGTAGTAATTGTTCATCAGCTCTTACTCTTCTTAATTAATACGTGTAGAACAATTGGATGTCGCCAAAAGATCTCAGGGATCCATTTTATAAGTACGTTACTGTAATCGAACATTCATGACAAAGAGAAACGCTAAAGGATGATTACACTTTGTAATGAAATAATTCTAATAGGATGAAGGAATCAAAGCATGGTTAATGAATTGAGTACTGAGTACTGAGCTGCATTCTGAAATAATACAAAAACTGCTTTAAATCACATACATGTAAGGAAATATTGAACCAAGTGCTTAATAAAAATGGAACTTGTGTACAATGCAAGACAATATGATATAATACAATACAATATGGCATAAAACGTTGAACCCTTATAAAAGCTTTGGTCCATCTTTGGTAGCGGATAATGAAAATTATAAATCAAATAACGCTGTAATTGAGGTCAGACACAATTCCTCAATACATAAACTGTACTTTGTATTGCTAAGTTAATACAAGAAATTCGTCTAAATTAAGACAAAATATTCGCAAATTCATTTTTATACCAGTCATTAGCCCTCTTTTCAAAGTACAATTAGTTCACGAAAAAATATGGTTAAATGTAGAGGTCGAGTATTTCAAAAATGTGCCCGTATTTGTGTTCGTATTTAATACCGTGATAATTTAAAACTAACCGTAAACACTAAATAGTAATACATATTTCTTGTTGACGAAATAATTATGTGTGTACGTACGTTATCTTTGTTTTATGTACATACCATTTATATAAGGGGACAATCATGTATTCAAAGAGACAAACAAATAATGCCAGATTCATTACACTTTTTCCGTTTGACGCTTGAATATATCTTTGCCAAGTTCCAATTGTGTATTCCCTACGGTTATTTTGTTTTCTAAGGCAGTATTTATTTACATAGATGCCTTGCTTAAGATTTTCCTTTTCTTTCACATTTGTTTGATAGCACAGTTAAATACATAATTTTACCTTTATATATGAAAAGAATTCCCAAAGGACTGATTCATTTTCATCTTTTTGAAACTTAAGTGGCATTACCCCTCATACTAATAAGTAATGAATGTGAAATGCGGATTATTTGTTTGTTCTTTGCATATGTAAAATGAAAATAAATGCATTTGAACCTAATTAAAGCAAATACATCAGATAAATACAAAATGCGAAAATGAAAATTCATATTTCTGATTACAGTCTCTAGTTGTAGTTATATTTTGTGTTTCACTGAATGCGACCAGTCTTTTTAACTATATTGGTTCAAGTCACATTATGTTGACATAACTGGCTACGTTTACTGTCATTTGAGACCGGATTGAACAAATTGTTCACATTTTGAAAGTGCTATCTAGTTTGATAGTGCTATTCCTCTGTTGTTATCAGTTCGCGTGCAAGCATTAACGAATACTTTTCCCGGTCAATCTCGATTGTAAGTGTACGAATACAAAATCGCATGTCTACACGAAAAGAAGACCATATATTTGGAAGTTTATCGGTTTTGATAAAATAATGTTTACCGGTTGTATTGATCATACAATGATATACATGTCGCAATTTGATTGTATATTTATTAACACTCTGCAACAGCTGTATAGACATAGAAAATACAAAGAATTCACATTGATTTAATTATATATGGTCCCCATCACTTAAACGCCTTATAAAACGGCATAAGCTTTATTAAAACTTAAAATTTCCGTTATTGAATGTTGAAACTGCAATAATTTTTATTTGGTTTAATCGTAAAGCTGCTTTGAATATTAGACAAATCTCGATTATGTATATATACACATTTGAATAATATGCTATCATTTCTATACTCTTATAATACTGTAATTAATATGCTTGACTTGTGCGTTTTATTCCTTGATCGTATCCAATAAAGAAACTCTTTCAAATTTTTAATTAGTTTGTCCGCTTTTATTGACAGGGAAATCGAACTAAAGCAAAATATACAACCTATGTTACTTACATACTGTCAGTGTGCGGTTACCATAATTTGTTGCATCAATCATCAACCCTTTAAGCGACTTACAATGTGTCTATGACGATTCCTAATTTTAGTTTTATATATGAGTTTTTGTAGTACTTTTTCTCGATTGTTTAATCAACACAAATTCAGGTTTATAAGCTTAATATTTCGAATTAAAACTTTTCGTAACATGCATAAATATCGCTTTACGTGCAAGCCTGCTGTCGAACCAAATAATTCACCACTATCTGGGGCAGATGAACACTACTAATTATATAGGTTTATTCAATATACAATAGAAATACAGTCCATAAGTACCCATGTTCAAAACATAGTAATATATATATAAAGGCATGACCTGTGAGCAGTATTTAATGTCAAAAGTTGTTAACGTGATATTATGCGCATTTTTCACTGTTGAATTGAGCTGAAAATAATTAACAGGTCAAAAGAGTTAGTTAAAATGTGGTTACTGACCAATTATCAACAACTCATCTTGCTACCAGTTGTTTATAGAAATTTAATATTATATTCGATATTTTACATGAATGCCCAGTCCTCTAAGTCGAAATAATCCGTAAAAGAAATTGTTTGTTTGTGTCGTTTGAACGAATCTGCACTAAGGCTATCACGTTTAAGCGTTTAAACGGTCGTGTTTCGTGTTTTGCTCATAAACGTTTACGAAAACAAAGATACGTTTAAACGATAGTCAATATCAATATAATGAATATTGGGGTGCAAATAACGTAGCCGACTAGCCGTACGAAGTATAGCGACGACGAACTGCAAAATCCGGGTACATGCGGTTAATCCGGGCTACCCAATTCGGCAGTAATTTATTTCTGATTGGTTAGAGGATGGCACAGACATGAACGGAAACTAACGGAAAATATTCGCTACTTTCCGAAAATCTTACAACATTGCAACGAAACAGTGCGTATGCCGCCATCTTGAAATATTTTAAGTGATTGATTAGCAAAGTAGAACACTGCGGTAGCATGTTGAAAAGCAATACTTTAACCAAATTATATATATTAATTATATATCGGTTGCAGTATTTTTCATCGATTTTACATTATTTTCGACATTTTTTTTTTATAGAATGACAAATACACATGTGGTGATACGGATGGTCTGGTTTATAATATTTTATGGTTTTAATATGACGTATTGCGCGAATGGGATATGCGTTGAATATTACTTCCGGAAATAATTACTATTTTAGTTTGGAAATGCAATGGTACTGATGCTTTTTAAACGGACATAGGGATACCGTTTAAACGGTAACGTTTCGTTTATTTCATTTTTTTTTAAACGTGATACCCTTAATCTGCACTAAAACTAAATTTAGATTCACATCGTACATCGAATCATTTCTGTCGTCAGTTGTCAAAACGAAAGTACGGTTGATATTCACATGCATTATTTGTCTCTTTCCGGGATGATATTGTATTAGTATGTTGATGCTGCATTAACAAATATAAGAGTATATGAAGTGAAAACACCCAAAAATAAACAACGGTTGCGAAAGACACCTATACACAAAGCATATATTGTTTGATGCGCATAATATCACTTAAAATAAAACAACTAATGTTTCTTTGAATAAAAGCTTTATGTACAAACATAAGTCAGTTTATGTTGATACTCGTTTTATCCTATTGTATTAACTAAATAAACTTATCACGATTTGTATTTTCCAATAATATTTATATACAGTTGTCTAATATCACAATATAAGGAACATTCTAATGAAAAGTTATATTCATCCTCGAGCACATTGCAATGCTGTCCTTTTCTAGAAAATTAAACTTATTTAAAGTAAAACAATTTTAGATGGCAATTCGAATTTACAAACCTGTCTGTAACTTATTGCTTTTGAAAAATTATTAAGTTCTGACATTTTTTTAGAAAAACGTATCATTTCACCTATACTTTACGAAGGATATAAAACACTTTTCAACACATACACCTTGGTTTAGTCATGGTCAATTTCGAATGTATTCAAATTGTATTAATTATAATAAAATGTAGATTAATATATTGATATTTTTTTCAAAAGACAATTTTTCACTGCAAGGAAATAAACATATAAATAAATGCTTCCGGTACACAACATATCACCAAAGAAACTAAGTATAACGAAAGTATTGGTACGTAAAGTAACACTTCATGATTTGTTCTTTGATAACTAAGAATATGCCAATTTAATTTACGTTAACGTCAATTAATTTAAAAAAGAAACATGTTCACCGCGATACCAAGTTTCAATTTATTTATTGGAACATCGGCAACAGGCCTTTGACCATTTGCATATTCAAGTTAACAAATTATAGTCAAAGTGAATCAGTACAATACCAAAAAACATACATAATTAAACACATAAATTACTATGTAAAGTGTTCAAAATTTATTTACAAACGCAAATGAATGGACAGTTATGTAAGAAGAAACAAGTAGTATATAAACAATATATAAACTGTTTCATACAATAGTAATTTAAGAAGCAATTTTTAATTTTTCATCACGGAGTTTGATTGTATCAGTAATAAAATTGGCAACATTATTACTTACTGTTGTATTTTGGCACGAAAATTATATTTTACTTAGTTTGGCCAGTAAGATCGAATATTATACTTTCTTCGTATATCTTTATAGATGGGGCAAGTAATAAAGAAGTGATTTGCCGATTCAAGAGTGCTTGCATTAAATAGTTTATATTTACGTTCAACTCTGGGTATGTTATTCTATCTACCATTATCTATTCCTAATTTATGAGCGCTAAGTCTAAAGCTGGATAACTGTTGTTTATTATTTCTATTATAAATGCAATCTAAATATTTTTCATAAGCGAATTCAGTCTTAAACATTCTTTGGTATTCTAATTTTGGTGGGTTAAAAATTGTATCGTGTCAATTTTATATAAAATGATCTTTTATTATCTGGTTAATTTCATTAGAATAATTACAATTGTCATTTACATAATTGTAAAATAGTCCATGCCCTAATTGATCTGATCGTTGTTGTACAAATGCACACCACATATGTTATTATTATTATTCTCATAGTAAAGATTATATTGTTTGTTATAAACAGTATGCATCAAAGAGTCGGGATTTGGAATTTTAACCCAATAACTGAGTTCACGTTGTGTACATATTATAGAATGCGGAAATCTGCCTGGATCACCTAAGAAAGCGGCATTAGAGGTATGTGAGCGTTCATCGAAAATAGTTTTACAAAATTTAAAATTAAGTTTATCTACTTCTTTTAGGTTGTAAATTCCCAATATTTCAGATCCATAAAGACTAGTTGAAACAACTAGGGATTCAAATAGAGAGTTTTGTTTTAGTGCTAAGCTTCAACTTTACTAAAAATGGTCAATAAATTATTATAAGCTTTTAAGGCTTGTTCATTCTTTGTCTTAATAGCTTAAGATATACTACCAATGTAGTGTATTTTAATGCCAAAGTAGCAGAATTAATGAACAATTTCAAGAGCCTGTTGATTAATAGTCCAACTATACAAACACGTACTTTTCCTTTACTCAAATATGCACATTTTATTTTCGTTAACATTTATTTGTAACCCACATTTATTCATTCATTCATTAATTTATTTCATATTCAAACAATTTATAAAACATGGTAGATAAAGCATATATTACACATAAAATAAGTTTTATCTGCATATGGCATAAGAAATAGTAAACTAGTAAATTAAAATACCATCATAGTTGATCAATCAAGCGAACAAAGATACAGGTTTATACAAATTCAATAAATTATATAACTTAATCTAAAAATTTGAGACGGTAAAATAATAATACAATTATTGGTAAATAAATGTGTTTTATGTATATGTGTGTACTAGAAATTTAAACCACGCACAAACATTAAAATACAAGGATAGCACAAAAAATGAAGTAAATCCTTATTTACAGTGTGGTCCTTAATAGATTTAATGTAGTTGACCTAGAAACAACAACTAATTAAAACTAGAAAAACACAAATTCAAATAGTAGCAAGCAGATGGGTTTTGACGGTGCACTTGAAATTGGAGAGGCTCTTAGCCTGTCTTATATGTTGTGGCATTTCATTCTAGAGAGAACAACCTTGATATGCAAATGACCGTTTACTAAAACCTTTAACCTTGGGCATACAAAATCTTCCAGTGCCTGTGAATGAATCACTGGAAGCAACAACTTACACTCTTAACCTAGTGTTAAACATATTAGTATTAACAGTTAGTCCATTGGTTTGTGTTGCAGACCCGAAGATTGTGCCGTTTGAACGAATCCGCACATGCTTTTGGGGATTTCCAGTGTGCATGTTCTCTTATACGGAAATACATTTTCGACCGTTCAAACAAAAAGTATTGGCATATTCTCCTGAACTTCAATGGTATGCGTTTTATTAACCGATGTTGCAATTGTTTTGAAAAAAAAAACAAGTACTTCTCGTTTATATGTTGCACTGTTATGGAATTCATGGCAATAGTTGGAACCATGGAAATAACAGCGAAAGTTTCAAACATAACGTTAATCAATCTTGCAAAATATGAACAATTTGATAAAATTAAGTCTCACTTAAAAGTAAACATAGAATTTTTTTTTAACAATATTTTATTGTAACTATTTTATTGTAATGCGTTGATAAACAAATAATCCGCATTTTGCATTCAATACGTGTGTGATGATGAGTAACGTAATTTCTATTTTATAAAGATGAAAAACAATCGTCAGTTCCACCGAAATTATCACATCTAAAGATTCAGTCATTTTGTGTAATGTACAACCAAAGAAATGTGCGTTTACTCAAAAAAATGAAGTCAATACAAAGAAGTCAAACTTAAACATACCATCTATAATAAGAACGATGGAAACTTGACAAAGATATATATATATATATATATATATATATATATATATATATATATATATATATATATATATATATACGTGTTGTCGATATATTGAAGTGTTACTTTTACAGTTTAACAAATGTTCGTCCGAAAACAACCTGGATCGCATAGACACTGTCATAGTGTTGTCAATACATTCAGGGATATAGCAGCCTAGAATTTATGCTCGTGCTTATGTTTTACGTAAAAACATAAACAATAATTGTATTGCAATACAAGCATTCTGTTATGGTATGTATTTCGTCTACCTAAAAAACCTTGGATTGATTTGTCTGTCCCATGTAAAAGAGGGCATTCTCCTTATTTCAGATGTGTGTACAAAAAGACAGTCATATAAGCACGTGTTATTCACTAATGTTAACAAGGAATGTGTACTACGAACTGAATACTTTCAGTTTGACATCACATCATTCAAATGGCAAAATTCAATGGGCACCAAATGATTTTCAAATTTTCTATTTAAAAATGAATCTTATTTTTTTCTTAACTTATTGCTCTATAAAAGAGGTCTAACGACTGGTATGAATACAAATCATTACGACGTAATGCTCAAAGCTCTCAATTTTGGGGGGTTATAATTGAACGATATGAATCGATTTTTGTTCACTCACAAAATTATACTGTATGAAATTACTATTCCTAAAACGCAGTGGGATGAAGTGGTGTATCTGAAACTGGTACTGTTTTCATCTTTCCGAAAACAAGCTTTTATTCAGTTGCATTGGTGCATATTTACCTTTGAGTGATACATTTGTATTGTAAGAAAATTATGTTTGCCTTGTATTACAATGTTCATGTTTATTTTCAAGTTCATGCGTTTTTTTTTTTTGTTTTTTTTTAGTCTTAATGTGAGGTAAGCCTTACCATCAATAGATTATATACCCAAATGCGTTTTTTCATTAACCGTTTCCAAGGCGAATACCTTCTTATAAATTATGTTTCTATCCTTATTCAAAGATCTGTGTTGCTTAACCACATTGAGCCATTTGACTTTATTGCGTATCTGTTAAGCTAATCAGAACGTCAAAAATTGTATACCGTATATGAAAAAGAATTACCAATGTATCAGCCACATGTAGCTTAAAATTCTTTTAGCCTCATTTTGTTGGATGAATTTCGGTGCTGATTCAAGGAGACACAATCATTTCGCTCAACTGGTTTGCAACTAATACGGTATATTATCCTCAGATTGAGATCGTCATGTTCATCTGAACTTTGCTATTAGAGAAGTTTGGGTAAAACTACTTCAATATGGAAAAGATATAAAATAGACATCCATTCCCTAGGTTTACGGACGGTTTCATAAGTGAATGACTGCGACGATTGTCAACGACTGTTAGTTTGCTTCACTGGATTAGAACGCATGCTAATGATTTATGTTCGTTTGATTTAAACTAAACGAATAAGCAATTCGTTTATTTTGTTTTCACAGCAAACAAGCTATTGGCAAAAAGGAACTTATTACAAACGCTAGTGGGTTTTATTTAATCTGATTATGTAGGGCTGCAGTGTAATTGTGATGATAGAATATATAGATCCACAACAGCAAACTTACAACTATAAATCAATAGGACGCCATATTAAGATTGTCAAACTACTCGAAATCATATGACGCTCAAGCAAACATAAAGAAAGTTTTCATTAAACCAACATAAATACTCAAAAGCAACGAATATTTCGTAAAGTATTTCGAAAAATAATGCTAAATATAACACATTTCGTATAGAAATAGCTAAACTTAAACGCTAGATGTGGTCTGGTAAGTTCCAATAAACGAGATACAAAATGCTCGTTGTTATTGTTTGTGTGACAATATATTCAATGTGAATTTCCCAGGACGATATTGGAATATTTTCGAGCGAACGCGAGATTGGCTTCGGGCAGCTTATGAGAAATACATCGTGCTTCCGACGCTGCCCGACGCCAATCTTGCGTTTGTTCGTAAATGCTTGTAAATTTATGTGTCTTTAAGCGACAACAAACATAAAATAACTCTAAAAAAGAAGTTTCATTGGTCATGCAAATATATTTGCACCTCTGTTTTTGCAAGGCTTGGAAATGTATCTGAGACAATCATAATTTTGAAACCAAAATGCACAATCTTGATCATACTTACAAACACAGTACTATAACTAAGACTTTTATGTATGTATAGTCATTTGCTGAAAATCTTGTAGATTTATTGTATAAATTACTCATACATAATACGTTTTAGAAATGCTGCACGTTTTGAAATTTAAGTTTACTAAATAACAAATTCGCAAATATATTTCAAATAGTGTTTTGATGTGAAGTATTGTTTAATTATAAATGTAGACGATATATGCTTTTGTATATTAATTTTTGGGGCTAAAACCATTCTTTCTCAATGAAAAGCATTACACAAGTGGTATCTAACATCCACAGTCATGCGTTCACAAAATGCATACGCATCCATGTAAAACCTTTAGCTACTAAAAACATGTGTTATATAATGTGCGGTACAAAATATTAAATAATGGATCGTAACCCTGTTTTCTACATAACAGGCGTTGTTTTTTAACATAATTTTAGTTTATAGTCTAAGAATACACTGAATGTGAGTGAACACGACAATTTCTTAAACTTTGAAATTTATCATAATTCACATTGATTTTCATTATGAAAAGTCACACGTTTTCCAGGGGACGTGGTTTGTTAAAAACTGTTAAATGTGTCAGAACTATTGTTTAAAAATCGTTAAAATAAAACGGCATTCAAGTACAGCCTTCTAGAATGTGACAGTGAAATATTAACATAGTTTATTTACATACTACACAAACGCAGCGTATAAAAAAACTCCTCATACAGCTCATTTCATGTTCAATATTCGATAACATCTAGTCGCCTACATAATACATTTATCATATAATAGAATGAACATACGTGCGTGATGTCCTTCTAAATGTCCAAGACAAAACATATTTACCAGATGCTTAATATTATTCCGCCGTTAAGATCGTATTTAAAAAGTTCGTGATATTGATAGAAAACAGACTATGTTTGATTTGTGTATCGCGTCATAGTGCATAAGTTGTTATATATCAGATTTTATAAAAGTAATGGTCCTTGTCATTTATAATATCATTGAGATTTAGCATCTGTAATATTTAAACTCGAAAGCCTTTTGGTTCATGATGTACCATTTAATGTATTGACACAATATAACAATGTATTTTTCCGTTATTGCATATGGCTTGTCAATAGGATATATTTTAGCAAATGTGGCTTCAAATATATATTAAACGTATAATAATTCACTCATCTTACATAAAGATATGTACAATATTAATTTTTAGATAACTTTAAGAAAACAAATTGCGCGCAACATAAGTGTAAAAGTCATATATTGCCATTGATGTATGATTTGTATTACGATTTAAAATATGGTGTTTGTAGAATATTTAAGTAAAAGGTAATGAGTGCACTTTTTGACTCGTACACTTTGTATAAACCCAAACGATTGTATCTACACAATAAATGAATTAAAAAGCGGTAAAACAGATTTGTCAACTGAAAAAGCCTGTTTAGTTGTTTTATACCGAGGCAGACACTCATATACATGTCTTACAGAATAATTCACATATACACCATCATGCACTGTCTAAAGTAAATATCCAAAACATATATAAACGGTCCAAAATACATTCGATAACACAGTAAAGTTGATTCGTATATATGTTAAACCAGCTTAAACACGCGTTAAATTAATCAACAATGAAGTATCAAGTTAACTTTTTAAATACACGCAAAAGCTAAATGTGGCATTTCATGCAATAAAGTGAAATATGAACGTCCACACGCAAGTGAGACCAATACTGTAATGTACAATGTTCATGTGAATCCCAAATAGTCACATAAATAGTGCAAATTCATTCGAATAAAGAGAACTACCAATTTGCATTTCGTCAAGAAAACAGTAAGTCAAATATCCAAATAAACTACAGCTCAAATTGAGCATTACATTAATAACATATATGCTAGTTGCGTTATTATACAAAACTGCAAAAATTTACGGCGTTCAATTTATTCATATTTCAATATTTCATATTTTATGTTGAGTGTTAGCTGAATTGTATTGAAGGCATCGTGCTAAATTTTTACCAACATACATGTCCTTAAACGATGTGCAATAATTCAGTGCATATTCACTTGTATTTTTATGTAACATACGTGATAATAACAGACAATGATATTACGAATTATCATTTGACTGAGAATGCACGGGTAATTTTTTGCTTGAGCAACGTCTTAATCTTTTTTTCCCATGAGAATCTCATGTTAATTGTTAGAAAGTTCATTTTTTTCAGAATTTCAAATTCAATCTTTAAGATTAGCATATTTTACTTGAAGGTAAGTTTATACTTCATCTAACACGTAACGAATGTAATATCATTTAGTGTTTTTCGATGAGAGATGCTCACTTGTTGCAGTTTTTTTCATTTCATAATTGCAATTGTTAACACAGTAAACTAACAGCAGATTCACATTTTTGATTTTAATGTTTGAACTTTCATTTAAGCCGATTTTACAAACTTGCATGCTTAGGATTCATAAAGATCGTATATAAAATAAATTATGGGAATTCTTACACATCGCATTACCTATCATTTTATTGCTTAAATCAATTTGACCGGCTTGGACCATAAATTACTTTATGTTTGTCTGCGCGAAGAACAGGCATATCTGGGTGAATGTATTTCCGTTTACGTATTTTGTTAGAGTGAAAGCGTTGGTAGGTACTCTTATTTTTGCACGGTGATATTTGACAGACCTACATCCAATATTTAACCTTAAACCGTGAACCTCTTAATAATAAACGATCTTACATACCAGTACGCTTAAAGTGTGTATACTTTAATACTTTTCACGTTTGGACTTTTATGTTTTCATGTTTTGCTTAAACGCTCGTTTGTTTTGATAATAATTCTTAGCTAAGTGTGATGCTTATAAAGTCCTCTTAATTGCTTAACACCCCTCCTCCAACGTTTTACATTCCGAGGTGGTGTTCCCATTTTGAATTTGTGTTTGTGAATAGTTGGTGATCTGACATCAAAGTGGTTGATCAGAAATATTTTGTTTCTATTGATATGGTTTCTTCATTTTGATGATTGTTTGCTACTATATAGCCTCATCTTGCTTCATGAATTGCGGAGCGGATTCACGGCAACTACATCATCTCGCTATACTATTGTGGAACAAATGCGGTTCATCGTCATTTGGTTCGACGCGTTCTGGTCATTTATTGTCATCTATTTAGCACTGTGGAAGATGTATGTATTTGTGTTGGTACTTAAGATTCTATCACTCATATACTGGACGTGTTCATATAGCTCATACAGAGCTCATGGTCTATGCTCTACTGGAGTGAAACTAACGCGTTCTTTGTCCTCAAGTTAGGAACAAGGATCTTTGATGTTCAATCATCATGTGAGCTATTCGTTTGTGTTTTCACAGAACACAAATATATCGGGAAAAAGTATGTACGCACTTTCTGTTGAACCTTTCTTTTTTTAGATATTTTGCAAAATGTTTTTATTTTTATTCATGGGCATCTGCAGGAATTAACCTAGGGGGGTCAGGGGGTGTTCTCCCCTTTTGCCGGCGGAGGCGTAGAAAAGTTGGAAAAAAAGGCCAGATAATGGTGCATCATCAAGTATGTCTGGAATGTTAACAGTCAGGATTTGAAAGTGATACATTTTTTTCTCTCTCCTTTGATCATAGTGAATTTTCTCAAATTGAATTATAATAAGTCAAAACTCATCATCTAAAGGCATTCATTTTTTCTAACACACAATTACTAATGTGATAAGTAAGGCGTGAGAGGAATCGTTAGGCCACGTGTCAGGACGGGACCTATGAATTAGTTATTTCCTCGAAGATGTGTTTATCTTCTAAAGATGATGAAAATAGGGATATTCGTTTCATGGGGTTCCATGAGGGTACCTACGTCATCATGTAGCTTCTGAAAACGCTAAACATAATATTCAAGTATTAGTCCATTTTAAGAGCTTATCAAGCAGGCACTTCAGACTGTTTAATAAAACATGATCGATGTGGAAAAAATCGCGTCGATAATCTGACATCGATGTTCACCGATAATTTTGAAAATGCGGATTGCATTTTCGATGAGGATGTATTCGGTCATGCATTAAAATAGCCAATATCAGTGTTACAATTACGATACTACGGAAATGTGGCCGTCAAGTAGACCGAGAACATGTTGGTGGAACAATGAAGAATACTATCAACACGCAATTTACACTCCGTGCATGGACTCATGGATCCAGTCTCTAAGAAGCCGATTGTCATAATATAATATGCATGTGCTAATGTTATAACAACTCTACCCGCACCACATAAAAATAATCCTTCAAACTACAAATACATAGTCAGAACCATCAGCATAACATAATCAAGAAGAAATTCATCAAACAGAATGAGTAAAGTTTAATTGACGTGTGAAAACAAATTGATTTCTTTCATATCACTAACACTTCCCGTAAACACTTGTACGGCAGAACGATCATTTAGCACGCTGAGACGAGTTAATACATGACAAAGATCCAGCATGTCCGACGACAGGCTCTCAGGGTTACCGAGCTTACATGATAAGGGCTCAAAGGGTTTGGTTCAACAATGACAAGAATATGTTCAAACAAAAAAACTTCGACAGAGACCCACATTGCCTTCACTTCCAATTCAGGGACCGAATAAATGTTAATTCATTAAAATCTCCCCTCGACGTTGCACGAATGAATCATGTTTAAAACCGCCTACATGAATTGTCAACATGTTGATGTTTGTGTGAAAACAATTTTTAATGTTTTATTGAATACTCTATGGTTGGGATCTGTGTTTGATCTTATAATGCAGAAACACCTGAACATATAAAACAAAAGTTGCCTTCATGTATTTAAAGGTAAGTCCCATTTACTAGAGTAAAAGACGTCTCCTACGTTGGCCATTGTGTTACATCCATTATGATAGCGGTTTTAGTATGCATTTCCGCTGAATAACCAACAACATAAAATTGCTTCAGTAATTATTATTTCTTACTATTCATTCGAGTCTAGTACAGACAACACACAGACATGTATTCTAGGAAACAACAATTGCAATACTCTTCATGTTTCGTCGAAAGTGCACTTGTCGGTATTAAGCATGTACCTTCACAAAACATTGAAACATTTAAAAAAAATGCATAAGAAAAAAACTCATCAAAAAATCTATGTATAGTGCCTAATTGGTTTAATTGTATTGTTTGCGGGAGTTTTATTTATCTATAATGCCATCACATTGAAATGGTATATTTACATTTAAGAATATCAAACACATAAGTGTGCAGTGCTTTACAACTTACAATCGCATGTGCATAACAAAAATGCAAGTGTGTTCTAATAGATAAAAAATAGTCAATAAGTTCTTAATCTGCGAAATGTTTTTCCCTATTATCAAGCAAATAAAGTACCACAAACTGTTCGTTGAAAATCCATCATGCAATTATGACTTATTTATCATGTGATTTATCAGATACTGTGAAACCATTACTGCAGTGCTATTACGTTTTTTATTAAGCGTGCTGTCTTTATTGTGTAACATTTATAGGAAATTTGATAAATGAAACCAATTATAGAAGAATGTGCGTTAGAAAAATATTCAACAGCCAAGAATGGGGATAATGTAATACATGAAAGTAATTTTGATAACACACTTGTGTTTTATAAAGAATGCATCATACTTTTTTTAATTATTAACATCAAAGTATTCGTATTATTTCTTTCGTGCTATCTTATGAGATATTAATCAATGAAACACAATTATTGATTGAGTAATAAAGATTGTGTCTTTCTGATTAATTGTTAGCAAACAGTTAATAAAAAAACTTTAAAAAAAACGTTTACAGATGTGATTAATTACACTTTATAGACTTTCAAGAGTTCTATATAGTACAAAGTTTAATGTTTGCTAGTTCGAGTTATTCGTTGCCTTTACACACAAAAAAACACCTTTCTTTCTAAACAATAAGAATAAAATAATATAATAAGGAGTACATGTATTAATGGCACAGTCTTTTGTTAATCAACAATGCATCAGACGTGTAGTATTTACTTTTTATTACTAATCTTTACATTGACGAAAACTCAAAAGCAAACAGTTTAAAACTTGTGTCCTTTTGTTTCACAATTTCTTGACAACTCATCATTGGTGTTCAACTCCAAATAAAGCAACTTTCTGTCAAAATTTCGAAATATTTAAATTATATGATTTTACAACCAAACTTACTAACGTTTTTGACACACATATAGTTAAAAACATAAACAAAAAGAAGGCTTAACTTTCGCTTTGTGAACAATACATAATACATGAACAGTCATTAAATGTGCCTTTTCCGTAACAAAGTAAAATAATATTTCCTAAAAACATATGAATTGCAGCTTTATTATTAAATTAACATGTTTATATACACGGAGAACATAATATGAACGTTGGTATGGTAAATGTATATTGATTTTGTCTATGACAATACACCTTCTTTCGTATTTATTATACATGCACGTGAATGGAAATTATATCTTAAAACTTATCATTCAAGGACTATTACACATTGAATAAACAGATACATAAAGTGCATTGAATCAAATTCGGACCATTGTCTTGACCGATTAAGGTGATATACCAAACAGATCAATTTAAAACTGTGCGATGTGCTTCATTCATATGTTAAAACTGATCATGTCGAAAATACTCATTGCCAATGATGAATATGACCGAAAAGACTGTAAAGAATAAACTTGTTTGATTAAGACTTTGTACATCACAAAAGGACACAAAACACTGAATTTAGATGTATTATATAAAAAAAAATAGATTCATGCGCGAGAGAAAAAAATTGAGAGCATCCGATAGTATCCAATTCGAGGAAAAAGAGGTATAAGAAGCACTTCAACTATAACATGAGTGCATCTGTAACAACAAAAATACAAAGCAATGTGATTTAATGTTTTTAATATAAACAATAATCAACTTTCAAAAGCATAAAAATTGAGGTTTAGTAAATTGATTTTGAACTAATCTTATTTATACTAACTCTATATATATTTATCGGTATATATCTTGTTTATACTTTATCTATACGATTTCCAACCAAATCTGCGTCCGTCTTTTTGCCCTTCAGAAAATGTTAAACGCATCCATTAACAGCAGACAAACGAAACATGTCACATGTTTCGCGAGATTATGCGTTATTTAAAATATGCTAAACGTAGCACGAACGAAGGCATGCGTTTTCTAAAATTGTGAAACAGACAGACTGTAAAGCTGAAGAGTAAGATAAATATAATGAACACGATTTGGTTTTGCCGCGGAAAAACATTGGCAATCCCATGTTTCTTTATTAAAAATGTATCTCCGTCGGTATTTTACGAATTTTTAATGGTTCTCTTTTGGTTTGTTTTACTTTAGTTGAGTCGCGTGACTTGGTCAGATGGTCAGTTTTCAGAAACGTTTGAAAGTTTAAAGACGTATTCCGTATGTGTTTAATGACATTCGTTTTATACTAGATACATTGTTCTAAAGGTATAGCATTTTGTGGATTGAGGTTTTAAGTGCATTTATATTGTGTTTGTTTTTCTGGAATAATTCAACGTGTTTCTATGTAACGTGTTACATGTTCTATCGACTTCAGAAACAACGGCTTAATGGTACATATATAACTTAACTAAATATTTTTTGAGTGAACGAAAGAGGTTGTCGATGCCCTTTACCGGTAAGTTACATGTATTATATTATGTGATCAATTTTTCTTAAATATCATTGTATATGTTTTGTTATGTCTTATCTTGTGTTATTATTATGTTTGTATTGATTTCAGATGCTTTGTAAGGTTAGTATAAAAGTCGGTCACTAGAATGTCAAAATTGAAAAGAGTATGTTTTAAGTATTATGATTAATATATATGATATTATTGCAGCGTTTATGTGATTTATATTTTAATTAAGTATATATATAGTTATATTGTTTTCAGATGCCGAACAAACTCACGGTTCTGCATTGGAATTGTTACTCATCATTACGGAACCCCTACGAAATATTGTTAGCATTATTGTAATAAACTCATCTAGCAAACAATTTATTACAAAAAAAATCAAAATTGCTGCAGTCACCTTATAAGTTACACCATCATTGCTTGTACAATTTTAAGAATAGCAATTACATTAACTATCCCAACTTTAATCATGTTAAGCTAACAATAAAGTTAAAAAAATCCTCCCTGCATATTGTACCACAATTGTACATAACTAAATCGTTTCAAATTTATCAAATAGGACACTTGAAATAAGACAATTAGAATCGGTACCAAATGCAAGACATGTCTTCGATGGAATGTAAATAGTTAAACAAGGCTCCTTAACTTTAACGTTCATAAGTAAATAAACAGTGCCATGAAACAACTTAGTAACAAGCATTTTAATAAGAAATGACCTTGTTGAACGATAGTTCATATTTCGCATCGAATTAAATACTTTCCAAGCAACCCTTTGCTCCAAAAAAGAAATGCTATTTCAATTTATTTGATAAATACATCGTTTACCCACATTTGTCATTCTGATAGGACACTATAAGATCAAGATCAAGATACTATACGCATATGGAAGAATCGTACCGATTTGAAATACTACTTATAATTATTATGTTTAAGTATATAAGAATATATTTAACAAGTACACCGAATGTATTGGCAATTGGTTTTTCTGAACGTTACATAGATGGCGCTTATAGATCAAAATTCAATCTTATTAAATTATAATAATTATCTAAAAATGGACGTGCGTTTTGTTTGCATACATGACATCGTTTTTCGCAATATTTCAACGGGTGGTGTTTAGTACAAGCGTTATAAATAGTAGAATTCTCCATTTATAAACAATGCAGTGTTTAGTATATTGGCACTTCCAGTATTCATTTCGGCTTATATATTAATCATAAATTTGTTTTGTTTAAACTGTATCGATCTTATTCAATCAGCTCGTCGAATTAATTCTCCCTCCAAAACAAATTACGGTCAAGTAAAATGAAATTCAAGATTCCGCCTACTACAGTTTGCGGGTAATTTGATTTGGTACAAACTAAAAACAAATCAGCGAATTAGATCTAGGCAAATTGTTTTCTCTAATGCCAACTAAGTTTGTGTTGGTATGTAATTTGTTGGCCAGTGTATACCCATCATTAGCCCTCTTCAACTAATTTGGGTCTGCATGGAAAACCTTTATTTAATCATAAAAACGGCGCTAAATTGAAATGCCTATTATAACCATGTTTCACTATACACATAATTAAACATAAGAAACTTAATCTGGTTATCATGCGAGGTTATTTCATTTTCAGCAATTACCAATACATAACAGGCATTCGCAAAATTACACCGACTAATTCATTTAACGGCTAATACCTCATTTGAAATGGATATTCAAAACAGGGATTTTAGAAGAGTTCCATGCAAACAGACAGGGATTTTAGAAGAGTTCCTTGCAAACAGACAGGGATTTTAGAAGATTTCCATGCAAACAGTAATGATGATCGCATTTTTTCCTGTATTGCATCTGCGTGTGTAATCATAATAAAACCAACATTGGATATACAAGTGCAGCATTATAGTTATCGTCGTCATAAAGCAATACTAAGGAAAGAAGAGACATATCATTTTCTTACATACTTAATACGTTAATTTGCAAAGAGGAATTATATTGTTACGGACCATTGTGTGTATTTTACAAGTAAAAATCATGTAGATCGACACGTTCTCGATAACTATAATTGTATGTTTCCCAAAGAATGTTGTGTGACTAATTGAATGTTTGCAAGTGATAGTGAAATTGTTTTGACATGTACACGCTTAGACTTGAAGAATGTGAAAATTCTCAGATATGGATGACGCATTCAATAATGAAAAAAAATATTTCACTAAAATCGTTCATAAAATTACTGGCACTTACAAAAAATTTGTAATTTGAAATATACGGAATATAGGTTGCTGTTTGTTCGTAAACAATTATATAAATATGTTAATGCTAAGGACATCATAGTGTCTATTTGATAACAATATTATGTCTATTTTCAAACGAAGTATGTTCCTGAAAATATTAAATGTTTCTATTATTGCGTTTAGATGTTTAGTTTAGTTTTAGTAGTTATGTGGTTTATCATAATCTGTTCTTAATTTCACCCTATCTACACGCCTATCTTAAATATATTAATATAAAACGTCATGCAATCGAGAGTTGAAACACTCAAATTGGATGATTTGATACAAAATACATCGTCGAATTATGCAAAACTTATTCACTGTTTAGACGCAGATAATAAAAAAAACTACCCCATATAAGCACTTTTGATGCTTGCCCAAACGACTGAATAATATTCTTAGATAATGACCTAACATATATTGCATTATACTGTCTAAGATGATTAATATTTCTACAAGCCGCCATACCCGCTGTGTTACCATGTGGAACATAAATGAGAACGACTCAATCATCATGCAATATTTTTTTTATAATATACATATTCCACAACTTGATCAGGAAAACCGTACTCATATCTTTTAAAAAGCAGACATTTTGTGTGCAGGAAAGCACATTTTACGACGGTAATAAGTAAACAAATCACAGTAATCCAAACATGTATATGTTAAGTGCGTTGGATATTAAAATCAGTTGCAATTTTTTTAACACTCGTTCATCACCGGAATAACATGAGGTATCAATAAATGGGTTAGGCATAATCAAAACGGCTTCTTGTATGTACTGGTTTTCGCGGTATTATAAGTGTATGGTACGCAAGCTTCCTCGTGCTCTTGATATATACCAGCAATAACAATGTGTGCATCACTGGTCTTTTCTTATTGTAGTAAAATCGATACAGTTGCATGTGCATATTCGTTAAGCTCTTCATTTGCAAAAGAAGCTTTATTGAAACAATCATTTAACTAATCATTATAGACATTTCAAGGAACAGGCCGCATCTGAAATTGCGTGTATAAACGAGATCGTAACATAAAGTAACAACAAATTCTTGTTTTAATATCCATTTTTAATCCCCAGCGGACTAGATTAAATTTAAAAAGAAAATCTAGTTCCTGAAACCATGATGTATGGCGTAATACAAGATGGTCTATTTTATTATTCGACAGACAAAAATGTGAATGTCTGAATCTTGCATCATTCGTTTGAGTTTTAATCAACTTAAACGTAATATTGGGTTAGTGTTAAATGATGATATAAATTGAATTACATGATTGGCATGAATATGTTGTGTGTGTTTTCATTAACAATGAGTATTCGACAGTTGGTAAGTGTAAAGATGTAACTGATGTCAAGGATGCATACAGCGTGACGTATGCCAATCCGTTATAGGTGTATGAACAAGTGAATATGTGTCGCGCAGCTTCCATTTCATGTCGTTTCAGTTGTGACCCCACACCATGGTCGCCATATTCAAAATGCACATTACACATTGCGCATCCCACTCTTAATTTACTTTATTTAGTAAGTGATAAAACTTACTTCTGCTGCGGGTAATGTTCTTTCATGTATAAATTGAGTAACACATTTTTTACATTGCGGATGCGTGATATATTTTGAACTTGCAATTTCGTACTAATCAATTGTCATTGTACATTTAATTATTTTTGGGGGAAAACATTTACAAATTGTTATGTACACCATGTTAAACGTTACATATGGTATTGAATGCATATGCATATTTAAATAATAATGTAACCGTTCAACACAATTTACAGATTACACACTTTAGTAACGTTTTGATGAAGAGTTCGAGATCTGAGGCGTGTAAAATTAAAATCAAACGAGTGCATATACGGCTTGAATATATTTCTGTGATACTTCCAAAGTATCTTTAACGGGAGCCATAAAATACGATAAACCAAGCATTAATTATATGTGGTATATTTCTGACCACTTATTCTCGAGTATGTATTTCATATGTCGCTAAGCGGTTGGATGATATACTTCATGCAATTTGTATAAATTACACGCGAATGTATTGGTATTTTGAACAAACGAGTAAATAGGTCAATGTGTATATGGGATTTAAGAATGAAACAATATATTGCACAATGAAAGTCTCTTCAAAGTACATAGTTAATTCACATATATACTACATAATAAAACACTTTTAAGGTATGTACAAATGAAAAGCGAATTAAATCAGATCGGGTATTATATTACAACGAGTGTTAAATGGACAGCACTCTCTTCAAAACGAAACATGACTTCTACATGTTATACATATCTACTGATAATTTAACGTCACATATAAACAATGCGATTGTTGGCGGCATCATTATAACAATGTGATCGTTACGCCATGTTTTAGTCGGTAACAGAATAGATATCACATGCATACATAATTAAACGAATTAATAACAAACTGTATCGTGTGGCTTATCATACTATTAAAAAACATATCTTAAAACAAAAAAGTCTGCTCTACTCGCCAATCCGTTGAGAACTTGAAAATCATAAATAAACAAATATAACATATCGAAAAATGGCCTCTCCCGCGGTAAGGTTTTTATTGAAGACAATATAAATTTAAATAGTATTTAATGCACTGCTGAAACAATATCAGGTTGTCGTCATTGTATATTGGAAAAGATTTTTTTTAAATAAAACCACCACTATAAAAGGCATAGTTTTTTTAATGGTACAAGCAATGTCTTGTTGTGATTCAACTCCATGTTTTTAGAAATCATCCTCAATGTGTAATTAATTACAGAATCAAACATCGATGCACGTTTTCACAAAGATATTGATAAACAGCAAATCAGAATGAATTTATGTTAACTGGTATGATCTATTTGTACGTGTGTGCTTGTTACTTATTACAAACATGGTTATTTAAAATGGACTTCAAATGCCAAACCATAACATAATATCCTGCAGAATAATACTAGCGTAAGTTTGTGGATTGGAGACACATAGACTCGAAAATCAATGTGATATTTGCATTGGTAAACATCAATTTCCTTAGGGTGCCCTGTTTTTTTACCATAATAAGTAAAGCATGTCGTAGTAAGCAATATGTAAGGTTTTCAGTTTTACTGATTTACAATGTATGCATTGGATGCGTGTCTGATTCGTTCACTGAATTCTCAAGCGTTTATGCGCAATTGTCTTAAAACAAAATAGGTCATTTTTTATATAGAAATGGCGACGTAAAGTCTGTCCCAACGCTGAGAAGTAATAATTCTATTTCGTGTTTGTTAAGTTTAAGAAACAGAAATACTCCGTTGAACGGAAAATTCAATAATGGAAATCAATAAAAGAAAGTTTCAAATAAAGTGATTTCATGACCGCCTATGATTTCTTATAAGAGCTTTATAATTTACTGCATTCATGCTTGTGTCTAAGTCGTCTACGTTATATGTAAAATGAGATCAGACGCACTTTTTAACATCACAAAAACTAGAACAAAACAATATGCACAATATGAATGAATAACACTGAGGTCTTCGAACGGCCATCATTGAGTTTACGCACGTTTAAAATACTATACAATGCAAAAGGCGTAGTATTAAAAGCGGAGTAAAATATCATGTAGATACTAAAATTAGACCATAGTCTCTTTGTGCTAAATCTAAATTTATTCATAAACACTCGCCATGCATCGAAGCAGTTTTATGTTCATGGTTAACTTAGATGGGAATATGTCCTTGTCGTTGAGTGGTAATATACCGATGTATATTGTTGCCGGAACCACGAATTTGCATGATAAGTTTTCAAGATTAATAAATTAGCATATAAATAATAACAGTTTGCAGCAGAACAGATAACATAATTTTAAATATAACTATATTTAGGTATGTCAATTATTAGAATTGGGTTTATCGTATATGTATGGTATTCGTGGATAAAACGGGTCAACTCTTCTCTGGAATATACTCGTACATGTGTTTTGAAGCAGTTTACCTACACTTTATAAGATGACAGCTCACTTAAATAGAAATAATATTTTCAATTGTATAGCAAATGAAAATATTAATGAACAGTTCAAAATATAGATATGACTACTAAATATTAACCTGCATACAAGTTGTGTATGGGTGTCTTTACAAGTAAGGCAAATAAACGCTTTCTTCTTAATAATAACAAAAAGTTAGATGTTCCAATTTCATCGTATCTACGGCTATATTAACATGTTGATTGTAAGTTCATCGCTTGCGTAAGTATCAACATGACTACTAAAGTACATACAACTTTTTTTTTAAATGCTTTAATCAATACTGGTAAGGCAATCACCATTATGAAGCACGAAAATAACGCCTTTGACGTTACTGAAGTACACACGAGACTTTATTGGCGGAGATAAACTGTACTTTACAACAATAATCTACAGCCGTGTTCAAGAAGAATATAGATTGAAAGGTATTATTGCAGAGAGCGTTTTATCTTTATATTTGTATACAATTGTACCTGTGCGAGTTGGTTGTGTATGGGTGTTTTTGAACTTTAGCTGAGTAATCAGTCAAAACAATATTTCTTGATGTACTCGCACTTAAACTATTTGTATCATCATTTAAGCATATATTGATGTATGCCCGTGTCATCGAAATTTCAAGATATATCTATCGTTTTCGGATAAATATGTGTTAGTATTCGTAATGCATTTGTATTTGAGGCACCACGAACTATAGCCGTGATTTTCTAAATGCTTTACATGTTAAAAATGCTTATATACAAACAACTAAAACATTGGGTGCTGGCATGCAATCGAACGTTAATGAACATCCACTGGGATTGAAATACGAATTCCTATAGTAATCATTGAAAACATTAAACGTTCGTCTACAGTGATTATACAAACGTATGTACATACACGATAATGAAGCAAATGGTAAACAAGCAAACTATGAAAACGAAATAAAACTACTTGAATTATATTTAGATGATTGCGACACAAGTGTAATGTTGTCAACTAAACAACATTCTCTGTCATAATTGATAACTTATGAAATTAAAAACACATATCTCTGATTACTTTTGGCTAATTAAAAAAGCTTCTTCTTTTTTTAATTATAAAAGTGATCTTGTTAGCGTAACATCAATTAAATCAAGCATGAAAATACATGTACCATGTCTGGGTGCAAAGGGTCGAAATTCATGGGTGCTTTTTGCAAAGGATTGAGGAATGAGATACAATTCAGTTTCCGTTCGGTTTTGAGATTTATATATGACATGTTTAAAACGGCCATGAGTTTGTTTCGAGACATTCAGAATTATAATAGTATCAAAATAAGAGTATGCTAGTCAATCTCATTCACAACACTCACATTTCATGCACTCGTATATATCTGCACGAATACGTAAAACACAGTTTAGTGTTTTCTTTTGTTGTGTGCAATACATTAATTGTATTATCGACTTAGTTCAATATTCAAGACTATCGGTACATGCATATATAATATTTACGTTTGCCCGTTCGCTTTATACACATACAATAGTGAATTAAGTTTACTACTTTGTCGTTTTTTATTATACAATTATAAATGTGAAGGAATTTAGAAAATCGATTTCTTTATGTATTATTTATATATTATAATAAAGGATAAATTATGTTTGCTGCAGTTTTTAATGAAGAATTTTACAATAAAGCATCTCATGTAGACTCAACTATGGTGTTTGTGGATTGCCGATTGACATTCGCTATCAGCGTGGAGTCCCTCCGTCGTTATGTTTCGCCTCTGAACCATGGACATCTCGGGTGTGGGGCCACCGTAGCAAATGTGTGAATGTCGATAGCTTTTCTTCTTCCAAGTTGCGTCCTCACGCCTGAACCAAACCAGCTTGACGACCGCTCTGCAACCTGGCTCAGTTTCTGAATAGTCCGGCGTCCATCCTTTCTAGTAGACCCGTCTGCTGACATCATTCGGCACACGGATTGTGCGCAAAACCCTACAACGCCTTTTTCTATGGGCAACAACCAAGTACACCAGTATATTAAGTTGCAAGCTTCTAGCAGCTATGTGTACTTGGCCTTTCTCCTCTCGAAGGCCTTCATGCATCTGGTTAGCTCGATCACAAACAAGTATAATGTATATATCAACATTCATGTATGGAAGCATTATTTTTACAGAGGGCTACAATGGTGCAAGCAATTAGTAATACTGACATTTATCATTCAAAATAAAACACATTGTGTACACACCGGTCTTACTGACCTGTGTACGAACGTGAAAGGATTTGTGGGTCGCACTTCTTTACGAGTGAAAAGTGAAAAGTAATAATCGCTATCAGTCTGCATAGAGATTCAAAATCACATTTAAACATAATTAAATGATATTCTTTCAACAACATTGCGTTTTAAACACACTTAAAAAAACCTATTTTTCTCTCATAATAAACATAAACATTAACAATCCTACGCAGAACTAGTTTGGCGGAAGCATAATTCCCCAAACCAGGGGAATGTGATGCGTCTTATTATAGAGGTGACAATAACGTAGTGACGTCACCATCTATGTATAGAATGAACTATAACATTAAAAGGTTGCGCGTTTGAGGCCGAGTATTGTGAATTAAAATAAGATTTTGAGTAACACTGTCAAAACAAAACATTTATTAAGTATTTATAATACACCACACGAATGTATATGCTCTTCTTATACTACATAGTTATGTTAGTGTTCGACGTGTTTTTATCAAGTTTTGTTTCGTATTCTTAATTATTTTGGCTGTGCCGTTGTTATATTCGAAACGAATATACGCCTTTAAATAAAACAATCTCAGATTATAATAGGTAATTATCCCCACGCTTTTCGGAGAAAAAGTGGGGATTATGTGGTTATCTCCGCCGTCTGTCCGTCCGTCCGTCATGGCCACTATCTCTTCCTACACTATTAGTACAAGAACCTTGAAACTTACACACATGGTAGCTATGAGCATATGTGCGACAGTGCACTATTTGGAATTTTGATCTTACCCCTGGGTCAAAAGTTATCGGAGTTGGTGCGGGGCCGGGTCAGAGATTTTCACTCGTTGTTTTATGTTATTTTACATTTAACTTCTTCATTTCTACACCAATTAAATTGATACTGAAGATCTCTTATGACAATACGGTCAATCTCAACTATGCACGGCCCCATTACCAACCCTGGGGCGCCCCTGTGTCAAACATGTGGCGTGGGGATACGCGTCGGGCTCTGCCGCGCTATTTCTAGTTCTAGGCTATTGATACCAAAATAGTGCAGTTCAAGAGAAATTTTAATCTGCGGATCACAACAGACGATTCCGGTGGGCATAGACGTATAATTCAACGCGTTGTTTCTTCCCTGGCGACGTATGGCAGAGCACATACTTAACACGGAGAAGTATTGCAGATGTATAACAAGATAAGTATTGAAACAAAGCATCATATGGCGTCGGGAATTTCAGTTAAAAGGCACTCAATGAAGTTACATGGAACGATTATTTTCTACTGTAAATATTAATATATTGGCCGATTATTTTAAACAAAATAGAAAATTATACTGGTATAACTATTATCTATGATTTTGTGTTATAACCCCCAAATAACCGTTATCTTAGATGTTGTGTTATAACCCCCAAATAACCATTATCTATGATTTTGTGTTGTAATCCCCAAATATTTCATAGTTCATTTTATTTACATTGGTTTCCTTTTTTTACTGGCATCCGTGTGCAGTTTTCATTAATGGAACAGAACTGTGTAGGTTTTAAAAAATCTGATTCATCTTGTAAGCGTAATTTCATATTTTTTCTCAACTTCAAGGGGTGATGCTTCTGAACTTATTCTTACGTTGCTCATTTACGATAGGAGTTGAGTACTCATTGGTATGAAAACACTGTAATTTTTTTAATGTGTTTACGAACCCTCTCCCACCCTCTCACACATATATTTCACGGGCATAATAAAAACAAACAAAAAATGGTTACAATAAAACAGCATATTTATTTAAACTAAAATGTATACATCAGAACAAAAAGTTAACATAGAACACAAATAAAATAATTTGATTCTACTGGGGCTCGAACCTTGGGCCTCTCACATGTGAAGCGAGCGTGTAACCGCTACACTACGGAACAGCTTGAAAAATTACCTTCTAACAAAGATATTAATAAGCGACTGTAGTGTAACGGTTATCAATAAAGCAATAAACCGTGTAATCGCTGTCGTCTTGTAAAATTGAAGAAAATACGCGTTAACCAAAACTCGAACAGCAAAAGTCTGCGCTATTGTTAGAAAAACCACAAAATAAATATATTTTGATTATGTTTTGTTTTTATACAAAACCAGAAAGTTTCACCGGTTCGCGTATTTGCCCAGTCCCTGTGATCTTTTATTATTTCCCAGTCCCTATGATCAGTTATTAATTAAAAGAATAAGCTTTGCATTATTGGCAATAAGTGTTGTAGTAAATGTAATAGGCACAAATGCAGTACTTATTTACACTAATTTGTTTTGCCTATTTTGTATTATTGTAACATATTTTTTATCAATATATTACAATTTAACACATATAAAAATCGTTTAATCTTCCTTTAATGAATGAAAATATATAGCATCGACTTTATATTTATGCCAAATGAGTATATGGGTTAGCAATATTATACATTGATAGTATCGCTATCATATGCAAATAATTCAAGTAATATTGTTTCTCATTCATAGCTGGCTTGCTAACCATTTGCTTAATTCGTTCCATTATCGTGAATGAACATATTATGACAAAAATAATGTACTACAAATAAATAATTAAGTCACAAAACCCCCCACTCACACACCGTTTGTATAATCACTTTAGACGAAAGTTTCATATTTTCGATGACTACTTTAGAAATATGTATTTAAAATCTAGCTGGTACTCATTAACGTTTGATTGCATGTCAGCACTTGATATATTAGTTGTTCGAATATTGGCATTTTAAAATGCAAAGCAGTTCGAAAATCATGGCTGTAATAAATGAAACCTTTAATACCAATGCATTTAGTGTCCTAACAACTATTTATCCAAATACGATAGATACATCTTGAAATTCTTGGGGCATCCGCCATATTCAGGACACGGTCATACATGAATGTATGCTCAAATGATGCTGTAAGTAGTTAAAGAGCGAGTACATCAATAAATATTGTTTTGACTGATAACTAAGCTTAAGTCTAGAACATCATGCAAAACCAAAGTGCACAGGTACAATTGTATACAAATATAAAGATAAAACACACTATCTGCAATAATACCTTTCAATCTATATTCTTCTTGAACACGACTGTAGATTATTGTTGTTAAGTACAGATTATCTCCGCCAATAAAGTCTCGTGTTGACTTCAGTATTGTTAAAGGCGTTATCTTCGTGCTTCATAATGGTAAAATCATTGCGTTACCAGTATTGATTAAAGCTTTAAAATTCTACCTAAAGTTGTACCTCAGTAGTAATATTTATGCAATCAATGAACCTAAAATCAAAAGACAAATTACAGACCTGAAAGCAACAATAAAGCCAGCATTAGAAACGATATAGTTGGAACATCAATCTTTGTATAACTACTAATTTATATTAAGCACAGGGAGACTAGGGTCTCTTTAAGTATCAACATTATATTTTACTCCGCTTCAGGAGTACGCCATTCGCATTCTATTGTGTTTAAAACGTGCGTTAACTCAATTTTGACCGTGTAAAGAAGACCTAAGTGTGTTCATTCAAATGCATATTGTTATGTGTTAGTTTTTGCGAGTTTAAACTGTGCATCTGATCTACATTCTATATATACATTGCAGATGATTTAGACAAAAGCACGAATGCAGTAAATTTGAAAAATTTTAATAGAAATAGTCAGGCATGAACTCACTTGTTCAGAAAGTCTTTATTCAAAATGATTTTTTTTTGATAATCATCTTTAAGCCTTCTGTTTTCTGAATTTCTATTTCAATTGATCAATACTGACAGAATAAACCTTCATATAATGGAATAATTTGTATAATAATGACCCGGATGCGATAGGATATTTGTTTCTAATAGGGTTTCGAAATAGTTTTTCATTGTTTTCAAAATCAAAGCTATGTTATACTAATTACATTTCTCCAGAATTATTAGACATAAACATGATCTGGATTATTGAATCATTTTGATAGCTTTTGTTGAGCCACAAATCTTGCCTTAAAACTGCATGCAAACACCATCAATTTGCATATATTGTCCATTTTACAATATTATTGCGGTCTAATTATTGGATGTCAACCATGCTTAAGAAATCATAGACCAGAAATCGTAATGCATTTATCAACTTCAATAGTGATTATTTTAATTGAATAATTCGTTAGATTGTCCAAACTTTAAAGTCACTATCACGCTCACCAATACATACGGCTACTGTATTATGCTATATAAAAACATTCGACAACAAGTAGTACCATACGATGGTTAATTACAATAGGAAGACCCTAAAAACAAGTAACATTGATGTAAAAACGTTATATTACAAGCATTTGGCAAGTTTTAAGCATCTAAATATCGTCCCACGATGTAATCTACTTTCGCTTTCGAGTCAGGATGGGATTCATTCGGGTTGCGTTCATTTGCATAATTTATACAAGCCATTTTCGCATTCGCTAAGTTCCAGTTACCAAGAATTCATTTTGATTTCACAGAAAGATCATTCATGAGAGCTACGTCATGCTTCCGACGCTTACCGTATCCAATCTCGTGTTCGCCCGTAAATGTTCGGATATTTCACGGGAGATATAAATGGAATTATTTGTGGCCACAAAAAAATAAAAACGAGCATTTTGTATCTCGTTAAATCAATTCTACCAGACAACATCTAACGTTGAAATTTTGCATTTTGCTAAAAGTAACATTGATTTTTTATGGGTTAGCTTTATTTAACGAAATATTCGATATTTTTTAGCGTGATTGTTACTTTAAACGCGACTGATGCATTGCAATGCGACGTAACCGTTAGAATTAAAATACCGGTATACAAACAAAAGTGTTGTACAAACACACACACAAAGTGTAAGTGTTGTACAAACAATACGTTTATCAGCTCAAAACGCCATGCCTGGCTATTGATGTGATTTAAGCCTCGTTTAATATCTATTTTCTATCTGAGTGAACCCTAAACAAGCATTTTTACAAGAATTAAATATGTTAGGATATCACTCACGGTTTGACAACGGAAGAACATTTAGAGCAGTCAACATTCGTCTGCAACAGAAAAATGGGTGCATTCGTGTTGTTTACTCGCATATAAAGGAAGCAATGTCGTTTATCTTCAATAAAAGGGTTACTGCGTATATGCAATAACATTCATGTTGCGCCTCACTTATTAAATATATTATTCTTAATAATCTTGTTATACACGTACTTGCACTTAAAACGCTGATCAGAAACAGATAGTTCCCGTTGCAGGTGAATGGCGTTAAATATATTAAAAACTTGTTATTAGCAGACTGTTTTAAAATATGTTTTCATGGATCATGTAATTTAAAACATCGAATGGTAAAATTGCATTCTAACGAGAAAATACTTGGATTGGTTTGTTGTTCCAGTGATGTTTAATTTATCAGAAACGTTTACATTTCAAAGCAGAAATGAACAATTAACATGATGGTTGTTTACCTTAAAAGCTTGAATTAATATTCCATCGAAATAAACGTATGCATAACAATTGCACATGTTCTGCAATCTCACTGTCTCATTAGATAACACATTTTTGAAGCCTGTTTAACGGAGTGCTTTTGTTCTGACACTGATAACGTATTGATGGCTACCTTTGAAGCACATGAACCCGGTTGTATGTACTATTTGTATTGTATGTCCATATTTATTCGTGTAAACCTTTTTACAGACATGCTCTGTGCATACAGTTGTTCGCACGTACCTTAAATTAGAGCGCGATGGACTCCGTCAACCAATCACTGAAAAGTAACGCGCCTCAGTCATAACAATGTCTTTGAAAATAAAAAAGATTGAATATATACATGACAGCGCCGTAGCCACGCTGAGGCACACCGAGGCAGTTGCCTCGGCTAAAATTTGCTGAGCAATGTTGAGATAACGAGAAAAAAAGAAAAATTAATGTCAAAGAATAAAATCTATATAAAAAATTGAGGCAATAGAATGAGTTTTAGGCACTATGATATTCACAAACACATATTATCATTGAGTACAATTGGTTCATGTTGAGGCAGATAATTATTTCATTTTAATAACTTCAATTGATGCCAAATGGCTCAGCAAAATGATTAGGAAAATACGTATATTAAACAAAGCGTCGCACTGTACACTTTGATGTTACAATCATTGTGGACATCGGAACGTACCGAGCGAGGATCGGGTGTTTTACGGCCAGGTCTGGGTCTACTTTGGACCTAGACACACTTCGGGTGGTTGGCGTTTTTGCCTTTATTGGAATTCTCCTCTTTATTGCCGGCGTCGAGTTTAATCCGGGTACTACGCCGGGACCGTTTCAGGCGGTAAGGATCTTTGTTTACATTAGACTTTTCAAATTATGATATTACGCGTATTAAACTTTTTTGATATAAAGAAGTTCAAGTCTTTTCTGTTTAATAGTCAATGAAGTTGATGATAGAACGTTAATGATAGAACTGTCAACTGCCAGAAAATGATGACGCAGTGCTTAAACAAAATGTTACACAAGAAAATTGAAAAAATGGCCAAACACTTTACTGATTTAAGTTAAATATGTGTACTCCTCAAGATAAGCAATATGCTCCTGTGACGCAATCGGTAAGGCGTCAGACTCTGGATCCATTGTTCACTATTATATTGTCACTGCGTTGGTTCGAATCCCGGTAGGGCCGTGTAAATTCCATCAATGATCCTTTTTATATGTGTTTTTGATTGATGGAATCTAAATGGAAAAACAAATCGTCTACGAATTTTTTTACGGTAAACTTGTCTAAACTACAACAGCAAGTTTGCGGAAGCTGATTAGATGTTAACTTTATAAATAATAGTTTGTATTGGTTCTTGTACATGTGAGCTTAGATTTAGCACATTGCGAAGGCTAAAAACGTGGACACGTTCTACTATGAAAGAGGAACTGCTTAATGGCATCGCTTTAATGTTTGTGCATAAACACATTCCAGTTGATCGAAAACAAATTCTTCAAATGTGGGATTCGACTGGAGACAGGAGAGTTGAATTAGCGTTCAATGAGATTGATATCTAAAAGTTGAAGAATAATAAAACATATTCATGAAACATTATTCGCTAAAATGTTTGATAGACTTGTTTCTTCATATTATAAGGTAGATCTATTTTATTCTAGTGTTTCAATAATAAATATGTAAAGCACATTATACTATCCATATACATACAATGGCTTGTATGAGAGAGCTGCGTCTCAATTTTTTCTTTTTTCTATCTGACTTCTTTTTCTGTAGTTAAGTTTGTTACATCATTGTCACTTCAAACACCGTTTATGGTACCAGAATATCAAATTGACAATGAACTTGTAGCAGATTTTTTTGTTAACTTTATTGATACCAAACAGTAATATGTAGCGTCCACGATTCCGATAATTTAGCTATAAAATGTAGTATACATGGCCTTTAAAACGCACCAGAGGCGTTCTAGGTATAAACACAATTACGGGGGTGCATGCACCCGGACCCCCATTAAAGGACCTAAGATACTGCCTCGGCTTAAATTTGGGTCTGGCTACGGCACTGCATGAAAGTCTTTAGTACATAAAATCATTTTTTTAAAGATGCGCTAGTAATCTCGATTTTTTGTTTCGTTGTTATAACTACTTTAGGTTCCGATCGTGTTATTTTGAATTGCAAAGAGGGAGCGAAATTCCAGCCCAATGTAATCATACTCTACGTTAACCCATTTATGCCTAGCGTATAGAAAAAAGGCCTTGGCAAACAGCGTAGACCCAGATGAGACGCCGCATGATGCGGCGTCTCATCAAAGTCTTCGCTGTTTGCTTAAAGGAATTTCTGTTAGAAATATTCTAAATATAATAAATATACTAGACATCCCTAATTTTGGAAATATATTGATCCAATTAAAAAGGATGGGAGAGTCCACTAGGCATAAATGAGTTAATTAGTAGGTTTCGCTTATATAAACTGAATGTCATTCGCTATATCTGTTTATTTCAAGAATTTAAGGAATTGAACATACTTAACAGAAAATGATAGACCTGCATATTTATGTTAGCTAGAAATTACTGAACGAACTTATCAAAACGTTTGCACAGATATAAATACGAAAATATCAATTTAGCCCAAAATGCCTTCTTGTATATTAGTTATTCACATGCAGATCTGTTACTTAAACTCATTTATATTTAAGAACGAATAGTATTGTTAATTCCTATTAAGTTCATTGAGTCTTCGACATTATTTTTCACTATTATATTCACAACGACTTGACTTACTTATAATAAAAGAATATAACAGTCTAACATAAATATGTGCATTATCTATGGAAATGTCATTTAAATAATTTGTTAAAATGTACACGTTCATAAACACGTCATATTTGTACTCGTCCAAGCAATTAAAATAGGGGAAAACCCGATAAGGAATATTAAACACATATATAAGTTTACGTATATCTTAGTGCAAATATGAAGTACCGTGTATACACTGTATTGCTTACATGATTTTTATATTTAAGTATAATTAATATAATCCCATTCCTTTTGTCGCTTAACAATATGGGTTTGTGTTTTGGATTTGGAAGTACGTTTCAATATGTGACATGTTAAGTAACGAGTTAAACATTTCACCATATGTTACAATACATATATTACTTGTTTTCATTTAGTCGTTTAAAAGGGATACATCTTTTATTTTAGAGCAAACATATATCTCTTTCTAAAATATATGAGTGGCGGTTTTCATCAAAATTTGCTTTTGAGCTCCTTTAGTCATTCGGTCCCTATATAAAGCTTGAGTAAATACATATGCACCATTTGACATGTAGTTTGAGTTATTTTCTCACATTTCATAACATCCTATTTATAGTATTGTTCTAGTTTTGTTATGCGCATTTTTGTCAATGTTAGATATATTATATTTTTACCAAGTACACTTACTAAATAATATAATTGATTTCTTACAATACAAGTTACGTAAGACTATGTCACGTATGTGTATGCCATAAACATGTATCTCTGTCATCTGAGTTCTGATATCTTAAATATTGAGAGCTTATGCGTTTGTTCGAAACATTTGAGGCCCACAAAACGGTTTGTAGGTATGCCAATGCTTTTTGAAGAATGAGCAAAATTAATATGCCATTCAATTTCTTAACATCCAACTATTACAAACACACACTCACACATACCATCATTGGTTTCATGGAATAAAAAGCTCACACAACCTGCAGAAAAAAAGAGAAACTATCCTGCTTTCATTTCGTTTTGTATTGCGTCGTTAGATAAATTTATTTTAAATTGGTATCACAATTCGATAAGAAACTAAGGCGTGTCACTAAATTGATATTTTTATAAATTGACCAATATTAACTTCATTTAAATATATTACCGTTCCTACTTGGATGCTTTTACTTAGTTGAAAAAAGTGAAAGGCATTTATGTTAAGCATGCCAAATGTCACGTGACGTTCCGAAACGGGCATTGGGATCGGCAATGTAATCATTTGCAATTCAGTTCATTTACTATTTAATTAAATATTTGTAGCGCAATTTTACCTTTGTATAAGTTTAATGTATCTCGCTCTGCTGACTGCGTGGGAACAAAGTCATTAGCATAATTCGGTAAACGTATCTTTCAAATAGTTATTGATATATTGCGGCTACATGTGCTAAAACCAAGTAATTAACTAGTATAGGTTAAAGTGTCCTTCAATTATTAATAAAAACCATGTCTGCTAAGACCCAATATGCCTTTTTTTTAACGCAAGATAAACAGTCGTTTACAATTTCTTCAATTATACGTTTACCCATCCGGTATATTTTATTTATTATACTATTGACCCACATAGAAAGAATATCCAAAGTTTATATTTGAACATAGTTATTCAACAACTTTTCACCTTCAAGTTTGGACTTGTTTCATATATCAACAAGATAAGTATTGATGCAAAGCATCAAAGGGCGTCGGGAATTTCAGTGTAAAAGGCACTCAATGAAGTTACATGGAACGATTTTTTTTCTACTGTAAATATTAATATATTGGCCGATTATTTTAAACAAAATAGAAAAAGATACTGGTATAACCATTATCTTTGATTTTGTGTTATAACCCCCAAATAACAATTATTTATGATGTTGTGTTATAACCCCCAAATAACCATTATCTACGAGTTTGTGTTGTAACCCCCAAATATTTCATAGTTCATTTTATTTACATTGGTTTCCTTTTTTACTGGTATCCGTGTGCAGTTTTCATTAATGGAACAGAACTGTGTAGGTTTTAACAAATCTGCTTCATCTTGTAAGCGTAATTTCATATTTTTCTCAACTTCAAGGGGAGATGATTCTGAACTTATTCTTACGTTGCTCATTTACGATAGGGGTTGAGTACTCATTGATATGAAAACACTGTAAAAGTTTGAAAAAAAAAATTGAATGAAAACTGTAAATTGTATAAAGAAGCTGCATTTCACAATACTTTGAAATTCAGTAAAAGATCATAATAGATTTTTTGCTCCGATATTCATCATTTTCAATAGGGTTCGAGTAATACTGATATAAAACACTTAACAAGTTTGGAAAGATTCAGACGAAAGTTGTGAAATCTTTTAAACAAGTGGAAATTGTTTATTTTTTCAAATTTAATAGAAACAAATTCTGGACTTATTGTCCCGTTGTTTCTCATTTAAAATGAGGTAAAAATGCTCATTGATATGAAGACACTGTAAGTTTGGAAAGAATCTGATGAAAAATGTTGACATAATCACCTAACCAAGCAGTTTTTCAGTTTTATTTTTAAATTCAAAGAGACATGATTCTGGACTTATGGTCCGATATTGCTCATATAAAGTTTGGGTTGGGTCCTCATTGATAAAAAAAAACCTTTGAAATTTTGGGAACAATCGGATGAAAATTTTGGACTTCGAACAAGGATTTCAAAATTTCTCAAATTCCAAGGAAGATAACTATGGACGTAATGGTCGGATAATGCTAAAGGGCCCATACCACCTGGATAGTAGTAATACGTGTCGCGCTTCGCGCTCTATATGTGGTTCTTAAAAAAAAAAACTCCGAGGAGTGCCTGACTCTAGAGAAACGGGTTTCTGGGACACAGCTCCTCCTTGATAAGCGGCTGCTTCCTTTATCGCAACTCATTGTTACAATCAATAATACGTGTCGCGCTTCGCGCTCTATATGTGGTAGGGATATCCTATGATAGACAACCATAAAAATACATGGATAATAGATGTGTTGTTTGCATTTATTTGTTATTATAAAAAACACGTGTATTTTTATAAGATATTTAAGTGATGTAAGAAATTTTAATTAACGTTGTCACCACGTTGCATCCATCAATTTTATTAAAAATTTCCAATTGTAGTAAAAAGATTTTAAAATGTCTACATAAAATAAAGCTTTATTATATTTATTAACCTGACTGAAAAAATTGTCAGCTGCCGAACTGTTTCGTTCGTGCCGGAACCCGGGATTGAACCGGGGGGGGGGGCATTTAGATGACTGTTGCGTAAACAACTTTAGTCTAACGCTCTCCCAACTGAGCTATTCCGGCTGACATTCACTTATGTATTGCTATGTGGTGAAGTTGTGTATAGCGATCGTTATTATATATCTATTAATAAACTAATACATTGTACGTTTTCGTACCGCTACGCCTTCCAATAAATTTGCATGCGCGATAGGTCGTTAAATATCGTACTAAATTGATTCTCCACTAAATAAGCAAATTAGAAAAACCACAAAATAAATATATTTTGATTATGTTTTGTTTTTATAAAAAACCAGAAAGTTTCGCGTATTTGCCCAGTCCCTGTGATCTTTCCCCTGTGATCAGTTGTGGATCAGTTATTAATTAAAACAATTAGCTTTGCATTACTGGCAATAACTGTTGTAATAAATGTAATAGGCACACATGCAGTACTTATTTACACTAATTTACACAAAAAATCACCACTATGCAAGATATCCTTAAAACAAAAATATATACATTGATTCGTAAAATAATTTCTCCTCCCATAAGCGAAAAAAAATGCATTACATACTAGTCGCCGCCCTCCAGGGCGACGCCAATAATACTTCAACATGTTTAAATGCAGAGACGTAATGCACACTGGCTTGTGACGTCATGCGCATTGTCTTGTTTGATTGGCTTATATATTTCTCTAATCCTACGTAGGTCAATTTGTTTTTTGCACAGACAATTTACCCCTAAACTGTACCATATTAAATTAGGTTTAATGCAAAAATATGTCACACATATATTGTAATAATATAATAGATGTGTAAAATATACGCATGTAGTGTCACGACTAATTTATATAATTGTGATTTCCCGAGGGTATTACCGAGAGTAAATCATTAATACAGTGTTGAAATATTCGAAACAATCTTGTCAAATAAAATAAGCGTTTTTGATCTACGATATTAATGAAGAAAGCACGAATAAATTGCAAGCGAAAACATAAAGTGTCAACTCACCTTATGGACAAGAAGTTCTCTGCAGTCGATGACACAATCAAATGACGCTTTTCTGTTTTTATAGCTAAATAATGGCTGACAATAAGGCGTATTTAATTGTTCGGATGAGCGCACACACTTGAATTTGAATTGTTATTGCCCAATTTCACCTCCGGCATTCTGGGACGATGTCGCGTGGTTGCCTTCAAGGAGAAGACCGGCACCTCCACTCAAAACTTATGCAGAGTCATCAGATTAGGTTTCATTAGCCAGTTGGATGACTGGATGGAAATCCGTTCAACATAATTTTCAGTGCATGTTGGCATTGCTGGACCATCTGCAAAATAAGCGCCATGGCAACTTTGTCTCTCCTGCTGGATGAGGGTGCTTGTCTGCTACAGATATGCAGGGCCTAATTGTTGTAGGCGTATTCCTTATGACCAAACCAATAAGGCGTTAATACTATTTGCTAACACACACTGACTGGTATGGAAAACAATTTTGAACACATATGAATGTTAAGTAACTTTTCATTACAAAGTATACAATTTAAATTAATATTGCACATCAAACAAATATGCTGTTCTAACGTTTGATCTAACCGTATCCGCAGTAGCAGTATTCGCGGTAACATAAGTAGCGGCCTGTTAGCAGTGTGTTTCAAATGGTACAATTTATAAAGTAGTAATACTAACAGTACATAATAATGTTTGCGCTCATTTTGCCGACGTTGAAGTATAAGCAGCATCAACAATAGCAGGATCATTAGTAGTTTTTATTCTGGCAGTGTTATAGAAGCAGGAGCTTTAAAAGAAGAAGCAGTAGCAGCAATACTAACAATGAAAATAGCATAGCGGTTGTTGCTGTGACTGCTGTCTCATTTGCAAATCAATAATATAAGCAATAATTGTAAAATTATGAAAAGCATCGTCAGTTGTATGGCCACAATTTAAACAACAATAGTGGCATTAATGTCTACCGCGTAGCTTGAAATAAGGCAAATGTAAAATCCTAGCAGTTATACAATTTAAGTATAGTTTAAATAGTTGGAAGAACTTACTTTTGATCAGACAGTTCGAGTATTCCACAACAAGAAGACAAAAACAGCCAAACGTGTAAAATCAAAAAAGCTGACGGCATATTGGCGATACACACAATTAACGAAGAATGTTTTATCATATCACATTATACGGTATTCATTTAATACAACTCTGACGATTTTTTGGCCTTGCACATGAAGGAGTTTATTGATGAGCGTTTTGATGGGGTATATTTCGATACTGAATGTTCGCTTTTAAGTGAAATGATGTGTTGATGCATCTTTTGTGTTTCTCAACATAAATAATGTTTCACGATTACCGTATATCGCTTAGATATCACTGGTGAAACTTATATATTCTTCGTTTCAGTATTTGATGAGCTAAAACTGTCGTGAAGTTTAACAGGATAATACCATTGTAATCCATAATAGAATAATACCATTATTTAGAAATACCGGCACCGCAAAAATTGAATGAACATATTTTAAAATTTGCCATGTTCGGTTTGTATGCGATTTGCTCTTTAATTTCGTTGATCACAAATACATCAGCACAAAATCATTCCTGTCATCAATTTAACTCCCTCCATATTAAGCAAATGACATTTGACAAACAATAAGAAATACTCCAGGAATGCATGGCAAACACAAACACGCATCAATAAAACTTGGAGATAGCCTTTGAATTGTACATGCAAAACATAGCTTTTGATTGGGAGAGGGGTAAAATCAGTTTAAGTGACCCTAAATCTCACGCTTAGCATAGAGATATTAATAACAAAAAATGAGTGTTACCGAACGTTAACCCCATAGTATCAAAGTCACATCAATCGGCAAGAACATAAATAAATGGCGCCCTCGATAGCGTGATGGTTCAAATATTTAATCGTTAAGCGAGTGAGTAGTGGTGATTTTCCGTGTGATCGCTGGGACGTGGCACAAATAATCAATGGACCAGACAATTTGAATATTTTCCGTAAAGGGTTACACAATGATCATTCCAGAGATATTTCTTTATAAAATGTGAAGAAGTCTTTTGAAGAAAACTTTGACGTATGGACGTTCTCAGCTAAGCGACACCTAGCAATAACTACGCTCGAGAAGTTGTTTGTTCAAGCGATTCTCACCTATGCGTCCCCGTTCCAGGAAGAATGATAGGTTTGCTGGTGGTCTCCGTACCGGACAGGTACGGTGCCTTCCGGGTACACTGGCTTTACCGCCCCTCCCACACACACAATACAAGACCACACCTCAATGTGAAATATTTCGAAATCAACTAAAAAGCTGGAAATTGCAGCTATATAGCAAACTTCGTGCCATATTTCGTGAGCCTATTCAGCAAATAAGGTAGGATTAATGGGGCACACTCCTGGTCCTTACATAATACAGCCTCCGATGCAGAAGGGCCTGTCGAACTTCACAAACACATACACATTCATACACTTATTCTTATCAAAAGGTTTTCATTTAAATGACAATTTATTACATTATACTTAATTATTCATGCTTATTGTCCTTCAAACATAATTAAATACCAACATATTTATTTACCAACACCTATATCAACGTGCACTGAACATATCAAAGCGTGTCTCTTTTGCCAGTGTAATAATTCATTGAAACGTCGTAATATCGTCTCTGCATTATTATCAGAGTGACCCCAAAAAAATATAAGTGTGTGTCTTAAATGTGATTTAATTTCTCAATTGAACCGCCATTTTGACGTTTTTTGCGAAACAATCCAGTACCTAACCTGAACACCTTAAAAATGTGTTTTATTTATTGTCTTCATATAATTCATCCGAACTGGCTCATGCACATTCAATATTTCTATTGTATACCCATTTACCCGATGTCACTTTCTGTTAAACAGTTTTGAATTTATTTTCTCCTGAAAGTTAAAGTATTTCTTAATTTTTCTTATCGACGAAGACCGACGTCTCTTAATTGTTATATACTACTAATTATAAAGGGTTTCACCACTACATAAATTTTTTACAATTTATTCTCAAATAACTAAAAGGTTTGTAGTTGTTGTATCCCTTCAAAAGTAACATAAAGCATATGATATGAGAGAATGACGTTATTTAGTTGTCAAATTAGTATACAAAACTACACCTAAAATGGCTAACTTAAAGGAAAAAGCACCGCCTAACCATCATGCATACATAAGTCAACAAGAAAAAACTTAATATACAAATGTAATATTAAATTCATTTTGGATAATACAAATAAATGAAATATTTCACCACTAAAGATGTCGGTATAGATCATACAAATCAAACTCATCAGCAAAAGATCATATCTTGTTCACGTTAAATAGTAAACAACTGTTCATATCCGTGTTTTTCTAATTGACACATCGATGAAACACTTGCGTCCTAAGTATGGTAAAATACATGACCTTTGTATTTCATTAAATATTAAAAGTGGTGACTGAGAGATCCGCAATGTTATCTTGAAAACGTGTACCAGACTTATTGATAACTCTGATTATCTCGTATAAGTGGTATGATTTTCAATCGGAACTCATTGTATGATCGGTGTTCGAGAGATCCGCGATCGTAGCATGCAAACCGGAAATGAACTGATTAAAACACTGACTTTCTCGTAAGTTTGAAATAAGTGATGCGTAAAAAGTCGTCTGTGAAGGGCATCTTAATTTAGGCCTATACCATAAAAGCAAATTTAAAGTTGATTTAAACCTACGCGTTAACAAATATTGGCCTTGTATTTACACTTTACTTTCGGCTTTACATCTCAGTTTCAAATTGATCTCTGGTTGAGGGACTGATCGTGAGCATAGTGGTGTGTAACCCAGTGTTTTATTTTGAAGAAATCGAGGATATTCCAGTATGGCACGTGGCAACGGAGATGTTGAGGCGGTAATCAGTGCTGCAAGTATGTACATACAACCTTTAAATTGCATGAACAATAAAAGATGTATATACGCTAACTATTCCGAATACAATTATGTACCATTGCATTCGATTTGTCAACTGTTTGATGTTTGAATAGCAGTATATTATCACACAAATAAATGCTGATCATGTTCTATAGTGGTTTGTATCGTTCTTGTTTTAAAACATTTTAACATAAACCTAAAATTTTATTTGAATAAACTGGTACGCTTAAATAATAATTATGTGTTACCGTACATAAAATAAATGTCCTTTTTCGAACGTTTTGTTCATGAAATGATGGTTTTACACAATCTATTCGTGGAGCCAAAATCAATTCGACATACTAGAGTGCGTATATATTCGTTTATATAGTGTAATACGTCAAATAGAGGTAATATTTGTTTAATGCTCCTAAAATAAAACTATTAAAACGAGTCTGCTATTTTAATAATTGAGAGCATCAGAAACATGGTTGTCGTTCAAAATATTTGCTACGAGTATTGTTTCGGTTGGATTGCCTCAGCTTGTTTATGCAGGTTAATGTGTGAGTAATAAAGGCATTGATACGTTAAATGTAACATTAAGTTCTGATGTAAAATATAAATATAATATCAATCTAACAACATATCAAACAAGTAAAAGTGAGTATATTTGAACTCATTTATTCAACACAGATACAATGTTAATGAAAACGAAAATAGAGTTGTGTACAAGTCCAAAAATATTCCTTTGTACAACAAACAACTTATACATATACGCACTACATTTTAACTGGTTTTATCTCCTCATACGTGTGTACACATCCGTTCAGACAACATATAAACAAACTTTTGGTTAAGCAATAAATACAAGTAAACGTATCGGTATCGGCGTAAACGTTAACAAATGAACTAAACCATATTTGATTTGTGGAGACTATTTAACGATTGTTAATTAAATTTAATATATGTTCCTGTTCATATGCAATTGTTGAATTGATGCAAATAGTCTTTTGACATTTAAGTCGAATATACTCATGTTCAGCATAGTATTGCATGGGTAATCTTGTCTTCTAAGAAAAAATACATTTAAAGTCACAATAATTGAAATACAAAATTTAATCCAGCAAAATTGTAAGCGGCATACAACACATTTAAAATTTCGTATAACAATGTTCACAATGATAGTCTCATCGTTTAACATATTGCGAATGGATACTCAATTTTCAACAAACTGAACAATAAAATGGGTCTGTATGATTCAATATAACTTATATATAACGTGTGGAGTCTAACATCTCATCGGGCATCATCGTGTTTTAATTGCAGTAATGTAATGGGTACCTCTTTGCACTGATAACGCTTTGTGGTTTAAAAGGTCTGAAGTTTTACGACACAATAATATCATATTAAGCTCGCAAAAACGAAAATACTTGCCAACCCCTCGCAACGGAAACTCTTTGTCCCAACACTGCTTATTTTCGTAACCTTGCAATAGCAAAGTAATTTACATTCGAGGATTTTTGGAAGACCCTTGTCTGTGAGACGATTATTTTGCGCTTTTGTACTTTATCATTTGTCAAAACACTGATACGAGTTACGTCATATAGCTCAAGCCTTAATATTTTAAAAACGCTTGTAATGTATAAATGAGCAACATTGAGTAACGTGAGTGTTATTGCTAGTTGTGTAAAGATAATCGAACATAAATTAATGTTATAGTCATTTATAACGTAGGAAACAGTATATTAAATGATTTACAAATAGTAAACAACATTTTCGTAACGTATGCCTATAAAAGAGGGTCTACGTAGTCGAGCTAAAATGCACGTGCACCATTTTATTAATACATTTAAATATATACACACTTATTCGACATGTCTTTGTTGCTCTCCTGTTTCAGTGATATGTTGCGGCCTGGTCATCGTCGTGATCCTGGGACTGGGATTGGGCATTGCCAAGATAGTCATGGGTGAGTGAAGGAACGAAAAGTTATTTACGAGGGAGGTCAAGGTCAAAAACTCAGTGTTGCTACAATGGTGGTGGTTCATATAGGCGACCCGAAGGGTTAACGTTCCACTTAAAGCGCATTATAGCATGGTAGGTTGACACCCTACAAGATAGATGTTTTTCGTACCAGTGAGTCGTTTTAAGATTGTACATTTAAGAATTATTTAAACATAACCTATTTAGCAACATGTCGTATCAACGGCCCTAAACACGATTTAACATGACTTATACGATTCATAGCAGAGCTGCATATCGTGTAAGATACTGTGTATAAAGTCTTATATATAGTTACCTATGGGCATATATTCCCAGCATACTTATTTGGAGGATGAACTCTCTTTCCTAGTCACCTATAGCAACATATCGGTTCACGGTTAAGAAGAATGGTGTTGGTTTCATGGCCACATGAAAAAGTCACACATTTCTGCATACTTGATATTTCTAACTGAAGTAACACAGGCTGTCAAATATTCTCAATTCCAGCTTGGCATTCGTTCATTTAAAGTCTACTAAATATTTAAACAGGTTAACCAATTTGTCGGAGGTTGCCTATACAAACAAATTAATTTATTATCTATATTTGTAGATTGAACTTAAAGGATATTTTAGGGCCATAGCCATGTTTATACATCGAATAGTCCGTGGTCAGTCAGTACAATGCTTGTACGCCGTGGGAAATATATGCGTTCAACTTGGGTTTACAATTGACCTTTCGACAGCCGATTGATTGACAGGCTTATTAACCAATCAGATTACAGCATAGATTAGGCCCGTTACTATCCGCCATTTTGTCCGTCAAACTCGCCGTTGTCCGACACATAAGCTTATACGTAATTCTGTGTTTTAAACAAAGAAAATGGTTGAAAGGTGCTGTTATGGCACTTGTTATTCAGACACAAGGTATCCAGAACGGTTAAAAGATGGAAGTACGTTTTTTCCGTTCCCTCAACCGGGTACTAATCTTGAAAAATTCAAACGTTGGATTCGTCTTTGTGGTCGTCCACACGAACAGCTTAATCTCAACATATTAAGCGATCGCCCGAAAGCAAAACACAGTCGTTATAATAAGATACTACGCGAAAATAGAAAATGTAAGTTTTGCAACGGACACGTTATAAAAAAGAGTATAACTTTGTACTTGTTTATCCTCTATATAGACAAATTAGAAAGGAACATTTAAAACCATTTTTCAAAGGTGGCCAACGTTAAATAAATTTGACATTCTAATGCAGTCGGCAAATAAATAAGACATTATAAACTTTGCTAGATTTTTTTAATGCTAATGAAATCGTAATAATAAAGACAATCAGTTATTATTTTTAATAATATCACATAGAATAAAACATTTTTTATTTCTTTCGGTTTAAGTCTTCCAAATTTAATGTAAGTTAAGAAACTATTTTCAAAAGCGCAAGTAATTATCAATAGGGGCCAATAAGTGTCATTTTACACCATATGTGGGCTTTCTTCTAATCCGTTATCAAAACAGATGCCGCAAACTGTGAATGACCCTTTGAAAACCCGGTCTGATTAGCGAGTTTTTTTGTACATGAAAATTCTTTCAACTTTTTATATTTTAAACATTGCAGAAGATAGTTTTCGAGGAAATAATAATATATAATAATATATTGTGTATGTTACTTTTTTGACGACTTTGACTTTGTTATACGATTATAACAATGCGCATGGGTCATTTTGACCAAACGCATTGTAGATATGTGTTATATCGGATTTCAATAAAAACGTTCTTCGTCTTCTATTATAATAAATTTACTTACCTGTGCCACATTTGCGATGTTGCCATCGGTTGCAAAAATTAACGGCTTTTAATTAAAAAACTGAAACATCTATTACTCAAGGAAAAATATTGTGACTAACGAACAATTCATACTGTATGCGATAATTGGCGATAATTTTGCCGACTTTGATGATAAATTTAACGGCTTTTAAGTAGACTAATAAAAAAGTTTTGACTATTTAATAGATATGATAATTATATTCAGCACCACTATTCAATGATAATAAAAACTATTGTATGGCCTTTCTGGTATACCATGAGGCCTTTTTGGTTCACTTATGCGGCCGATTCGCGTAGCCATTTTTATGACGGACTTCGGCGGAGTGACCCCCCTTGAAATCGGTGGGCGTGGCTTCACTCTCGCTGTCGAAAGGTCAATTAATTACCGTGTTAAGGTAGGTTCGATTTGTATTTCGAGTATTAATATTATAAGCTTCAATTCTGGACTGAGTGTAACAATCCTAATAATGGTCGAGCTTTGTTCGCGCATCTACAACGCAATTCAATGTCAATAAGTCGTTTCTAGCCAAATAAGAAGAGGCAATCCAAAGTTAACAGTTTTTCTAAAACGTTTTCAGAAATATTGTGTTTATTTTCCAAATGAACAAAAATACTGATATATGACAATGATATCCTCTTACGATATGCTATGGTGTCCTACGTTTGAACACAACAAGAACACCTAGAGCTTAATATTGAGTCATTCATTTTCCCTGTATACGCAGCTCTGTGACCGAAAATTGCCTTTTATAATCAAATACAAAGGAATGGTAAAGGCTTTGTTAGTTTGGGCGTTAGCAAGCGTATGAATAACAATTGTAAATCATTGTATTCGGACGTAAGTGATGAACATGTTATGAAGGTATTCCCTTTCAGATTTTACTTGATACCATTATGTATCCTCTGTATGGTATAGAAACGTTGGCCTATAATAAAGGTACTATTACATGTATGAGCAATCAAATATCACATTTCTCTGTAGCGGCGACCAACAAGGTTCCTGTAGGCAGTGATAAATGATACCTGTATTGCTCTGTTTACCTATTAAATTGTAAATGCAATGTGGTACAAGGAGAGCCACCTTATTTTGTAGGTACATGTATCAACTATAGATAAAGATAGGACCGCAAAGGTGGATGTGGAATGCCAAGGGCTATTTCGCAAATCCGTAAGCTTTCTTTAAGTTTTTCCAGAGACACCAAGTGTTGGATTTTTCCAGCGAATGGATTTGAGAGTGTCTCTAAAAGCTCACGGTGTCTATAGATGATTTTATTGGAATACATTGCAGACGGTATTACTCACGTTCATTAATTGATAGACATGCAGACTGTTTAGGAAGATACTCTTCACTTAATGTTTCAATTTCTACATAACATAATTATAGTCTTTCAAAGCTGAAACACTTTTTGAAAGATATACATTTCCCGCTAAAATTCACGTCAAGCAACTTCACATAGTTCGCCCTAAATACTATTGAGTTCTTTCTTTCTTGATAACCTTACTCTCTAAGGTTACATCATGCTCTGATGACTGTCAACTAAACATAAAATACAATCTTGCTCATTATAAGTGTCATGGCTTCAATATTCGTTAGTTGCTGCATTAATACCACAATACCTTGTTTTATGTGGATTTATCTCCTTCTCCAATTTCTCTCTCAACCGACATATCCTCAAGTTTGCTGTAGACCCCATTGTAACCATGTTGTTTCTCGTTGCCGCACTTGTAACTGACTGATACCGTGGACTCGAGATACCAATATGGTTGGTTGTAAGACACATGTGTGTTTGCTTTCAGCGTACCGCCCTACTTTATCACTATAATAACATGAAATGTTATGTAATATCTCAACGCTGCAATACAGGTTACAATATAGTAAAAGATTTCCTACACAAATTCAATGTAAATGCAATAACTTTAACGAAAAATAAAGTCAAACTTTTGCGCATAGAGACCCTCATAACCATACCTTTTCTCGAAGAGCATTCCAAGCCGAATTGATTTAAGCAATAAAAAAGATAGGTCACGCGACATGTAAGAAAGAACTCGCCACGAATCAAAAGTCACTGTTTTACGGCCATCTATTTACCGGCTTCTATCCAGTTCATGAGGGTTTCCCGCCATCTGTCAAAGTCTTATGTAGTCTCCACTCTTCAGATAAAAGAGTGAATTTCTAGTAAACAACAATGTTTTCCCTGCCACATGCACACAGAAATATACTAAAATAAAGTCATGGCAAGTGACCCTACAGAGAACCGTGTCTTCAAATAAATGATGTTCATGTTTTTAGAGAGTATAGCATTGCACTCCAAAAAGATCTAGTATATTGTAACCTAAAGGAAAAATATCTTCTGATTAAAATGTGTTTTTCTTGCATATTCTTATCTTCCTATTCATATTGCACACATGTAATAAGTTTGGCTGGATTATCTGTCCGTTTGGCCATTTTTTTTCATATTTTCACACGCAGGTGTTTTCGGTCCAAAGAAGGCCATTTTAGGCCTGTTAAAGCTTAAATGTCCCTTTAAGGTTTAAATGTGCTAAGTTCAATATCTGCAACAAAATACCAAAACAAACCAAATGGACATGCACGTGGGGCTTATGCGGGGTGGTGAAAGAATGAATTTGTTAGATATTTTCACTCTAAGCAATTTTGATAATGTCTTTTTTGTGTGTTTTTTTTTAAATCACCCCAAAAATGTCAATTTCAAAGCAAAGAAAATCCAATTTCATCCAAGACAATAAACAAATTAGTACAAATGAGAGATCAAAGATACTTTGAAGAGAAGAAATCAATAAGCTTCCAATAACTTGTTGTTTAGCACCAATAAAAGTGTGAAATCTTGAAACGCGCCTTGTCGCTCGGAGCCCATTTATTTGCCAGAGGCCAATGATATATCCTAGCATATAATGTCATGGGTGCCTTTAAACTGCAGCAGATGGTCAATATGCATTGCCAGCTCTCATTTAGAGGTTCAAGAGAATACAAAATTTCATATTTTGGGCAAAAAAAAGTACTTTTGACTATTTTTATGGTGGCAATCTGGGTAAAAAATGCGGATTCAGAACCAAGCGAAAGAAAAAATGCTCATTTTGGGGGTATAGAATGGACGGAAAGGTTAAAATGAACAAGATACATATATGTAGGCAAGCATTTTAAGCTTAGAAATGAGGTTCCATGTAGTAACAGGGGCAGAAAGGCAGCTCAGATCAATGCAGGCTTCCTGAAAGGGGTTTCTAGTACTTCTTTTGGGGACACAGCTTCCCGCAGAATTCTCAACACATCAAACATCATTGATCCATGTCACCTCTGTATGCAAAGACAAGCGAATAAAGTCAATACTGCCCTTAAATCACTGAATGAGAGAAGCATTTACCAAATAAAAAACAAAACTGGTTGCTGAAAGTGCCAAATTTTGTCAAAAAGATCCCTCTAATGTAAACGATGAAGGGGACACTCGCTACAACAATCCTATGTTTAAGTCGGACGCGACATCTTCTCAAGCCGGAACCATGACTGTAAGCATATTGTGAGAAAACAGTACCAAACACAAGCTAATTGTAGGGTAACAAGTAGCAAATCAACTCAGCTGTGCTGCATACATGCTCAGGAACAAGGATAAACATGCTGAGTGCCAACTTCTGCTGCCAACAGAGCAGGAGCTTTACGTGTCAGGACGCGGAATAATCGATACAAACTGCATGGGAATTGCACGACGGCAAGAGTTTGAGTGACCACAAAACTGATTAGGACAGTATTTCACACCTTAAGCATCATAAATATGCTTATTTGCCTGTGTACATGATAATAAATTAGTATTATTACCTGTTTTACCATCAACAACCCTTATCAAGTGGCCCTCGGCTTAGTCGCAGACATTCTTCTACCTGAAAAAGTAAAAATACCAAATAGAAATAGATATAAAATGAAGAAAAAAACATGCATTTATGTATTTTAAGTGTATTTCTATGAATAATATGAGGTGATAAAGCTTGTTATATACATGATTGTACTAAATATGAAAGCTGGCTCAGTTAAGCATCTGTTGCACTGTCAAAACTGTAAAAATGTCCGCCATTCCATGTAGGTAAAATGGGGCTCTGTTTGAATGTTCATGCTTTACGCACAAGCTATTGTTGCGTTACTGGATTGCGGAGTCCTTGGCGTTGAATTCTGACTGCATGTAGCACAATAACGCTACACGGTCAACCAAAATGCCTTTGAATTTAAGTCGGAAAGCAATTAAGCCCTTATTTGGCTATACAAGGGTGGGGGTCAACTTGAAAAACAACTATTCCAGGTCAAATAATCTGAATTCATGCATTTAATGCACTAATTTTCTTCTCTTTTGCTAAGAAATGACCAAAAATCAGCTTTCCCAGTCATATTTTGCACTTGCAGATGATATTACATTTTTTACCTAAAGCTAGTTTAGGTTACAATATAGTAAAAGATTTCCTACACAAATTCAATGTAAATGCAATAACTTTAACGAAAAATAAAGTCAAACTTTTGCGCATAGAGACCCTCATAACCATACCTTTTCTCGAAGAGCATTCCAAGCCGAATTGATTTAAGCAATAAAAAAGATAGGTCACGCGACATGTAAGAAAGAACTCGCCACGAATCAAAAGTCACTGTTTTACGGCCATCTATTTACCGGCTTCTATCCAGTTCATGAGGGTTTCCCGCCATCTGTCAAAGTCTTATGTAGTCTCCACTCTTCAGATAAAAGAGTGAATTTCTAGTAAACAACAATGTTTTCCCTGCCACATGCACACAGAAATATACTAAAATAAAGTCATGGCAAGTGACCCTACAGAGAACCGTGTCTTCAAATAAATGATGTTCATGTTTTTAGAGAGTATAGCATTGCACTCCAAAAAGATTTAGTATATTGTAACCTAAAGGAAAAATATCTTCTGATTAAAATGTGTTTTTCTTGCATATTCTTATCTTCCTATTCATATTGCACACATGTAATAAGTTTGGCTGGATTATCTGTCCGTTTGGCCATTTTTTTTCATATTTTCACACGCAGGTGTTTTCGGTCCAAAGAAGGCCATTTTAGGCCTGTTAAAGCTTAAATGTCCCTTTAAGGTTTAAATGTGCTAAGTTCAATATCTGCAACAAAATACCAAAACAAACCAAATGGACATGCACGTGGGGCTTATGCGGGGTGGTGAAAGAATGAATTTGTTAGATATTTTCACTCTAAGCAATTTTGATAATGTCTTTTTTGTGTGTTTTTTTTTAAATCACCCCAAAAATGTCAATTTCAAAGCAAAGAAAATCCAATTTCATCCAAGACAATAAACAAATTAGTACAAATGAGAGATCAAAGATACTTTGAAGAGAAGAAATCAATAAGCTTCCAATAACTTGTTGTTTAGCACCAATAAAAGTGTGAAATCTTGAAACGCGCCTTGTCGCTCGGAGCCCATTTATTTGCCAGAGGCCAATGATATATCCTAGCATATAATGTCATGGGTGCCTTTAAACTGCAGCAGATGGTCAATATGCATTGCCAGCTCTCATTTAGAGGTTCAAGAGAATACAAAATTTCATATTTTGGGCAAAAAAAAAGTACTTTTGACTATTTTTATGGTGGCAATCTGGGTAAAAAATGCGGATTCAGAACCAAGCGAAAGAAAAAATGCTCATTTTGGGGGTATAGAATGGACGGAAAGGTTAAAATGAACAAGATACATATATGTAGGCAAGCATTTTAAGCTTAGAAATGAGGTTCCATGTAGTAACAGGGGCAGAAAGGCAGCTCAGATCAATGCAGGCTTCCTGAAAGGGGTTTCTAGTACTTCTTTTGGGGACACAGCTTCCCGCAGAATTCTCAACACATCAAACATCATTGATCCATGTCACCTCTGTATGCAAAGACAAGCGAATAAAGTCAATACTGCCCTTAAATCACTGAATGAGAGAAGCATTTACCAAATAAAAAACAAAACTGGTTGCTGAAAGTGCCAAATTTTGTCAAAAAGATCCCTCTAATGTAAACGATGAAGGGGACACTCGCTACAACAATCCTATGTTTAAGTCGGACGTGACATCTTCTCAAGCCGGAACCATGACTGTAAGCATATTGTGAGAAAACAGTACCAAACACAAGCTAATTGTAGGGTAACAAGTAGCAAATCAACTCAGCTGTGCTGCATACATGCTCAGGAACAAGGATAAACATGCTGAGTGCCAACTTCTGCTGCCAACAGAGCAGGAGCTTTACGTGTCAGGACGCGGAATAATCGATACAAACTGCATGGGAATTGCACGACGGCAAGAGTTTGAGTGACCACAAAACTGATTAGGACAGTATTTCACACCTTAAGCATCATAAATATGCTTATTTGCCTGTGTACATGATAATAAATTAGTATTATTACCTGTTTTACCATCAACAACCCTTATCAAGTGGCCCTCGGCTTAGTCGCAGACATTCTTCTACCTGAAAAAGTAAAAATACCCAATAGAAATAGATATAAAATGAAGAAAAAAACATGCATTTATGTATTTTAAGTGTATTTCTATGAATAATATGAGGTGATAAAGCTTGTTATATGCATGATTGTACTAAATATGAAAGCTGGCTCAGTTAAGCATCTGTTGCACTGTCAAAACTGTAAAAATGTCCGCCATTCCATGTAGGTAAAATGGGGCTCTGTTTGAATGTTCATGCTTTACGCACAAGCTATTGTTGCGTTACTGGATTGCGGAGTCCTTGGCGTTGAATTCTGACTGCATGTAGCACAATAACGCTACACGGTCAACCAAAATGCCTTTGAATTTAAGTCGGAAAGCAATTAAGCCCTTATTTGGCTATACAAGGGTGGGGGGTCAACTTGAAAAACAACTATTCCAGGTCAAATAATCTGAATTCATGCATTTAATGCACTAATTTTCTTCTCTTTTGCTAAGAAATGACCAAAAATCAGCTTTCCCAGTCATATTTTGCACTTGCAGATGATATTACATTTTTTACATTGTGTACACACCGGTCTTACATTGTGTACACAATAACGTAGTGACGTCACCATCTATGTATAGAATGACATTTTTTACCTAAAGCTAGTTTAGGTTACAATATAGTAAAAGATTTCCTACACAAATTCAATGTAAATGCAATAACTTTAACGAAAAATAAAGTCAAACTTTTGCGCATAGAGACCCTCATAACCATACCTTTTCTCGAAGAGCATTCCAAGCCGAATTGATTTAAGCAATAAAAAAGATAGGTCACGCGACATGTAAGAAAGAACTCGCCACGAATCAAAAGTCACTGTTTTACGGCCATCTATTTACCGGCTTCTATCCAGTTCATGAGGGTTTCCCGCCATCTGTCAATGTCTTATGTAGTCTCCAATCTTCAGATAAAAGAGTGAATTTCTAGTAAACAACAATGTTTTCCCTGCCACATGCACACAGAAATATACTAAAATAAAGTCATGGCAAGTGACCCTACAGAGAACCGTGTCTTCAAATAAATGATGTTCATGTTTTTAGAGAGTATAGCATTGCACTCCAAAAAGATTTAGTATATTGTAACCTACAATTCCACAACTGTCATTCGACTTTCAAACCTATTCCAACGATATTGATTGAAAATATCATAAAGATTATCCTGGTAAAGATTATTTTTGTGCTCTTTGCTACGGCCATTCACCCCTACATCTTCTGATATAGTTACCGGCATTATTATGTGTGGCTAAACAAGCTAGCCCATGAAAATTGTGAACTGGTGCTCTGGCCTCCGTAATATGCCTGAAATTCCAAAACTCTTACCAACGAAACAAACGAAATCTTGTCGGTTCGAATGAAATAATATATCGTTAAATGTCAGGTGCCGTACACTTGCATGACTGTCCGCTGAAGAACATGATACCTGTTTGGCTGATCGTGAGTGGTGTGGCCCCAGTCTTTTTTTGTTGCTCTGGAAGGTGCAACATTGATGAATCGGGTGAGAAAAGCGGAGTTGGCTGCGCAATGATCCTCGGTATCATCAGGCTACTGTTCAACCTGGCTTGGCTTATCTGTGGTTTGTTTGATATATTTAGCTTTTTCATTTGCATATAGTGTTATGATTGAAATTGCTTGGAAAATGTAACTTGTATGTTTATTATTTGAGTGTTTAGTATAATGTTGTAGTTAATATCGCGAAAATTTGTGAACATGATCAAATGTATTTTAAAGAAGCGCGTATTACCGGGAAATGCTAGCGATTTTCTTGGTCATCAGTTACTTGTAATAATGCTATAAGAAGTATATTATTTAGTACGATTACCGAGCACACTGAATTCAATGTTTACATATTGTATTATGTAAATACATTAGTTGCAACAAATGGGGTCGATGTACTAATATGCTTCACTGATGAGACGTAAGGTACATCCTGAATGTATTGATCAGTGTTTGTCCGTCTACATTACGTCGCAGGACACCTATTATATTCTTTGTTTCATCTTTATATTTGTCTGTATTCAAGGAACTGTCTGGATTTATCCGAACGTTGGAAAGATGAACGCCGATGATTTCATTCCATGCACCAAGAACATCACTACCGGATGCACGAACGATTGTCATCGACCCCTGTTAAACTTCTCGGTCGCCATGGTTACGATGGACTGGATCTTTTTTGTCCTCTGGTCTGTGTTAATCGGTTGTACGATACGCGCTGCATGTGCCTTACGCAACAAAGAAGGCAACAGCATACGTTCCTAGATTAACACTTAACTTTGGTTTGTGTAAGTATCTACAAATAATACTAGTTTAGTTATGAATTTTATTTAACCAGGCCTAGATGCTTAGAACAAACAACCATACCTGTATTAAATATACTTTGATATTCGATGTATCCCATCATGTTTAATTTTTTTAATTTTTTTATTTTATACATACATAAATGAAAATGGTTGAAAAAAAAACACACAATTTAACACATCAAAAGACGTCATGATAATACAAAAATAACGTCAATTATTATGTCGTTTATGTCAAGCATTGCGTGTGTTATACTAAATAATAAATTGGGTTGATGTTCGAACATTTGTAACAACTTAATAGGACAAAACATGATGATTATGTGTTTATTGGCAAGACAAGTATATTAAATAGTTGTTGATTGTTTGATATGCTTGCAGTCTTTTTCTTCTTTATAATTATATTGTTTTAGCTACTCTTCTCTTAGAAAGTAATTATGTGAAATAAATAAATAATTAATAAAATATATTCTATTGTTTGTGTTATTGAAAAATGTGCTTTATGTAAACATTCGTATTTGTCTACATAATAGAATGACAGATATAAAAAATCTGTAGAAATTGTTTTACGCCGTATTTGATTTAAAAAATTTTTTTTTTGTTAAGCTAAGTATTGTGAAAATAGTATTGAAACATATAATGGATTAAAACATAATTCCGTATTTGATATATTGTTTGTTTTTTACTCCACTTATAATATACTTTGTATAGCGTATAACGTAGGTTTTAACGTATGCAGATGGATTAAAGCTTATGTCAATTTTAAACAGTGTACAACATAAATTTAAGAAACATTTTCACTATTAGACACAGTCAATTATTCAAGTAAGATTGGTTTATGGAGTTCACAACGTTTGGTTCCGTTTTAAATACGATTAAACTTATCGGTTTCAGATAAGTGCTTAAAATATTTCTATGTTCTTATTTATGTCTTCAAATCAGATGTCGACGCTCGTATCACGTGGCCGTTCAATATTCCATCGTAATTGGCGCACGTGCGCCCAACTAACATCCGTATTGGACTGTCTGAGTTTATACGAACATTTCCGAATCAAATCCGAACGTATCTTTAAAGAAATATATACATATATGATTTTACAACTTAACCCATTTTATATTTAAATAATGACCGCTCATTTAGATATGATAATAAAAGCATTCTAATATTGTATGAGAACTCATTTATCGAGAAACACGAAAAATATAGATAACGTCACACAACGTCATTGATTGACGATAACGCTCGCGTATTTCGCAGTCTTCACGTTTAATGTGTAATGTACGCAAATAATCAACCATTTTTCAAAAGGTAATAGGCATATACAACTATTTAAAAGCGTCGAATACATTACAGTTATTAGTTGTTCGCTTGTGAACAAATGTATTGATAGTGGAGTTCTGAAAATCGTTCTGCAAAAGTACCAATGTTCCTAAAGTCACTCAAAAATTGAGATCTAAGGCAAATTGTACTTTCTATGAGATTCAATAGTTTAACTACTTTAACACGCAACCCGCATCCGCGAAAACGAAGATTTCGCGGAAGAGTGTACTCTAAATATAGTCCAATGTGTGCTTCATTATAATCGCGTAACAAAGCTCTCCTTAAAGGTCACAGGGACACGTCAGCCAATAGATGCATTCACGTAGACGCAGTGTGGCCTGTATATTAACTCTGAAATACAGACATACATTTGCTCAGCAAAAGAGCCAAGGCTTTTAATTATCAACCTTAAGAACAGCCGTTTTCTGATCAGATCGACGGGAGAAATACGGAAAACCCCAATACTTTTGTAACAAGTGATCATTGAACCAGTATATCCATATACATGTATATAGCAAAAAAATATTTAAAAAAATGTTTAATATTTATATGCATATAAATTCTATTTCATTATTGTTATATAGTGGTATGTTTATAATTGAGAAAAATTGTGACAATCGGAAATAATGTTTCCATATTCGATTAAACCCAATTGAAAACAACAAAACAAGGTTTGATGTGATCATTAACGGTATTATTGTGTTTGAAAAATGTTTTAATAATCTTTATATTAATATTAAAACCGGCTTTTCGCATCGATGGCAAACTTCGCATTTTGACTCGGTGCTCGGTCACTCAATCATCCGAGGAAGACGTACTGGAGTATCGATAAATGTTGATGAGATGTTGATTGTTTCAAGACGAGAAAAAAAACAAAAACGAAATAGTATAGTGTCATGATAAGACAGAAATTGTTAGATTACCTAACCACAAATATTTGCCGCACTCGGTCAATCGGTATGGAAATCGTTCTTGAAAGACTGTTTAGGCTACCGAAATGTGCCAGTTTGCTTTAAGTAAAACAGTTTGACTTCAATTTTCTATCGAACAGAATTTGCTTAAAGGTTCCATTTATAACAAACACATAGATTTTTCAAGACCGCCGTCAAGCTTTAAAATGCGGCTTATGCCATATGCGGCCAGCGTAGCTTGAGATTCGTAATGAGACCACGGAACCTAGCGTGATTTATAGCGGACAGCACAGCTCCTGACCAGACTGCGCAATTGCGCAGACAGGGCTTGAGTCAAGCTAGTCGAATATCCATAAGTCTCATTTGCGCATGATAAATGTGTGTTAATCAAATATTAAAATAGCATATATTTCGATGGTGAAAAAATAAACTTACTATAAGCCATTTGAGGACCCATATTATGTGATCTCCCAGTAGCAAAATTTTGATTTATGGACATTCACGTTTGGTTGGAATATAGGTCCTTTTAATAACACACTTTTCAAGCGATTAATATACGATTAACAAGTGACAAAAAACTACAAGAATGTTAAACTTTCTTTTTGTATTTATTTATTATAAACATGTTTTCTAACTTCATTTCAAAGTTAGGATATACGTAGAATATCTAAAATACATATTTTTTGTTAAAACTAAGCTTTATCATTGTAATAATAAGAGTTTGTTTGACACATGTATAAAATTATAAGAGATTGTAAATCAATGTCATTTTCCTCCTTGATGTTTTTGCAAAATCTCGTCAATTGTAGACAATTTAAAATTAATCAAACTGATGTTTGCATGTGTCGTGGCCGTTCGAATGGCCTACGTTAAAAAGTCGAATTCATGCCCTGTAAATGTAATATTAAATGCATTCAAAGAAAGAATAGCTGAGGCGCCTTAAGTGCTTTGATATATCTTTGTTCTTGTACATAGCTATCATTCACAGCTAACAACTCACGTTATTATACAAAATGCTGTTTAATACCAAACGATATGCATACTTCGCACTCCAGCTAAAGGAGGTTTCTATAAATTATTTAGCTGCGTTTCCACGTGATTCAATTTACGGACAGACGTCATGACGGGAAGAAAACGTTCACCTCCTCCAGCGAAAGAATTGTTTATGAACAACAATTTTATTAGTTGACTTTTTGTGTATTGTACATAATTTATATATAAAACACAAGTGATATCGTTGTTTTGACAGGCGTTTCTTGTTTGATTTATTTTTTAGCAGTCACATAAACAACCAAGCTATGTAATATGGATCGATCACACTATCACGTCATTGCGCACATTGTTTGCATTTCCTACTTTCCTGTGCAGATAGAGTTGGATTACTGATGTGATAATATATGTATAGTAATACTGCTCCCCCTGGCGATGTATGTACATACATAAGACGAAGTGTTGGGGCAGATTTAGTATGATTAATAACAACTTCAGCTGCGCCAGTCGGTAGGTCTGATAGAAAAAAAACACATCCGTTTGTTCTTTATGGAAATACCCACCCGTATGTGCATGCTTGACATCTGTTCGCACAAATGTAATAAAGTGTATGCTTTAGACAAACGCTATTATGCGCTGATGATTTAAACATATAAACGTTATTTCAATTTTCCAATGTAGCCTTTTCGAGTGGTTGCATCATATATAGGATTAATATTATATTTAAATCGATGCAATAATTTACTTCTGTTTGTAATACAAAACAGTGCAGTGTGTCGCAATAATATCCCCTTAATTAAAAAAGCATTCTCCTTTCCAAACAAGTGTTCGCATTCTCAACATTATGTTTAAAAACATGTCGCTAATTTTTTTTAAATGTCATCATGTATCCTGCGTTCTATGTCAGCTTTAAGTGGCCAGGTGTCGCAGTCGTACAGTAGGATGGAGACAACGAGGTTCGTGCAGACCTTGACTTTGTGGAAAATCTTTAGGTATTGCTTATCTACAACTTACTATCGCTACAGTGGCAATACAAAATCTAAGTGGTAATGTTACCACCATTAGACAAAGTTGATCCCAAGTACTTGAAGCTGGTCACTTCTTCAAACTTCTTGTTGTTCATGTTGATGTATGCAGTGGCGTTACACGTGCCGTTCAACATGATCTACCACTTCGCCGTGATGACCTCCATCCTGTTTTCTCCAACTCATTAACAGCGTATGTGGATGAGGTCTCGGCGTTTACTGTTGGTTCCAACCATGAGGTCCATTTCATTCGCGAGACTATGGTTGTAGATCGTTTTTTTTTACCCTCTGTTGTAGCTACAAAAGGACAGGGGAAAGCAGACATCCCTGACAGAAAACCAGGGGCGTCTGGAAGAAATCATACATCTGTCCGTTGAATAGTACTGCGCTTTTAGTGTTTCTGTAGAGGTGTTAGATAACTAGCAATGTATAGCTGAAGTATATCTAATAATGTTTCTGGAGTGTAATATTTACCAACTTGCATCAACACAAGAGAAACATACTGTTCCCCTTATTAAAAGATACTGACCCGAGTTGCTCAGACAACAAAATATATGGGGCCCAAATTTGGTACATATGGACACGCATATTTGCCTCATTAGAAAAACTAGCCTAGGTGTTTTTCAAACGAAAATCATGTGTGCTCAAATTTAAAAGCAATACAAGTTTTAATCTAAACACTAACGCATAGATTGTTCTCAAAAACATTAAAAGATGTAATATAAGGTTAACACATATTAAGAACAAACCTCAACATAAAAGTCGCGATATATTGCTGTTGTTTTGTGGAAAAAAGATGACCGAACTCTGATCAATTTTAGTAAACATCAACAGAAATGTTCTTTTTTTTCAGTATGAATTGTTTATGTCCACAAAATCCGATACAGGTGATCAAGTGTATGTTGATTGGTAACTATATTCAGTATGCAGACAACAATATCTTTAAATATTGTCGAGGGACTAAGCGGGAGCAAGGGTCACCTATTGCTAAATTTTATTGTGCGGTCGTGTATTGTTGTGAAGTGTATAAATAAACAATTATTCAAAGTTTATTATTATGACTTTATGCTCAAGTAAAAACAATTATGTATTGATGTGTGCTGTCAATAAGTTGAATGTTAATTATTCCTAACAAATTTTAAGTATGGAAATGTACGGTAATATCTATGAAATGGATAACCTTGTTTCGCCTTCGGCCCATCAATAAGTAAAGGATTTCCGGCTGGTCATTTCAATGGCATAGGATTTTCCTATATCTTATCTATTGGAATCAAGAATCAATCGATTAAATTAGTCTTTATGTATTGAGTGTATTGCAAAAGCTTTAAAGAAATACACGGACCACTAATAGCATACATTCCTAAACCACTATCAGCATACATTCTTTTAAATGAAACGGTTTTTGTAACATTGTACGTTTTTCGCTCCGTCTTATACTATGTGTCGAATAGTATTTATTGAGATCAAATTGCAAAATGTGAAACTATAATGTACAGTTATCTTAGCAATTATCTCTCATGTTATCACGTTAAAGGCGCTTTCAGACTGTCAGTATGGTAACATCGTTACAATACCGGTATTTATTTGAGCTTCATAAATGCTTTTAAAAACGAATTCACCTCAATAAATACGGTGTTCCGATGCAATGAAAGTCGAATCGATCTTAAGATCGACTACAGAACTTAAGAAAGAAATTGTTGTTAGAACCGATAATGATGTCTCACAAACAGCTTATTTGTTATTATAAAAGTGTTAATAAATAATAAATGACCTGAGTATGCCCACGTAAAGAAGATAAACTGCAAAGAGTTTCCAGGCACAGGAATATGCACATACATAAATTGTATACCAAATCATTGTTGTAAAAGTTCCTTGCTCGATGTCTGAAATCATTCTGTGATTACGGTGAATTCAATGGTTTCACATTACATTAAATATTATATTAACTACTTAAAAATTACGGTCAGGTAAACTAAGCTCCAGTTTTCAATGCAACAATTAGTGTACAATTATCCGTATGTGCAGATGCATATCATCTATTTTCAATAGTCTTACATTTTAAAGTCTGCTTAATATTTGGTTGGTTTTGTTGGTTTCGAAAAGTATCTTGTCATTTTATGTCGTTTATAAACAATACTTTTCCAGCATTTTTTCAAAGTATTGCATTATGAATGTTAATTTAATCAGGAATGAGCATAGTGTATGGTGACATATAAGAAACATCCACCAACAACAATAATATATGCATTCATTCATTTACTTTGCATGCATCTCTGTATGTATGCGTTCTGCATGCATGCATGCATCAATCCATCCAAAACCCACCTACCAACATAAACCATTCTTTCACGAACCCACCTACAAAAAACACAAATAGGAATATAAAAAAATTGTAACATTTCAATCAGAAATGTTCAATTGACGTTTTTATGTGCGGCTACAACATATAAACCATTACATCGCGAGAAATGTCATTTTATCTCTTAAAGTACAGAACAAAATTATTCAGAGATACAGATTATCAGCTATCTCAGTATATGGTGTGGTTTGGGCGTGGGCTTAATAATCACCAGATGGACGAAATTAAGTTGTACTTTTTAGTCAAGTGTTCGATTTTGGCATTTGATTACAGATATTACTATAACATATATAAGTTTAAAAGTCATGCGTTAATCATATTGGAATATAGAACATGACGTCCGAATTCGTTAGGATAACATCATTCATGCATTAATATCGGGAAAATGCGAAATGCCGTAATTATTTTAAGTTTTCGGATAATGTAGAGTCATTAATGATACGCGAAAACGCGCATGTCCCAAAATTAAGAGTCAAGAAAAAGAATTATTTTAGCCTGAAAACTTAGTGTCCGAAATTGTAGAGTTATTATGGTAGCTCTTTTGAATATTTGAACGAGGTAAGTTGGTGAGATGCAAGGTTAAGAAAGCATTGCAATGACTCGGTTCATTGTAGTAATTAACGTTTTACTTTCATGAAGGTTGATTATTGATTTTGCAAGTATTAACAAGAGACACGTGCAATCTCTTTCATCACATAATGAAATTATGTCCTTCGTTGGTTTGTATTATAGATCACAGAATTTTGAAGTTATAATGTAACATTATTCATATAATATTGGTCTTGTGTTAACTGAGCACTTAGATTATTCTATTTATGCAAGAACTGTCGCTGAATATGCTAACAGATGAATGTTGATCGCTAAAACAAAGACATTTGGGGGTATTCCGTATGATGCTTTTACAAAAGTGTACGTGTCAACAGTTGTTCCAGTAATTCCATATGCTTCTTCCATATGGGTTTGTGAAAAATTCTCCTGTATAAGTGCAGTGCAAAATAGAGCTGCTCGCTACTTCTTGAATGTTGGGAAATATACCCCAAATACTGCTGTTTTAGAAGATGTTGGCTGGAAGCCTATAACTTACAATTGTTGGAAAAGTGAATTAGCCAGTTGGTATAGATTAAGCTGTATGAGTCATAGTAGATTGAATAGGAAGATATTTGTATGGGCCAATAATGTTGCAAGAAGTACATGTAAAAATTGGAAGTTTAAAGTTTTTAAAATGCTTAAAGATTATAACTTGGAAAGGTTTTGTAATATTGATAAACCTATACAAAAACATGATATTTATGCTTCTGTAGTACATAAAATATTAGTTTTAAGCAATATTAGTAAAATTTTGTTAATCGTGAATCTGCTAGTAGTGGAAATGGTCGTAATAAACTGAGATTATTCAACGACAAACGCCAAACGGTTTAACTACGCAATTTATTATCTTAAAGGTTTGGCATAATAATATCAAGGTTGGGATCAATTGTATTATACAGGTTCGCACGAGAACGGCGGGAAATTTAAGTACATAATGTCTATCCCCCGTGACAAGCGGGAAGTGTGTTCGTGGAAACCATGCCAAAAAGGACCACGGCCACAGGAAGTGGGCCTTCCGTCACACAGCGGCCACGAACACACGCCAGCCTTGACAAGCAATAACGATGAATTAAAATCGGGTTTGGAAAAAAAACGAAACTTTGCTCAAACAAAAGGCTAGATAGCTCCGGACAGTGTTCAACATGATAACGATCCTAACTAGAACTTGTGCGTGTCATCGGATTTGAAAAAGACAAGCGATTCAACAATATCATGGTATTTGATACAGCAACCTCCCGCATCTAGGAATACTAACGCTATTCAGGAATTCTATATTTGTTTTCTTATTTATTTATGTTTACGATCAGCATAGCGCCAGTTTATGCGCGGAAAGATTAAGGAGTAAACTTGGATCGCGTCAGATAAAAGCTATTGTAGGTAGCCCACCATGTATCGATAATCATGGGAAATGTGTAACATTGATCGGGGTTCGATTTCGTTACCACCATAAGTGGTGGTAAAAAGTACAGCATGTTGATATGTTATAAAAGGGCAATTGCGAATTATAGGATTATTCTATATGTTCCAGGCGCATTCCGTCTTTTAAAACCCCACGTGATGTTGATCCCTAAATATTGCAAGCCTAGATCAGAACCGTCTGCCACGCCTACTGCCCTATGATAGGCATTCCATATCATCAATTATCCGATTATTCATACGTTCCTTACGTGACATTTAAATACCCGATTAATATACAGGTTCAGATCACCAGGAACTCGGCCGTTGAGTTTTAAACCTTACAACAAAATGACACGTAATATAGTTTTTAAATGTTACAAGTAAATACCACGGCGAACTTAAGTTATGAAATATAACAGAACAGTAAGTCATATATATGTTACGGTTGTATGTACGTGTTTCTCCAAGTAACTTGTACATGAATCGATAAAAATAAACATTTTAAGTCGGGCTTTCCAACGTAGACCACTTGGTTACTATACACCACTTTTATTTAATATTTGATAAACAAGTATATGTAAACAATACGGCACTGCTAGCCAAGTATATAGTATCAAATAACGAACTTTATTCTTCCGCGAGCAAGTCCAAGTTCAGTAGAGATCTATGAATAATCCGTTGATTTGTTGAATACATTAATTGCATCACCAGGCTTATCACCATAAGCAAAATGGCGATCGTTTTACCACAACTTGAAAACTGGAACTGCGTATCTACCAAGAACCGGATATTTATTTATTTACAGACAAAGATGATCAACGGGCATTTTACCATAAGCCAATTGGCAAACATGTAATCTCCGTAATTTCGGAAATTAGAAGCCCATTTATCACTTCATTTACCAACCATGTACCATTATATATAACCACCACAAAGTTCTTCATGGATTAAGTCCCGGTTAAAGTGAAGACCCGGTTTACGGCGTTATCTACCAAGAACTTCTTTATATTGATATTTTATTTAATATTTACTTATAGCCAAAAATGATCACCGGAATTTTCATCATAAGCCAATTTGGCGATCGTTCCAACCATGTACCATTATATATAACCACCACAAAGTTCTTCCGGGATTAAGTGTCGGTTCCGGTAGTGACCCGGGAACGGCGTTATCTACCAAGAACTTGATATTTATTTAATATTTACTAATAGCCAAAAGTGATCACCGAGCTTTTCACCAATTTGGGCGATTGTTTCAACACCATACATTTTAGGGCACCACCAACCAACCATATACCATTGTATATATAAGCCACCTTGTTTTTCTTTTGGGATTAAGTCCCGGTTTAAGTAGAGGCACTGGAACTGCTTATTTACCAATAACCTGATATTTGTTTATTTATAGCCAACGTTGATCATCATAAGCCTATTGGCAATCGTTTAATCACAATAATTTTGAAAATACAGAGGCGCTTTTAGCGTACCATCAACCAAACATATACCGAACCTATTCCAATGTAACCAGATTGTTTGATCTCACAGGACTAAGCCCCATTCTATTATTTACTTAGAAACAAATTTGCGTGTGTGTCTTTTAAACATAAGCCCATCGGTTATCATTTAAGCAAGTTAAAAAAATTCACGAAGACGTACATTTAGGGCACCACGAACGAATGTATATGAATTTTTATTACCGCAGTTTATTGTATATATACATTATTATTTTATTGATGTATTATATGTTGTAATAATTATCATTATTATATGTATTTATTATTATTATTATTAATTTTGTTACAAGGATTATATTACAAGTGCTGCAAGATACACACCAACGCACATCAATTAATATGGTATGCAGATACAATTGATTGCAGGAATTTTGAATTAAGGCTGCGATTATATTTGTTGTTTGTTGATTTAGTCTTCGTTGCAATAGGGACCCGGGAAATGCGTTTTTACCAAGGTATAATAAGCAATTTTGCTTTACAAATCGTATTGAGTATATTAACTTTAATAAATTAGACTCCAAGTGTAATGCCGACATGCATTAATATGGCTAGAAATGAACCTAGTTTTTTTAGGATATATATAAATACACCCATGGAACCATACTGAAGAAAATACGTTATGTTCCGTTCGTGTTTATTTTATTAACGTCACACCATATAATAGATTTGACGATTGAGTACGTAGCGAGAACAAAAATTAGCATCCACCGATTGTTGACGCATAATATTATCCTCTAACGAATGTACAACTTCCATGCGTCAGATTTCCAACCATACGTTGTTTGTGGACCTAAACAACCAGACTAAAATAGCCATGTTACGACGAAGGTCAGTTGGTCAAACTGAATGCAAACGAATAAACCATAACGGCATTGATCAGTTTTTTGACGCACTGATGCATACTAGAACGCAAGTATTTCCCATTATACTGAAACACATAAAACATAATATTAACCTTTAAGGTTCATGGGGGGGGGGGGGATAAAATTCATTAAAACTTCGCTTTGGTTTTTCTTCATTGAATGTGGTACAATATGGTCAAACTATATATCATTTTAAAGCTAAAGACGGATAGAATAACATAAACACATTTTTGACAGTCAATATTTGTGTGCTTTATTCATATTTTGGTTGAAACCAATATATTTTTATACTGATTTACAAAATCTCAATCTAAAGTTAGGAAGGATATGCACTACCTTAAGTGGAATAAATACAAAGCTATATACATATACAAGGTCAAGTTAGCAACATTTCACAGAAAATTATTGTCATAAAACAACAAATGAGTTTTTATTCAACTGCCTTTTTTGGAAAAATATCCTAAACAAAGTTCTAAAAATAACTAAAACGTAACTACTTTTTAAAAATCCAGGTATGGTGGATAATAAGAGTCACAATTCTATTTCAAAGGTTTAACAATTGTGTTATTTACCTCTCAACCAAATTGCAAATTTTAAACCATCTCAAATTGAAATAGATTGCAGACGACATTTAAAATTGTAAAGGAATAAAAAGAAATTGGCAAACGATTGATTTTATATTTCTATTCCTTCTACCCATTTTGAAAGCGTGGCCATCGCTGTGATCCGTAGAAAAACGTGCAAAACAAATCGGTCGAAACCACGTGCAGTGGTGAGAAAAACGGGTATGTGTATACACATACCTGAGAAAACACAATACTTATTTTGACAGTTGGGTGGCAACTAGTAAAACAACTTTTAACATTAATCAGCAAGAGATCGCACTAAATAATAGAAATGACCATGTAGAGATATCATCACTTACCTTATTACACATATTATCCAGCTGAAAATTGTCCCCCACACGTCTTTTTTAGTTTATTTGTATTGTTTTTCTGGAGCCGAAGTGCATCTCACAGACTATCCATCCAACTTCCGTTGTTTTCACTTTCGTTATTAAAAACTCCGTTTAAAAGAATTATTTCTACTTTTAGATTGTTAAAGCGATGTATTATTTTATATTATCTATAGAATAGTATACCGTGATGTATTGAACAGAGTTACGTATCGATCTTTCTATCAGTCTGTAAGCGTACTATTTTATGCGCAATAATATATGTCGTGTGATTCGACAACGATTGTAGACATTGGTGAAATGCTTCTTACATAGTTATTCTTTTGAGTGTTTATGAGGTCTGATCGTGCAGTTTGCAAACATCAACGGAAAGATTACAATCCAATGCATTTGTCATCGTCAACCGTTTGGAATGTCAATTAGGGATGAGTGAGTTTTTAGCATGTTTCTTTCTATTTTATTGATTTAAAAATGGCCTCCCCCATGGTGATGAAATGAAATGTGTTCGAGTTTTGATATTTCTAGATATGTAAACTTTTTTTACTATTTAAGCGTAACTTGCCCTCGTCAATACCGATATTATTCACTAGTTATATAATTTTCCGCCGAAATACGTGGAATAAACATGATTCAGATTTTTGAAAATAATGTTTATTTTAGTGTTAAAATCGCTTTGTATTTTGATTGATTTTGTGGATGTTATGATACGTTGATGTACAAAATTGGTAGCAGTTTGAAGGAAAAACATCCTTTAAAGCATATATGTATACATTTTCAATGTGGCACTCTTCCTTTAGTCAAATTTGAGTTCAATGCTAGGGGTCCCACATTTTTCAAAATGAAGCCTCTACATGAACCTTAAACAAACAGAGAATAAATATAAAAAAACGATTTGAATTACGTCTACGCTCTACCCTGCAAATCGGTGCACGTGGAAATCCTGATTTCCGCTCCATTGGACATGTATCACCTAGCCGATAATAAATACATTTATATCTTTCGAGCAGCATTTGAACGGATTGAGATATGGGACACTTGAGAATTTATTCTGACGTAACTACGTTTTAAACCTTCCAGAATTGTACGCACTATGCATGTTCGCGCACAGCAATGGAAGTTTTTTATTTTGTGTTGCCCTACTGTTGGATGAGCTTATTGACAGATTAAAAGCAATATACTCGGAAATCTTATTGACTGATATTTAATAAAATAATATATTCGGGAATCGTATTCGTGATTTGAAACAACGCCTCAAACATTTCTTATGCACGCTGATATGATTTGTGCGCTCTTTCAGCTAGTCTGTAATTAATGTATTACAGAAATAATGTGTTGACACTATTGCGGAATGGCGCTCGGCGCCCTTGGTATATTTAAAGAGATATTATGGGCATTTTTCACTGTTGAATTGGGATTAAAAGAATTATCAGGTCAAAAGAGTTAGCTAAAATATGGTGACTGACCAATTATCTGCAACTCATCTTGCTTCCAGTTGTTTATAACAATATATATTATATTCGATATTTTACATGACCGGTGAGTCTTCTAATCCGAAATGATCCGTAAAAAAATAGTGTCTTTGTGTCGTATGAACGAATCTGCACTAAAACCAAATTTAGATTCACATAGTTAATCGAATTATTGCTGTCGCCGGTTGTCAAAACGAAAGTAAGGCTGATGTTCAAATGCATTATTTTTCTCTTTCCGGGATATTGTTTTGATATGTTGATGCTGCATTAACATATATATGTGTATATGAAGTGAAAACACAAAAATATACAACGGTTGCGATAGAAACCTATCAACTGATCCCCATAATATCACTTTAAACTAAAGATCTCAACGTTCTCTGCACTCCTGAGTTTTTATACAGAAATCAAGTATTAAAACCCACGCTTTCCACGAGAATGACGCGACCTTGTCAGCCGATTCGATTGTAAAAAGGTAATTAAATTGACCAACTATTTGTGATTTTAGAATCACACAATTTTCATTCTTCGTGATGCAGTTAGGAATTGCGCATATAGAACGGGTAATGCGAACTTTGTTTTAAATGATTATCTTTCACCAAAACAAACCAACGTCAAATTCCGTTGATCTTTGTGAAGATATTTCTTGTTATTTCTTAGCGTGACTGCCTATAAACAAAATCAAGATAAAATTATTGTTTCTACTTCCATAAGGTGTACGTTGTATCGCCATATAAATCATTAACACGTTAAACCAAACGTCTACACGTTCAATGACTTAAATGATGCCGGAAGCGCACCCAATAATTTCTCTATTGCAGACTATTTGCTGCGTTATTTCTAGGCATATTTGTTTAAGAGACACATAGGAAACAAATTCTCCGTTTGAAATGTTTGTCTCGTCTGTAATGATAAATAAAACAACATGTTTAACCGACCTTAAAATCAGCTCACACGATTCCACGTTTCGTTTAATATAACCGACGCCATTACCTCCGGTTCGGTTTCAAGTCTATTCTCCCTGCCCATGGCTTAAGACGACAACGCTTTCTTCAAAAGACATCTTTCGACCCGTGGTGGCAATATAAAACAATAAAAATAGTTGTGTTAATACAATCGGATAGAGAACAATGATTAGACAATAACTACAAATTAATGCAAACATAAAATATCTAAGAATAAAGCTTTGTCTAATAATTCACGATAACTTAATATTAAATTTTACAAAACACAATTTTGAGAAGTATACCATCAGGTGGTCGGTCTTTCTTAATACTAAAAAAATACAACAACACAAAAACACTTATACACTATCTTTTCCCAGAATTTATAATGATTTTTATGTTATACATATACATTTCACTAAATCTCTAAAGTGATACAACTGCTCATAATTATACAAGTTCTCCATTTAAATTTATGAAACCACGTGGTCGGTGTAACCGAATTCTAAAAATGCAAAATATTTAATATCTTCCCCAAAATATATACTGAATGTTATATTCTAAATGTAAATACGCCTACCAAGATACAATTGTGTATAATTAAATAAGTTCTCCTTTGAAAAGAAAGAGTTAAAGACAAATTTATGAAACCATGTGGTTTAAAATGTAAACTTGTAAACCATAGCGCGACCTTCCCTGTGATGCGAGGAGCTAGTAAAAGAACGACAATTTGCACGGGCAGTGGTTTTATACTTAATGGACGAGTCTATGTGTTAGAGTAGACTGAGTAGGATGGGGTACAAAATTGGGGTTTGTGTTTCGGCGATTCCTTAGGAAAATACCGTTTGCGTTGAATAAGACAGTTTATTCTTGAGCGAATAAACATTATTATATAGAGTGTTCAAACAAACTTAAGAAACTGAAGGCTATTGTCGCACTATTTTTAATAGGTCATACAGGGGAGCTATTGCAAAATTCCGCAGTAGAACTGCGCCAATTGGTATTGAGTAAGGAAGATACAATGGTTTACCAGTTGAGCAAAGAGTCTGTTTGCATTGTCCAGATACTATTGAAGATGAGACGCATGTGCTGTTACATTGTTCTCTGTATGAAACTATTAGATTTGATTTGTTACACAAGGCAGAATAATTAGATGCACATTTTGTAACCTTATCGGATGCTGATAAAGTAGGATTTTTACTATCTAATTCAGACATAGCTTTTTATAGTGCCAAAACATGCTTCAACAAACTGAACAAAAGAAAACTGGTATTGTACAATAACAACGTGTAGTGTAATTAATGTATTAAAGTGTAAATACTTGAAAACCAATAAATTTTATGATAGACATATTTTAGTTTTAAAATCCTAGAAACATGTTTTAGTGCACATATGAAAATTGTTTTAAACACTTGAAAACCCAACAAATTTAATGTTAGACATATTTCAGTTTTATATTCCTAGATACATGTCTTAGTGCATATATGACAATTGTTTTACTAGTCAACTTGTTTTACTTCCATCTTAAAGTTCCCTTGTTAATCAAATTGTGTTAAAATCTTATCAAACTCTTTCCAGTTATTTACACCAATTTTGAGAATGTGTTTTAACATCCTTTCTTAAGGCAGATTTTAATTACCCGATTAACAAGGATCCTTTAGAGCTTATTTGTATTAAGTGTATATAAAGTATAGTCAATGGATCATGATTATCTTATCGTGTTTCTAAGTTTGTCATGTCAAAATTAAAAGTCTCTTGCAAATCTTTTCAGATTGGCAATGTATCGTATTTTAAACTGTGTTATGTATGTGATTATATACTGTGTACTTTGAGGAGACTATACTAAATAAATATATATATACCATAATTTTGACGTCAATCCTTACATACAGGTGTTAAAAAACGCGATGTTCATATTAGCTTGTAAAATACATTGGCTAGAATAATTTACAATTAATATATGTTATTTAACAAAATTTACCGTGGGCGAAATTCGCCAGAATATTTCCATTAAGTCTGAATCGTTCGGTGTCATCAAAACCATTAATCATATCATAAACATCTTTGAAGTATGACAATTGTTTGATCCTACAAGTATCCATTAGCAAATTCAAAGCAGCAATTACTTGGGGAATTTATTCAGCATGATGCAATCCAGATAAATATTACCACTTGAAATACGTGCAGTCGATAACAGACTATTACACTTGATAATACGTTATATTATAATAATAAAAAAGCTTTCCCTGGTATGTATTGATTGTAAATGCTTATTAAGTGTTTATGTATTGCGCTTCAAACAATCGATTATGCCAGTGTTACGAAATTATTATGCTAGGGACCACTGGGGGCTGACGAGGTCAAAGCGTAGTCCGTTTCGCTACGACGTCGGGTATATGTTTTACTACGAAAACATTGTTAAAATACACATGACATCGATAACGGATTAGTAGAAAATTGTGTTTAAAACATGTAAGATTATGCTTTTCTACTGACAAAACTCTGAATTTAAGCACAATGAAATTTCATAGGTCTGTTACATCAAATTATAATCCAAGATGTGTCTGGTTTATGCGGTTAAACATGAAATATACCGCTGATTTATCAAACCGAAGTAAAGTTTCACTTAAAAAAATGCAATTTAGGTTTACAACTGTGTTAAATGACACAATTTTACAATTTCCAAATTGATCTATGTATCGTGAAGCCACTTGTGTGTTTAGAAATATGTAGGGTGACCCAGTAATCAGAAGTAAAGGCTATTATTATTACTTTTATTAGGCGTGATCATGTCTCTGACAGTATACGTATATGCCTCGCTACGACAACGCTTTAGCATGTATGCGTTTCTCACAGAAGACGTATTGGTTATCTCTCGAAGGCAAAATAAGAGAAGTTTTTTTTAATATAGAGTCATTGAGTGGCGGGATGTTTCCTTTGAGAAAGAGGTAGTAACAACGGCACAACATGATCCGAAGCGCACAGTCAACATGGTAATGCACATTATTATGATATAATTAAATTCACGACAAGGCCAAAGGAAACGAAAATCCATATATATGTTCGTATACATGATTTTACCTGTAAAATCCACACCTGTAACAGCCGTAAGGTGTGGAAAGTAGAACCCCAATGGCACAAATCCGCAATTGAATAACAAGTATATTGTTGTAAAGGTGTGGCAGTGGGTTTCTGTCACAGGTTATTGTTTACTGCGTACATGACGGCCGGTAAATTTACCTCGTGTTACAATGCGGTTAAGGCCCAGTCTCACTATGATGCCGGCGGAGCCCCAGTGCGTGATCAGGCATCTACCGGGATGAACCGGGGCCCTACCGGGATGATCCGGTGCTCCACCGGGATGAACCGTGGACGACCGGGGACCACCGGGGCTCCACCGGGGCTCCACCGGGGAAGTATTAAAATGTTTAATACCTCCGGGATGAACAGGGAGTCACCAAGTAGGATCGGCAACGACCGGCGTGGCATCGGGAACAACCGGGACTGTACCGGGAAGAATCGGGACGGCACCTTAGCTCCACCGGTGCCCAAACACACTCCAGCAGAGGCACGGCAACGCCCCGGTGGAGCCCCGGTGAATGCCGGCAGAGTCTCTTTATAGCTACGTTACATAAGTAAACCGGTGCTCTGACGGTGCCGTCCCGGTTTTTTCCGGTGAAGTCCCGGTTGTTTCCAGTGCCAAGCCGGTCATTGCCGGTCCTTCCCGGTAACTCCTGGTTCATCACGGATGTATTAAACATTTGAATACTTTCCCGGTGGAGCCCCGGTTGTCCACGGTTAAACCGGGGCTTTGCCGCAGTTCTGCCGGAGTTTGATGCCGTTATAGCCCCGGTAAGTGCCGGCGTAGTGACGGTATACCGGGGCTCTGCCGGGACTGTGCCGGCTTTCACCGAGTTCAACTTTTTCGTTTGGATGTTAATGCGCACAGTGAAGCACGGCATCTTTTGCGCTGAAAAATAGCAGTCTGCAGTAACTGCAAACTGCATGTGATATGTCCTGAAATGAACACAGAATCTTCGTTGAGCAACCTATACATTATATTTGTACTTCGTTGCGCAACCAATACATACTCTGTGCGAAACCTATACATAAAGCGACTTGTAATTTCCTTCGAAACAAAGCATTTGAATGATTAAAATATATGTTCGTAACCTGTTTTGTACTTTAAAATGTGAAATGTTCACTGAATCAAAGTAACATGTAGTTTTATTTCATTTAAGTTACCGTAATTGGATATTTTCACAGAATAACCACCTTATGCATTGCTTCAAATCGAAATATTTCGATTTTAGCTCAAAATGAATTTAAAGGTTGCAACTACGCGCATTTGTTATTAGTTTGTTATTGAAAATAAGTACCTACCATTACTGGATGTTCCGTTCTCTAATCCATAAACACCAGAAAAGATGAAGCTCGCCTGATTAAGTAGTGTATTTACACAATGTTTTCGTAGTAAAACATATACCCGACGTCGTAGCGAAACGGACTACGCTTTGACCTCGTCAGCCCCCAGTGGGGACGCAAAATGTTATTACCTGTTTCATCGATAAGACGAAGTTACAATATACAGGTAACCAAGTCAAAACAATCTGATGATGTACCTGTGGACTGTAGACTTCGTGGTCGAATTCAATTCTTTAATAGCAAAACGTGATTTAGCATGGTCATTTACCAAACAATATTATTGAGATAATTCGTACTTCCCGTTAAGCTGGAATATGTAATCGATTGGTTTTAGTAACTGTCCGAAGATTTCCGTTTGCACTAGCAGGTTACAGATGAACTGTATAGTCGATACATGCATATATATATATAAAAAAAACACATAAAATATCTCTATTTTGGCTAAAATATAAATTATTAAGTTCCGACTATTTTACAGAATTAAACATAACTATGTGACAAACGATTGTACAGCGGTCAAATATTAGCAATCTTAACGCCTGAGGCATAGCAAATAACATATTTCATTGAAGTTGCTTATAAACAAATTTATTTCAAATGTGTTTTATTACTTTAAAACATAAATTGATCTTCACAACTGGAATCAAGTATAGTTACACAATTTTTTAATTTATTAAGCTTAAGGGGTCTTTTCACGTTTTGGTAAATTGACAAAATTAAAAAAAAATAGATTCGCAAAATTTCGTTGTAGTTATGATATTTGTGAGGAAACAATAGTACTGAACATTATACGTGCTCTGAAATATCCATGATATGCATCTTTTTACGAATTAAAATCTTGAAAATTATAAAGCGGTGCAACGCGAAACGATTGAATTATTTGGAGAGTTCTTTTGTTGTCGTTATTTTTAGCTCGACTATTATATATAAAATATATATAGTGGAGCTATCCTACTCACCCCGGCGTCGGCGTTAGCATCTGCGTCTGCGTGTGCGTGCAAAGGTTAAAGTTTTCGTACTATCCCAATTATTTTCATTGTCCCTTGACATATTGCTTTCATTTTTTGCATAGTTGTTAACCAACATGACCCCAACCTATAAACAAGAACAAGCAACTCTATCAAGCATTTTGTCATAATTATGGCCCCTTTTTCACTTAGAATATGCAGCAAATGTTAAAGTTTTCGTACTACCGCATTTATTTTCATTGTCCTTTGACATATTGCTTTCATATTTTGCATACTTGTTTACCAACATCACCCCGATCTATAAACAAGAGCAGACAACTCTATCAAGCATTTTGTCATAATTATTGCCCCTTTTATACTTAGAATATACATATTATTGATAAATCTATGTTAACGTTTGCGTACTACCCCAAATATTTCCTATATCCTTTGACATATTGATTTATATGTTGCATACTTGTTTACCAACATGACCCTAACCTATAAACAAGAGCAGACCACTGTATCAAGCATTTTTACATAATTATGGCCCCTTTTAGATTTAGATAATTGAACATTTTGCTTAAATTACCATAACTTCTTTATTTATGATCACATTTTATTATTACTTTGACAAAATAGCACTTACCTGAATACCACAATGGATTCCACCCAAACAATACCCCACGCCCCTACCCAGAATCCCCCCCCCCCCCCCCAATATTTTTTTTAAAACATCATCTAATAAATTACCCCACCCCACATCATAATTATACCCCCCTCTCATCTCCCCTACCCCCCCCCCCCCCAACAATTGTTTGTTTCCTTTTATTACTTTTGAAAGATCGTCTTATAAATGACCACACCCCCACATTATACCCCCTCTCAACCCCCCCCCCCCCTAAAAAAAAATTGTTTTTTTTTCCTTTTTTTTATTTTTGAAAGATCGTCTAATAAGTTATTGAATATGAACAATTTCCCCATGATGGCTTACGTTACAATGTCAAGCACTCGAATAGTCAAGCGCGCTGTCCTCTGACAGCTCTTGTTTGTTATACTACGAGAGTTGCTTATATAAAGTATAAACTACATCACTAAGTGTATGAGCACGGATGGCCGAGTGGTCTAAGCGATAGACTTTTACTCCAGGGGTCAGTGGTTCGAGCCCAATTGAGGGCTATGTTTTAAATTTTATTCTTGTCTTTATACATTTAATAACAAACTTCAATACATTCGAAAATATATGAAAAGGCCGTTTTAATAAGAGAGTAAATGAACTCTCATACGTTCTTGCTTTGTCAATATTAAATACTTTAACACACATTTCTTGGTAATCAAAAAATTGAGCTTAGTTTAAATGTTTTAGCAGCTGTAAACGCATCAATCGATTACAAAATGAAAGTTCCTCGTGCACATGGCACATTTATGTTGTTTACCATATTAGGAAACGGAAAGGCTTTTTAGATAATAGATTATGTCTATTTTATCATTATCGCATTATTTCATCTGTAAAAAAATAGTCTGTTTGCAAACAGTATTACATAAAGTTGGTTTTTAAATATCGTCTTGCTGACCGTTTTCGACTCTGTTATGTCAGTTTTGTTTTGACTCAACAGCAACCAAAGTTCCGGTTTCAATATTTATTAATTCAGAACTTTCAAAGTAAATGCTGAAACAGAAAATGGAGAGAAACTTTACTGAATTCTAAAATAAATCTTTATACATTAAATGAAATTATTGTCATGTCGATCCATTAAAACACACTCAAGACTTAAGCTGAACATACAATCTCACTGAAACCACTTACAATTGACTAATCCACAATCCCACTGACTCGTGACTTACAAAAAAGGTTCTAAATGATATAATCATATGTTTAACAACAATAAAAAAAAAAAACTTTCAAAATGTGGGGGCACCAGACTAAATTTGGACATTGTTCTGCAAATCCCTGCTTCGTTACTAAATTCCGGAAAATATGCTCATAAAGACGATGTCAGTTCCATAGATAAGGAGGCTGACATCTTGCCGGTCACGTGACCCGCCGCCATTACGGTGCTCTCAGACTTCCAGATATCAGTAGCAGCACCGGCAGCATCGATATAGCATTGTTTTATTTTTAATATACAAACGCCCGTTTACTATATTCATAATGGCATCGGACACAACTATCGGTAAGTAGATGGTTTATTTAAGCTTTTTATGCACGTTTCAATAATCAATGCGACCTATTAAGTGCATTACAATGTTGTAATAACGACCTTTGTTTTAAGCTTTTGTTTTGACAGTTGGACTATAATGATTAAAATTGTTTACAGACGCTCGCTTGAGTCTATTTTTATTCACTCAATGGCAGTTATGTCAGCCCGGTATAATTATCAGCCAATCGAAACGATAGTTAAATTTAATTGTCACGCGAACGCGTAAACATTAACAAATATGGGACAATGTAACCATGGACATTTTTTTGACACTGATCAAATAGCCGAACAAACAGATATATCCGAAATGTATTCATATTGACAAGTTAACATCTTTAATTATCTACAAGCCAGCACATGAACAAATACAGACATCTTGAAATAATCAAACACACATGTGCATGCAGAGACGTAGATGTTATCTACGTCTCTGGTGAATGTAATCAATTTTGCATTTTGAAAGAAATTCATGGAATCACTATTATAAGATAGATCTATCAGTGCATGTCGTAGGTTCAACGGTTATCCGTAAAAATGACATTTTAATTTCGGTTTGACGTTGGCCAAACGTTTAATCAATGTTGCTATATGAATTTAACTTAATTGTTTGCACGAAAGAGCTATGGCTGTACCTTGTGTCACCCCCCCCCCCCTTTCCCAAAAGAAGCACAACAACAGTGAGAATTCATCAAACAATAGTGAAATTAAGCCTTTTTTTGTTTCAGGCCTTCCCTCAGATGACGTCAAGTGGACAGTGAATGATCCAACCTCTTGGCCAAATGTGACCTATGAGGATTTGGTTGACTACCTTGTGATGGCCAAAGCGTATGATGGAAAAGCGATGAAATCATTTCGATCACTGTATGCATACAACTATGTTCAAAATGGCTGGTTAGGGGACATAATGTGGAGCTCACACAACAACATCCAGTTTCTAAAAGCTAAAGTGTCTCCATCTCAACCAGGAGTTGGCCGTGCTGATTACATGGCTTGGGTGGCAATAGCAGATGATTCTACAATCCTCACAGGCTATTGTACATGTCCAGCAGGCACAGGCAGGAGCTGCAGCCACATCTCGGCCATTATTTATGCTGTGGCATTAGCATGGAACCATGGACTCGCAGGAAAAACCTGTACAGACAAGGATAGGCTGTGGGGTAGAGGTGCAGGGACAGCTGTGCTGCATGAGGAGTTTGAGAACATTAACTTCGAAAGACCAAAGCCAGACGATGCACCAATACTTAAAAAAACACAAAAAAAGGCGACAGGAACCCAACTGCCAAAAATAAGATCATTCCTTGATCACTCTGATCTTCAAGATCATGCCAGTGAGTCGTGCACCAACAAGCTGTGGACATGTAAAGGTACACTGCTCCAAAAAATCTTGAGTGCGAAGGAAAAACCAGTGAATGAGATGAAGTCAGTGGAACACAGTGACCACACCATAGACCCATCAAGGCCAGTTAACGAAGTTACTTGTCAGCCGTGTGATGCATTTTATAAGAAATACATAAATCTTTCTGCTGAGGCAAAGACCAACATCAGCCAAGCTACCTCCTTGCAATGCTCGACGCTATGGAGTGATGCTCGAAAGCTGAGGATTTCATCGAGTAAGGTCCATGCTCTTCCTAAAACAAGCCGTGCAGACCCAAACAAGTTCGTGACAAACCAGATCTACCCACGGTTTAAAGGGAACAGTGCCACTCAGCATGGGCAAAAGTATGAAGCTGAAGCCAGAGCTTGGTTTGAGCAGAACACTGGCCTAAAAGTGGTTCAAACTGGCGTTGTCATCGACCAGACAGAACCATATCTTGCTGCAAGTCCAGATGGACTTGTTGGCGAGGACACCATTCTTGAAATTAAGTGCCCAACAAAGCCCTTGAGGGAACTTATTCAAAGCGGAACATATGATGTTGTGCCCACCAAATCAGGGGACCACTGCCTTAACCCAAAAGGACGAAATGGGTACTACACACAAGTGCAGATAGCTATGCACTGCACTACACAACACCACTGCAAATTTGTTGTGTGGACAAAAGCCGAGGGATTAATAGTGGATGTTCCCTATGACGCCAACTTTGTTAGAACCACTCTGGTCAGAATTAGAGAGTTCTACTTCAAACACCTGTTAGTCCGTCTGGTAGATGAGCATAATTTTAAGAGATTAATGATATCTGATCAATACAAACACTACTGTTGATAGCAGTTTGAGGCAAATAACAATAGTGTTTGTATTGATCAGATATCATTAATCTCTACAACAACAGATAGCAGTTTAAGGCAAATAACTCTAATACAACAACAGAGTCGACTCTAACACAACAACTTCTACAGGAGTTCCCATCAGGGTATACTCTGTTTGGAAGTTATGCGTGAATGCAATGACATACTTGTGGGTTCATATAAAAAACAAAGATCTATTTAGGTTAATATATATAAGTGATTATTTATTAACATTTCTATTATATTTCCTGAATAATGAAATAATGATAACCATAACCACACGAGTACTAATGAGTCGCGTTCTGAGAAAACAGGGCATAATGCATTGGCGTCAAGTATCATCCCAAATTAGCCTGTGCAGTACGCACAGGCTTATCAGGGACGACACTTTCCGCCTAAATTGGATTTTTGCTAAGAAGAGACTTCAATTAAACGAAAAATGTAAAAAAAGTGGAAAGTGTTTTCCATGAATAGCCTGTGAGGATTGCACAGGCTAATCTGGGACGACAATTTACACACATGTATTATACCCAGTTTTCTCAGAAAATGACTATCATTATAATTATTAATTGTAGAATAAATAATAAATATGAATTTAAATCACTAAAGCTACATTCTAATACTCGGTGAAACTGAACGTTAAACTTGCCCATAGAATAGTAGAGAAATGCATGTGCTATTATGAATATTTTTGGTTAAAATAAAACATGTACTAAAACATATATTGTGTTCATTTTCATTCTTCTGTATCTGACTCATTCATTAGTTGCTCCTATTGACAATATGCATTCTTGGATGTACTAATTAAGGCTCTCTTTAAAACAATGAAAAACATTTCTTCAATCCTCAGAAGTATTCTCTCTAATTAAGGAGCCCTGCAAATTACAAAGGGCGGCAATCACTCGCATTTTCTTATCAAGTTTTGTGGTTGATTTAATATTCAAAGTTGTACTTAATATTCTGAAGCATTTCAGTCTATTTATGGCTCTTTCAACATGTATTCGTACAGATGCGATACGCCTTGATGCAATGGTTTCTTGTGCAGATAGCTGTGTTCTTCCTTTCATAAATGCTGGAATGTTCAATTTAACTTGTCTAGCACACAGTTCTTCGCCTATAGTAAACCCTCGATCGGCCATAACTTCATCGCCAGGTAATAAGTATTCCAAGAAACCTGAAGATTTAGTGATAAAATTATCACTAGCTCTCCCGCCATATGCTTTTGACACAAACATAATGTACCCATTTGGAGCAATAGCTACAAGAAATTTGGCAGTATTATGACTTTTATAATTGCTGTACGTCTGATTCCTAGCTTTCAAAGTGAACGGTCGCTGAATAAAAACTTCAGTACAGTCAATAATGCATGTTGTCTTTGGATAAGTGTCTACAAATGATGAAGGCAATGTTCTTCTTATAGATGTTCTAGGTAGCCAAACTACACAGTCACTCAACTTTACAGCCAAAATGTCAATCCATGTGTGAAATATGTTGGCGACTAATGGTCTTGAAATGTTGAAGCGCCTGCTAATATCAAAAAATGTCAAACCTAGCCGCAGTCTCATCAAGACAGATAAAATTTGATCTGAAATGTTTAATTTATAACTTAAAGCTTTACCAAATGGAATCATCATAGCTATTAGGGCCATCAGTACACTATAGTCAAGTCCTGTATAAAAGCGTGCATCAGTGTCTGAAGAAATGTCATCAATGCTGAATTCTGGTGTGGTTTGTTGAGTAGATGCACATTTAGTGGTTTTATGATACGCATATGGATGGTCAAGTCTAATTAAATCATCAGTCTGGGTGCTAGCCTCTACCATCTTCGGCACATTGTTGCAAAAACCTGGATATTTTAGACAGCATGTTGTTTTGCACTCAATCTGTTCATAACTAATGTCATTTACATAATCCGGTGGTAACATAGTGGCAGAAAACATGGGCTCGGAGGGCTCCAGCTTCATGTTGTCGCCCACAGGCATCAGCGCTCTTCTGACCAGCTGACGTCTTGGCTTTGGCGTCTTGGTCACTTCATAGCCCATGTTGACGGTAGGCAGCGGGTTTTTCTTCGTTGGCAGCCCATCTACAAAATGCAGGGAACAAACCTGAAAATAGAAAATACATTAATCTGTCAGTATCTGAACTGATGCATGTAATAAAAAATAAATGTAATTCCCACCCCTGAACCCAACTTTGGGGGGGGGGGGGCTTGGGCTCAAAAGGTAAAATATTAAATTTTGTTACTTTGGTAAAACTGACCTCAAGCGAAAATGAACTAATTCATTATAAAGTTTACCAAACAGCACTCGTTCCTAGATCGAACAGTCTTAACAAAGCTGAATAACAATTTTGTCCGAATTGCCATTCGTCCGAATACACATAAAGTTTTTTTTAAAGACTGACCACTCAGGCTCAATTTCAGATTGATACTAGTGAAAGTATGTAGATCTTTACATAACAAAGTTAACTTATGTTTTTACATGGTTCTTACCACGGCTTTGCTTGCTGGATTGAAATCTTTCCTGTTGATAACACCCAACCACTCTCGTCTTCGCTCGGCGTTCAGAGGTAAACAATGGAACTTGAACGGAGCAAGGCATATACAATTCTCATTTTGTTCGCCATGTTCAGCACATATTGTATTTTTCCAACGATACAGGTCTCTCTGGTTATTGCTGCACCCAACTACGACACATTGTCTGCCCCTACAGTTTTCGTAAGGCATAGCGGCTGGATAAGCTTTCGCGATTTCGGCGATATTTACTAGGGAGCACCGTAATGGCGGAAAAGGATAGTTTCAGGGGAGACCACTTTGTCGACTTAATTTCTGACATCGTCTAAAACCATAAAGAAAATCTAAATCAAAAAACAGTCGGAGAGAAAATCTACCGGAAAGATAACGTGCCGCAGGCAACACAAGTTTAATTGTTAATGAAGCACAATCCATGCCAGTTTGTCTAAGTGGACTAAAAGGTACTTCGATAAGATATCTAATATAAAATTTATTGAAACATATTGCAAGATCACGTACATCCTAGTTTCGTACATGCTGTATCTTGCTTCACATTATATAGGTGAAATGTAAGAAAGCAAATGCGTGGAATCAAAAAGTAATATGTTTTTTCTACACGTGTCTAGTTAGATTTGATTTCATATCTATTAAGAGCGTTTGCAAATGGAAACTTAATTGATCTATAACACATGTGAACGCGTGTCACACAAACATATTTCCCATAATGGGTTTCTTATATTTTTCGAATGCTTGATGTTATCTGCCTTTGTGTCATCCATTTTAGAATATGCAAATTGTTCACGTGTTTGCAAACAGTTTGAGTGCGTTCAATTTTTATATAATCGCAACTCGTCATTTTTTGTTGAACGACGTCGTCATTATGCTTCATGGCATTTCAAAGATCAATTATTTCAGGTTAATGCCCTATAAAGTCGTTTAATTTGTATCAAACAATAAAGGCTCATTGGCAGTTCTACTGTTTTAAATAAAGCACTTCTAAGAATTGCGTAACATAGAACGACCACATCTCGGTAGCAAGCGTAAGTCCTGATCTCGTTTTATTATGCAAAATTACCAATCGAGATGTTTGCATAAACAAACCATATAATAAATACTTATTTCTTCGACAGTAAAAAATTGAAAAAAAATTCAAAGCAAATTTCAAATCAGACAATCAGTATCAAACAGAATTGCATTTGCAATGGGAAATACATTAACTCGTTGATCAAGGTATTGATTGTGGTATTCATACAAAATGCGGCGTTTAAGGATTCTTAAACAGGTAATCTCTTCTTATCAATGGATAAAGTAATTGTATTACATAGAAGAGTAAAAATCATCAAACTGGTGGATAAAAAACATTTGAATGAAGAAACATGAAGCAAACTTCCATTTAATGAAAGAATATTACAATATTTAAATAAAAGTGCATTATATACAAAAGGCACGCGCAAATTCAAGTATTTAAGCAAACATTACGTTCTTTAAAGTCTGACCAAATAATATAAAAAATATATTGTTATTTATTAATGTGTGCTGGCGATTATTTTTAAAATACCCTTACTGTGTTTATCATTATGGAATGTTAATAAGGTAAACATAACATCATTTATGGTGATTATTTACATTATAACTGATGTAAAGTCTAGTATTGTTCATGACACTATATTCGTTTACAATTGATGATTGCTGCAACATGTTTGATGACTATCCAATGTTTGTGTTTTCGTAATTCCTGTTTCATGATTGAATAACACATCATTTTACTTTCATGTACTTTCAAATTCTAACACACGTGATGAAACCGTACTCTGACACCAGTCATTATATGTTTTGCCATTGAGCTTCATTAACAACGGCAGTAAGCAACAGGCAGTAAGAAGAATGCAACTAAGTAAAATGCAAGTTTTCACATTATAACAGCAGGTGGCGCGCGTTTATTTTCGGGTGAAAAAAATAGAAAACCTCCGAACTATTTCGACAACTATACTGAATAAATTGAATATTTTCCAATTGAAATTGACGTCCGTTCATGTTTAAGATATTGGTAAGTGGCAGTTGGTACATAAACACGTTATTTATTCAGGACATATCATACATTGTACATTGTATATCGACCTCATATTTATAAAGTAGCCCAACCTCCATTTCCCCAGACCTATGCGTGAAATTTTCAGATTTCTCTAGACTATACTATAATACATGTTTAACACATATTTGTCATTTTATGTCGATATAATCTCTGTGGTATATAGTGATTCCAAAATCCCGAAAAATACAAGTACTCGTGTCTTAAAACTCTTGTAACCTTTGTTGAGAAAACGATAGTCTTATAGTATTAAAGTATCATGGGACATAATTTTCAATCATTTTGGAAATAAATTAACAAATAAATGTAATTTAAACAGGTCCTTAAGTGGTGATCTCATAGGCCTCATCGCGCGGGCCGAGCAATCGAGCTCCCGGGGCCTGAACGCTGAGCTGATTCTCGCAGAGCGCAGGTGAACTGCGGCTGTAACATGGACTTGCATATGTTATCGATGGTCTCGCAGGCCTAGTTGGCACACAGAGCTCGTCAGGCCTGATAGCGGGGCTGTCACGCTGTTCGGGATCCATATTGTAAGGCTCTGAAGTATTCATTAACTTGTTTATTATCTGTTATTTCATAATGTAAACAAACTGCTATTGTTTATATTATCATGTACTCAACCATTACACTATCCGATACACAAGATTATGGTTGAAGTGTTTAATTGTTATATTAACTGGTAGAGTAATCATTTAAATATGTTTTGTCTAATGATTATAAACAGAACTTCAATTCCAAAACTTACTGTCAATGTCCGAACTTCAAGGAAGCTAGTCCAACCGTCATCTTGCAATGATTATATTGGTTATATTCATTTCTAAGTGACTTAATATTGTATAATTATAGTAATACGACTATAAGTTACTTTAAGACACTATTTTATAGTCATTAAATGTTCATTTATGTTGTTATTTGTGTAAAATTAACATTCCTAATAAGCACTTTTCAGCTGTTGAAATATTTCGGATGTATTGTACCGTAATATTTCTTCTCTGTCATAACTGCATTTTTGTTAAGGTCAGAGAGAAGTATATTTGTTTATTGTTAGATGTAGAAACTTTTGCTCATCTATATTTGCTCCTTAAATGTTCTTTCGTTAGTTAAAATATAATATTATTGTTGAATGTTTGCCGCTAGACAACTTTGTTTAGGATGAATGCATTTGATTAGTTGTCGCAATCCTAAGTCATTATGATTGGCTTAGCCAAATTCCTAAGACATTTTCATTGGTTGGTGCGAAGAATCACTTAGAATCCTAAATCCTAAGTGCTTAGCGACAGGTATAAATAGCGCCGATAAACAACTTTTGGCATCTATCTGTCAAGATCAGTTCAGATCACTTTTTAAAAGTTCCTGTAAAATCTATTTATCCCTTTATTTAAAATTAGAGTACTATAACTTCGTATGGCGTCATTTACCATTCCAAAGATGGTAAGCGTTATTTTGTCCGATTAAATGAGCGCTTCGTTAGGAACTCCAGAAAGCTTTAATTTATGGTGGAAATTTATCGGCATTATTAAACTTGTAATACTGTTTTGTTTATACGAGAACTGATGCATATGGAATAATTTAAATGTCTATTAAAACAAAAGTTTGAAACCGTGAAACTGTGTTCTTCACATCCTGACACGGGCACTTAGAAGACAATGAAGAAGGTTTGCATTGCCCGTACCTTATGGTGGGGTGTACTACAATATAGACTGTTTGTCCCGGCCTGGGACCACGAGCAAGGCAAAGGCTCTCCAGCGAAGGCGACATGCCTGAGAGACCATTTGGCAAATATAAGAAGAACGGCCACCGAGGCGGCTCGAAGTGGTCCCGACCGCATACACACCCGGTCAGCGGAAAGACACCACATGCCTTCCCTCCGTTTCTTCGATACGTAGAGCCTTGATTTATCCAACCATCTCGGCACGGTTTTTCAACCGAACCAGACGGCAACCAATCGTACGTACGATGGTGCTCGCGCAGCGGTTGCGGGAAATCAGCCGTCTATCGCATAGCGCAACTCCAAAATATGCGCATGAATCGGACGGAGAAACGGGCGCGGCGGCCGCGGTCAGCCTCACGAGCGAACCCACAGTCGCATCACGAGCGACTCGCAGAGACGATACTTCACATTTATTTTTTAGTTACATTCCATCCCATCCAAGTTACCGAGAAACAGTCCCACAAACACGGACGGAGGGACGAACGGCGGACGCAAAAACCATATCCCTCCTACTTCGGCAGGGAAAGCAATGTTTTATGTAGATATGTGTGTAAAATGTAGATACATGTAGATAAAAAGAAATATTTATATGTGGTATCTACAAGCAAAATTATACACAGTAGTGCTGAAATAATATGTAGATAATCTACTTTACTTTTCAAAATTAGGACCAACGTATCATGTCAAAAGTAGCGCAACTTCTGCCATAACACAACATTTTCTCTACGTATTTCGGAACGACTTTAATTCGACATCATTGTACATGCATGATTGTATGAGTCATAAAGAAGGAATGGTGTAGTTGTACAGAAATACCGTTTCATAGTAGTGTGGTTGTGCTAGTGGATACTAACTAAGTGATTCAAAACAATGGCGGACGGTGGCACCCCGAACTACGAACAGGGACCATACGGAGACTACGAAACCTGTAAGTAACCGACTTGAGTCCGCAGAGAAGAAACTTAAAATTGTTGAAGTAATTGAGAATCGGGGTCATGGGCTCAGACATAAACAGTTGTAGATGGCAATAGACGAGCGGATGAAGAAGGTGGACGATCTGATGAAGCAGGTTGAAGACAGGGTAGACGGGAAAGACAATCACGCAGCGTTGATAGCGTCACGTATCGACGAGCTTGGAAGGAGCGAGATGCCAAACGCGATGATGTGTCGTACCACAAGTAACAGAGCATAAGGAGCAATCTTATGTTTCTCAGCGTTCCCGAAGACAACACTGCAGATAACGAGACACCGGATGTGACAGATCGTCAGCTTCCCAAACATCTCGAGGACGCTTTCCACATTGCACGTAAAATGGTGGATCCATCAGGTTTGCATGCGTGCACCGTTTCTTGGCGAACCGATTGTGAGGAAAGTGATAAACAGTGTGGTGAAGTTTTCGTACTTCATTGACATTAAAATGGTGCGAAAGCGGTTGAAGGAACTAGATGGACCTGTTTGCAGTTTTGTTTCACCTGTCTCTCTGTTGTTATAACTTTTCACCGAAACAAGAGAAATAAACTGATATTAAAAAATAATGGGACAGTTCCCTCAAATATCGGTTTCGAAAAGAAATGATTACTTAATTCCCTGTTTTAATAGTGTTTTAATAGTAGTGTACATAACATTGATTATATGTGAATAGATTGTAATTAAATAATACCATAAATGAGTTTACTGATACTATCCGAAGTGAAGCGAACCGATTGGTTTCACATACGTTTAGTAATTAACCGAAGTACATATACGAAGCATGCGGTAGTTTAGATAATGCTTACTTGTTCGAAAGTGATTATGCATGTGTCCGTCGTTTGTATATTGATGCCTTATAGTGTTTTTACTTGAATAATTCAGATGCTAATAAATCAAGAGTTTGTCACGATAAAAACTATATTACGATTTAATACGGGGAAAAAAGGTGTGCATACCGAACAAAAATGACATATCAGTGAAAAGTTTAAGAAAACACAAACACGCGATTTGTTTAAATCAAATAATAAACCAGTCACAACATGTCATCGGAAGATTTTAATTTATTTTTGAAAACCTTACCAACCATAGAACCTTAGTACTTTTAATTGCAATAATATCGAGACATAACAATATTGCTCAAGTTATAATATTTATAATGATAATGATGTGTTTCCAGACTGAGACAAGCCTATTACTGTTGATGAAGTTATATGTGTCATTAAAAAAATCAAGAGAAATAAGTCAGCTGGTGTTGATTTTAGATAAAACGAATATTTAATAGAATGAAGCGGTATATTTTGTTTATGTTTATTGGTTATGTGATCTTTGATGTGATCTTTTAATTGTGTACTAGAATCTCGATCTTTTACCTAAAAAATGAACACATTGAATTATAATCCAATTGCACAAAAAGGCTCTGTAGACAATGTAAATAATAATGTTTATTCGCTCAAGAATAAACTGTCTTATTCAACGCAAATGCTATTTTCCTAAGGGATCGCCGAAACCCAAAGCCCAATTTTATAACCCATCATACCCAGTCTACTGTAACACATAGACTCGTCCACTAAGTACAAAACCACTGCCCGTGCAAATTGTCAGTCTTTTACTAACTCGTCGCATCACAGGGTAGGTCTTGCTATGGTTTACAAGTTTACATTTCATGTGCTGGTCGATCATCCGAGTAAGTCACTAATTTATGAATTATTAAATTGTTGTACGTGGTTGTGAAATTTGTATTTAACTCTTTTCAAATGAGCACCTCTATAATTGTTTTTGTCGCATGTACATTTAAGTATTTAAAATGGTTGTGTAATTTGTATTTAGCTCTTTTTAAATAAGCACCTCTTAAATTGTGTTTGTCGCATGTACATTTTAGTATATCAAAATAAGTTTACATATTTATATATAGTTATGAGTTCTTAGATTCAAGATAGGACGACCGCGCGCTTGGTCTTCAACAATTTGTCTGAAGTTTTATTTTAAATGCATTTCGAAGTTTATGTATAATTTCAAAATGTTTTTCGTACTGATATTTATTACATAAACAATTAGTACATATAGTTTCGGGGAATTATAATTATATTTTGTATTTAAGATATAAGATTAAATGTAAGATTAGTTATAAGATAGATCGATCACGTGTCTGTATGATTATCGAAATTTGAATCTATAAATAAACAGCTAAAGTCTTCTTCAACTATATGTGGTGTACTGGTGCGGTTTTGTGACATTTTCAAAGCGGCTTACATTTTGTGTATCACTGGTGGTCTGTTTATCTTGTTAGTGGTTTGTTTAGTTAACTTTTGTATTTTAATCATCTACACTAGGTGTATCTAATTTCTAGCTTGTTTTCGTTGTGATTCACGGTTTTATCATTTCCGAGTTAAAACCCGACATTTTGTGTATCTGGCATTTGTCATAAAAACATTTTCCCCTGAACAAAGCCTGAATCTGAGATAAGAGCAACAATTTTATGGCAACTTAGCTAACATGTATTTTAGTGAATAATTTTGTCTTACATGTTGTTAAATTGTTAACATGAGTTTATGAATTTCAATTCAATATTTAATTTTAAATTATAGTCTATAAAATTGTTCGCTTTCTTTTTTATTAACAAGACTATTTTTATGGTTTTATAAGAAAGCTGTTCGTGTATCACTGGTGATCGGTTTATCTTGTTAGTGGTTTGTGTAGTTAACTTGTATTAGCAAAGCTTAAATTCTACGTTTACTTTAGTTTCGCATTCCTTTGAAATCGTTGTTAATAACATTGTTCGCTTTCCGTTTTTATTAACAAGACTATTTTTATGGTTTATTACTGCCACCACGATCAAAAGACGTCGTGTTAAAGTTGCACAGTCGCTACAAGAAATCGGCGCAGACCAGAAAAAGACCACCGGTAACGGGCAACCGGAGCTGCCGGCGCCGGGAATAAAGCACGAGAATACGTCCGCACCGGGTACTAGCGAAGAAGGTTGTGAGCAAGATTGCCACCACGGGTCGAAACATGTCTTTTGAAGGCAGCGTTGTCGTCACAAGCAATCGTCTGAGCGGATTTTAAGGTCGGATAAACATGTTGTTTTATTTATCATTACAGACGAGACAAACATTTCAAACGGAGAATTTGTTTCCTAGATGTCTCTATAACAAATATGCCTAGAAATAACGCAGCAATAGTCTGCAATAGAGAAATTATTGGTAGCGATTCCGGCGTCATTTAAAACATTGAACGTATAGGCGTTTGGTTTAACGTGTTAATGATTTATATGGCAATACAACGTACAACTTATGGAAGTAGAAACAATAATTGTATCTTTATTTGGTTTATGGGAAGTCACGCTAAATAATAACAAGAAATATCTTCACAAAGATCAACGGCATTTGACGTTGGTTGGTTTATGTGAAAGATAATCAGTTAAACAAAGTTCTTATTACCCTTTCTATATGCGCGTTCCTAACTGCATCGCGAATAATGAAAATTGTGTAATGTTAAAATCACAAATAGTTGGTCAATGTAATTACCTGTTTACAATTGAATCGGCTGACAAGGTCGCGTCATCCTCGTGCAAAGCGTGGGTCTTTATACTTGATTGCTGTATAAAAACTTCGTAGTGCATTAAACGTTCTGGGGGCCGTTTCTGGTACAATGCGTAACTTTACCGACGAAAATGTACGTACGTATAATGTTACGTACGCTTTTCTGAATGCGTAAGTGCGTTTCTTTAAACCGAACGTAGTGTAAAACTTAGTTGCTATGTTTGAATAATCTCTAAACAGAAGCCTGGTGATTGCGCGGACCTTATAGAGAACATTTGAAGGAATTCATAAAGTAGATTTAATTTGCTTTCTCTAACAAACTTTTGGTAGACTAAATAGTTATACATTTATCCTTAAGAAGTACCCAATAAAGAGCAAAGTTCTTTCCCTTGTTTGCGAAATTGCGATGAAAAAAGGGGTCAACTGTAAAAAAAGTTCAATCTCTTGATTCTTTTAAAATTAAGTGTGGCCATTCTTTGTTGTGCTGGACATGCTCTTTGTTAAAACAGAAGAGATGAGTCTTACTGAAGCAAATCTTTTACGAAGGTTAGTCAGATATATTTCAAACTGGAATTGCTGGAGCAAACTGGAAAAAAATGGATGGATAATACTGAGAAGACATGCATGTGTATTGTAGCTTACACATCTGAATTTACAGAAACATAATCAAGGAGTTTCCTGACAGGAATTCAATTTACTGGAAGGGTATCTTTGATTATGTTTAGTGCGTCACTGAATTACAAATGGAATGTCCTATAATGAGTAGAACGTCAGCAATGGCCTCTGTACAGAAGGTAGTATTTTTTTTAAATTTCATTTACGGATCAATGATAATGTACAGTAGTACAGTATGGTTTTAGAAGAATTGACAAACTCTGTAGCTTGTATTCACTTGTCGCACTTCTAGATAATTTTATAACAATCAACATCATGTTTTTACCATGTTTATATTTATACTTTTGTGCAAAATATTTAAAAAAACAACAACAGATTTTAACTCATAAATTCATTTAAAATGAGAATCTTTTTTCTGTGATAAATTAACATTGTCCATGAATGCTTCTATTAATTTGAGACAATAGGCATTTGCAATTATTATAAAGTATGCTTCTTCACATATATGATTATATTATATTTTTTTTCAATATTTTAAAAAATGCATGGATTGGTAAAATATATGTCAGGGTATGTACCAGTTGTGATGAGTTCTAAATACAAAATTTTAGAAATTGGAATCCATCCTGGGTCATTGGTATGGGGTAATTGGTATGACAAGCGGGCACTTGTGTAAACCTGAATCACTTTACATGCTTTACCAACACAATGACTGAAATATTTGTGAAAAAGTTCAGTCACTCATAATATACTTAAACATAATGCCATTCACTAATGGAAACTAATGCATTAATTTAAATTCATGGAAAAGTTTTACACATCTGGCTTAATGTACATATGAACAAAACACAGGGAGAAAGCAAACCATTTTTAAATGTTCCTATTTTTATGAAGTTAAATTTTACTGGTTGAATCATGTCAGGATGACACAATTTATTATTGCAAAATCCTAATAATTATGCTATTAAAAAATATGTGTCCATATGCTTGATATTAAATTTCTATTACATTAAAAAAATCAGTAAAAATTGTGCTATTCAAATGTTTTTTCATGTGGTTGGGAAAGATACATAATTATGAGAATATGTTAAATCTGTTGTTTTTTTCAGTTCAAATCTTTAATATTTTTTTCAAATGATTGTTGAACGCATACACTGATACCATACATATCCGCAAAAAGCTTTATTTAGTGCAAAACAAACAACTCCTCTTGAATTTATATTGTCTTATAAGTTATGTTTTTTACAAATAACTTAATGTGAATATTTTGCATAATTATGGTGTTAAAAGTGAAGAAACAAAAATGGTATTATTTAAATTATTTGATTGCAATGGTAGTAAATGCTCTACACAACACAAACATTGTCTATTTTATGTTTCTTATTTATTTGTACAAGTTATTTCTGTCAATCTGTGTTATTTTATTTGAACATATTAATCAAACTGCATTTAATGTGTCCATATGGTTTGTAGGAATCTAAAAAATAATCTTAAAATTAGAAATTAAATATTTCAGACAGTAAAGATTAACAATGACCTTAGTTAAAATTCGACACTTCTTCTTCATGGCAACTGCATTTATAATATAATAAAATTAAAGATTTTGAATGTTGATGATACCATATATAAAAAAAATGAAATGATTTTGTATTGTCCCCAAGGTTTGTGTTCTAAAATTTCTTTTTAAAAAAACCCTAAAAACTCAGAAAAAATGATTGTAAAACTTACAGCAACAACAAAGTTTTGCCATCAATATGATATTAATATGATTGATTACCGATGAAATCTGATAATAAACAAGAGCACCGCATATCTGGTGCCACGCTGGGCTGTGAAAGCTTGTCAGAATTTTATATTTTTGTAGAGGTCACAGTGACATTGACCTATGGCCTAGTGACCCAAAATGGGTGTGGCGTTTAGAACTCATCAAAGTGCATCTACATATGAAGTTTCAAAGTTGAAGGTGGACGCACTTTGATTTTTGAGCAAAATGTTAAGGTTTTAGCACATTGCCTACAGCGGACGGGCGGACGTTGGACAACTAGCTGGCTATGACAATAGCTCGGGTTTTCTCTCTCCGAAAACAGCCTCGCTAAAATACAACTTTGAGCATCTTACAACTGTAACTTACCAAAAACAAATCTCATTGGTTTAAAAGTCATAGTGTTTTGACAGTTTTTGTATAAAATGACATATTTAGTACATTTCAATACATGTTTCCAGTAAATTTACTTCAACAGTGAAAACTTTTCAAACCTACTTTAAAATTAGCCATTATTAATATTCAGATAACTTAATTTTTAGTTGTTACAATAACAATTGCGCAAAGTTAGCCAAGTGTGTGAGCCTTGACCTTTACTTCCATTTAATAATTGCAGCGCTTAAACAACTGAAGCTTGATTGGTCATTGTTGGCCCCGTACTACTTAAAAGTACCCGGGGTACTCTTAAGTACACTTCAATGTACCCTGGGTACAAAGTTTTATGCCTGCCTAAAATCTGATGTCATCAAACGCACTTCCGAATACGAAACAAAATCCTCTTTGAACAAAACGTAACTCAATATGCTTTTTTGAGTACAAGTTTCGATAATATCATCGCGGAGGCCATTTCACAGAATGTAAACAGAAACATTATTAATTTGAAAATAGAGCCTACAACAGCAGATTTAGCCTAAGTATTCCTGGGTATGGTTTAAGTATATTTTCTGTACCCAGGGTATATTGTAGCATACATAAGAGTACCCAGGGAACTTTCAAGTAGTACCAGAGCTGACAAAGATCAATCTAACTCAACTGAGCTAACATGTCGACAGGTTGTATCTCACAGTCTCTACAGTATATTTTATTTTACGCAGTTTTGACAAAATGATATATGCATGATATTATTTTCAAAGAAATTGATCTTGATGCAGAACTTCTGCTTAAACTGTAAATGTGCCAAATTCAACAATAAAGTGACAACCGTATACACATTTATAAGAAGCGCTGTTGACATATCAATTAAAATTGTATACAGTAATCTACGTTTTTGTAAATAGTTGCATTTTTATTATACTGCTGTGTCAATAATGGACAATTATACAGTAATCTGTGCTTAAATTAAATGAATTAATATTAGCACTGACTACTGTATAATTGTCATTCATTGACACAGCAGTATAATATAAATGCAACTATTTATAAAAACGTAGATTATATAATTCTAATACATAATTCTTACAGAAAAAGTATACTTTTACCCATGTTTACAATGAATCAATTCTATCACTCAGCAAACGTCACATTCGTTGAGTTCAACTTGGCGTCTTGTGATGGATAAAGCCTTGTTCAAAACGAAAGTTGAATGAGTTGTCAAAAGGAAAATCGAACAAATCATAACAACAATCGATTCGAACATGTAAAATTTCCTCTTTTAGCAAAACTCCAATCCACAATCGTACACAATAGATCCTGCACAATCAACGCAGGATTTCCGTTACAGTATCTTCCCATGCCCTACCAAGATCTTAATATAGATAAAGGTTTAAATTAACTAAAATGATGTTGCGCGCGTAGATTTCGTAGTCTATGTTCGGTTCTCCCAAATATCGGTGCATACGCCGCCATATTTACGCTAAATTAATGAGTTACGTGAGCCTTTGAGCACACGTAACTTTACCTGCAAAAATACGGTAAACGTTACTTTACGAAGTTTATAGAAACGCTACTAACTGAACGTTTTGCACTTTCGCATGATTTTTGAACGTACGTAGTTTTAAGAAACGGTCCCCTGATCTTTAGTTCAATAGAAAAAGGGCGCCGCGCGCCATTCCGCAAAAGTGTCAACACATAAATTCTGTAATACATTAATTACGGACTAGCTGTAAGAGCGCATACAGCATATCAGCGTGCATAATCAAGGTTAGAGGCGTTCTTTCAAATCACGAATACGATTCCCGAATATATTGTATATTAAATATCAGTCCTCAAGATTTCCGAATATATTGCCTTTATAATCCGTCAATACGCGCATCCAACAGTAGGGCAACACAAAATAAACAACTTTCATGGCTATACGCGAACATGAATAGTTCAAAACATTCTGGAAGGTTTAAACGTAGTCACGTCAGAACAAATTCTCAGTTTCCCATATCACAATCCGTTTAAATGCGGCTCGAAAGATTATAAAGTTCTACTACAAATAGTAAGCTAGCTTGCCTTGCCTAACGCTAGGCGGACGAGTGGTTATTGCGGCAGACGATATAAATGTATTTATGATCAGTTAGGCGATACACGTCCAACGGAGCGGAAAACAAGATTTCCACGTGCATAGATTTGTATGGTAGAGCTTAGACGTTATTTACATCGTTTTATTTATTTATGCTCTGTTTGTTTAAAGGTTAAGATTAGGTTTTACGTGTTTCTGTATAATTGGGAAAACTTGCGAAATAGTATGCATCAGTGCGTCAAAAACTGACCAATGCCGTTATGGTCTATCGTTTGCATTCAGTTTGACCAACTGACCTAGGTCCACAAACAAAGTATGGGTCTCTGGTTCCATGTATCGTCCAGACAAACAGGGCCCGTTCTTCTGTCTTTTTTATCACAGTCTACTTACGATTTACCAATTTAATGCAGCTTTTGTTCTTTGCTTTATTAATGTGTTTAATTGTCACGCACTTTATTCCCGTCAGAATTGTGACATGTTGTTTTAGTGGCCGACAGCGTTAATTGACATTATAAGGCGCGCTTATAATCGATTTTGTACGATATCGTCCATGAAAAATGCATTAATATACAAGTTTCGATTCCACGAACACACTTCCCGCTTGTCACGGGGGATATACATTATGCACTTAAATTTCCCGCCGTTCTCGGGGGAACCTGTATAATACAATTGATCCCAGCCTTAACATTATTATGCCAAACCTTTAAGATAAAAAATTGCGTAGTTAAACTGTTTGGCGTGTGTCGTTGAATAATAATGTTTATGCGCTCAAGAATAATCTGTCTTATTCTAAGCAAACGCTATTTTCCTAACGGATCGCCGAAACCCAAACCCCAATTTTATAACCCATCCTACCCAGTCTACTGTAACACATAGACTCGTCCACTAAGTACACAACCAATGCCCGTGCAAATTGTCGGTCTTTTACTAGCTCGTCGAATCACATGGTAGGTCGCGCTATGGTTAACAAGTTTACATTTACCACCCACCCTTCCACTTAATTCTTCATTGTAACACGATGCTTGCCAGAGTTTTGTTATATTCCAGTGTTGTCGAGAATTACGAGCTCCATTAGATACCCACATCGTCATGACTGGGACTTAACAGCGTACGGCACACCGTCATTCTGTCCAATTGTCTACTTACCCCGACAACAGGTTCCTGCGTAGTTGACTGTACCAGTGTTAGATAATTTGCTAGACTTTGATCAGTAAACTTTTACTTTTTGAAATTCCAACCAAATTAATAACTTAGTTAAAATGACCAGTTATGTTTGAGTTACACAATGTCCACAGTTACATGTTAATATTGGTTGTTTTCGGGTACAGTTTTCCAGAGTTATTTAACATTCAGTGAAGTTTTATCTCTGGATTTTACTCTGGCCTTGAAAACACCATTTTAGGATAAAGAATAGAAGTGATGTATACAAATTAAAGTTGTACTGTCATGTTTGCATAGTTTCCATGAACACAATTCCCGCTTGTCACGGGGGACAGACATTATGTACTTAAATTTCCCGCCGTTCTCGGGGTAACCTGTATAATACAATTGATCCCAGCCTTGACATTATTATGCCAAACCTTTAAGATAATAAATTGCGTAGTTAAACTGTTTGGCGTTTGTCGTTGAATAATTACATGGGAACACGTATGAGTTGTTTTTCAAAACTATTTAATACAATAATTAATAAGCGCATCGAATGTTTTGTTGAAATAATAATAGTATTTCGGATGTACATTTCGCATTTCGTAAAGGTTATCCAACAATCGATGCTGTTTACATATTAATGTCTATTGTACAAAATAAATAAATTAAAATAAAAGCTCTATGTAATCTACGTAGACATTACGAAATGTTCTGATAGTATATAGAGAAATGCATTGTGGTTAAAACTTGATCAAGATGGTATTAGAGGTAAAATATTGCAGATTGTTATAGATATGTATGAACATGTTAAATCGTGTGTTGAATCAAGTTCATCTTATTCTGACTACTTCCGTTACTCGGTACTACGTTACGGGTAAGTTATGTCCCCTTTACACTTTTCTCTGTTTCTAAAGGACCTAGAAGTATTACATTATATATAGTCTTTACTGTAGAAGATGTTTTACTCATATTTCTCCTTTTCGTTGATATGGCCTTATTGGGTAAAAATCTTAAAGGTGTGCAAACCCATTCGGGTAATCTTCTTTTGTTTTGTGATATTTGATGTGTTAACCCTTTGCATGCTGGGAAATGTGTCGTCTGCAAAAATGTCGCCTGCTGAATTTCTAAAATTAGCATTTTCTTCGATTTTTTTTTCAAAGAATACTATCAAAATAGCAAACAGTTTGGATCCTGATGAGACGCCACGTTCTGTATGCTTTAGAGGGGCCATTTTCGCAAAAACGAAACATCTGCATACGATTGCCATAACATCAAAACAGTTAATATATAATTGTAATTACTTAGGTACTGTTATGAATTATATATGTAGTTTCACATTAAACCAAGCACATTTAGTAGATAAAGCCCTTACGGCTATGAATACTCTTATTATGCAAGTGTACAATGTATGATCTAACACCTAAAATACGCTGTCAATTGTTTGATGCGTTTGTTGGTTCGATTCTTAACTTTGCCTCAGAAAATTGGTTTTTCTAAGTCTAGAGAAATAAAAAGTATTTAAAATTATGTAAACGTATGCTTCAAGTAAGAATCAACAGTTGTAACGCATGTGTTTATGGAGAATTGCCTAGATACCACCTTTGCTTGCAAAAATCGATATATAAGAATGTTTAAATATTGGTTTTAAATGAGATTGAATAATACTATTATTCTCCGTACTGTTTATAATATGAATATTGAAGAGTGTCATGACCCATCAATTGGGGCACACATATTAAACAATTGTTACCGATTATGGATTTGGATATGTTTTTAATAACCCTAGCTCAGTATGTGTTATTCCTTTTATATGCCAGTTAAGAAATAGACTTATACATAAATTTACACAATAATGGTATTGTGCATTGAGTATTGGACATTTAAAGATTTTCTAACCTACAATTGTAAACGAACCAAATTTGGATTTATTACCCAGGAAATTGCTCATTCACTTTGTTAAGTTAAAAATATCTGTACATCCATGGAGAATCCAAACAGGGAGGTATGCCCGCAATAATATCCCACGCTATGAAATATAATGTTAATGTTGCAAAATGAGATATATTGAAGATGAGTTTCACTTTGTTTGTATCGTTTATGTTATAGTGTTTTACGACAAAAATACCTTAAACAGTGTGTATATGTTAAGCAATCTATGTTAAAGTAGCACCAATTTCTGAATTCATCCGGAAATGTTTAGTATACAGCCTATGCTGCACGAAACCCCTGACTCAGCTGGGAGCCGCCTATCAACAAGTATTTCATCCTTTAATCCCAGGACAGTCTCCGGGCGATGGAACTGTAGTGCTGATCTGGCACCACGGGTCAGTGGTTAGGTGCCAGCCCTTCTCCCTCTAAAGCCAATTAGACGGTTTTTCTGCTGCTTGATCCAGTCTCCCAACACCTCTCAACACCTCTCAACTTGTCAAGTTGTGTAAATATATTAAAGAACAATTTGCAATACGCAATTCATTGATAAATAATACAATATAACCGGTATCACGTACAAATCTTTATTGCATTATAATTATGTTTTTTAGAGTTTACAAAATGAGGGTTTTTTTTCATTTGTATTGAACTTGTATGTATTGAAAACGTGTCATACCTACTTTCATACTGTTTGTATTAAGATGATGTACTTATGTATAAGTCTAAATAAAATGTGTTTTCTGTTCTGTTCCGTAACATACACAAATGTACAGATGAAAAAAACATTCACACTTTAATTTTGCGTTACTTAACTTCATATTTGTTAGCACAAATTGAAAACATAATTGACAATTAGACACCATTCAAAAGTAAAAGCAATCAACTGTCATTACGCCGGGTCTGCTAGAAAGTTAATGTACATTTTAGAAAACCAAATTACAGAGTGACTGCCTTGTTAGCGCTTAACCCTAGGGACAAGTGTATAGAAATAATACTCCATCTTATGATAAATGCGTGTAGCTCATACAATGTCAATAATCATTTGTTAAATTAGCGCACAAAAACACATGTTTTTACTGGAAATGAAACGCTGATAACAAGTGAAGAATGCGATGCATTCACTCTGAGTTTGACTCAATCAGAAATGATCAAAGCCTGCACCAAGCTAAATGAAAAGTGCAAACGTATTGCTTCGAGTATTTAAATTTACGCTTGCATTTTGCATAGTTATTACGGTGAACGCGTGTATACAGTTATGTATACAGTTTATTTTCTATAAACTTTTCATATCTTTATCAGCTGCAGCATTGTTAGTTTGCTGGTTCGAGTTTATTAGTATAATTGTTGGACATTTATAAATGGCTTCTTAAATGAAATAACCGTCTTCGCATGCTATGGATTGCATATATTAAACAATCCATCAAAACGGTGTTTGTATGAGACTAAAGCCATGGTGACCATTTCTTTTTAAATAATTGTGACATTTTAATCAATAGTATTGATATTTAATAAATATATTTTATTTGTGTAAGTGTAGATAAATTGTCCATACCGACCTGAAAAACATATCACTGTATGGTTTACCTTGCGCACACACTTTATAACTACAATAATTCAGATAGCATTATTAAACTTAAGACTCCGAATACTCCGAATTTTGTGATAACAAAGTGTTGACATTACACGAACTAGAAAACACATAACACAATGCCATTTCAAGGTATTGCTACATTTAAGTGTATTTTACCAACTGTGTTATGACGAAAATATTTTAGAGTGTTTGTCAGCAACCTTGACCAAAATGCCGACAAATATATATTTTGATGGGCGTTTTATGTTTTTTTTTTCTAAAGTAGCTTCTTACACTGTTTACAGTTGACACTGTTGACATCACTAAGCATACACTGTTTTCTGAGATCTTCAAATAATTTGAAAATATTGGTATAAATATGCCTTAAAAATATTGAAGATTAATTTGCTTAAAGTATGTTATTTACGACTTTTACAAAGAAAAAAAGTTATGCGACTCGTTCCGGTATTACGAAAATGGTTTAATCTAGGGATTAAAATAGACAACATAAAACACGTTGTCTCGTTTGACAGCCTACCACTAAAGAAGATCATGTCGGCGTTATGCTATGTGTTATCGATGACGATTAAACGAACACAACATATTTGAATTAAATAGCAATTGTGCATCAAAGAAAACAATGTGAATTTAGTTAAGTCCTATGAAATACGGCTTTATGTAACCGATTTACAATTCCCTTCCGGAAAATGTGGCTTCTTTTCAACAAAGAAAGAAATATAAATATTACATGAAGGAGACATGTCACTTATGGCCACATTTTTCCCAAACATGTATGTAGATAATAAATATTAGTTGAGTGGATAGAGAAGTATTTAGAGCATTTGTTATAATAAATCAAATGAAGTTAATACTTGCATGTACATTTAACTCGTTCTTGCAGGATACGTCGCGTAAAAAACATCCTGTATATATAGAGAATAACATGTTACTGCCTGATAGTTTTGTAATATATCAGGCGAGGCTTAGAATAAAATAACGGCGAGGCATTGCCGAGCCGTTATTTTATTCGTGCCGAGCCTGATATATTACAAAACGATCAGGCAGTAACCTGTTTTTTCTGTTTATCATACCACTGACATCACTCACCCCGTTTTTCAAGAAATACTAAAAATTCATCGCTACGCCCTCGAGCCGCTGCATTTGTATATCGCGTATGAATCGTTCTAAAAATAGCATTGTTCCTCAACACGAAAAGTAGCTTCATTTAATGTAATTTAATAACGCTGTTTCTTTCTCATTTTAAAGGAAAAAACTTAAAACGCAATTTTAACATGTTAAGGCCAGTGCAGTCGCTCACGTCCTCGCAGTGTGTCAACACGTGTAAAGAAATGAATTATGTTTTTATTAGAATTCGGAATATCTACTGCACATTTGGTTTACTGTGGTGGTTGAGCGTAAATATTGAGGTTCTGCACGTTAAGTACAGCTCCAAAAAACATGCCATGTATTGGATTTTGGCCAGGAAGCTGTGCTTGTGCAGGGTGGGTGGGGAGAGAAATGTTCATTTCGGAAGTGTTGACAGAAGTGCATTAAACAGATGCCTGAGATAGAGTTATCACTAAAGAACGTTTGTATGTTCATGTATGCCAATAGTCCCCCTCTTTATATTAAAAACCCCACTAGGGATGAAAAACATTTAAGGTCTACGGCTAGACCCCAACTGTCAAAAGCACATGCATTCACCTACGAAACAAAGATCGATTGAAATCGTATCGGGTCATTGGATACATAAACAACATTGGTGAATTTTTTGTGTCATGGGTTAATTCATATGGGTTTGTCAGTTGAGGCTAGACATATATATATCAAATGTGTATCATTCCTGGTGTTTATTTTATATAGGGAGGGGCTATGTTCAAATAAAAACATACAGACGTATAGAATTATAGTAATATACATTCAGGTTCCTGTGGCATAATGCAGGATAAAACTATGACAAAGGGCAATGGCGTTTTCTGCATGGCGGTTCACCATAGGTCTCAATTCAATTGGTGGTAATCTTTTGGTTGGTAGTTTTAGCTAGTTTTAGGAATTAATTTTTTTAAGGGGTTTTCCAAATAAGACCTGAAAACAAGAGCACCGCCGATCGGCACAATATACGTCCAAAGGCATTTAAGAATATCATAGTGAAGGGCTCGTAACTCTGGAATTACAGAACCGATCCGGATTTGTGTTACTTCATGCACAACTAAATAGCATGGTAATCATGCGTGCGATGTTTGGTTGGTTTAAAGCCGTAGTATAGTATGAAAGATCTAATACACAAACAATTGCTGACAGACGGACGGACATACACACATACAGACGGATGCACGACTCTTCGAGCGTATACAAATTAATTTGGCCTTTATTTCAGGATTCAGACCACCTTGAACGGCACAGAGCGACACATCACGAGGGGCCAAAGAATCACGTATGTACAACATGTGGAAGGTCATTCGCAACGAGGCATCAACTGGCCGCCCACGAACGGTCAGAGAACAGTAACAAAGAAATTGTGACGTGCACAACGTGTAGAAAGACTTTTAATTCAGAGAAGCTGTTGAAACATAATGAAGGAACTCATGCAGTTGAGAAAAGATACAGGTGTACCTGTAAAAACAGGATGGACTGCATTATATCTCGCTGGAAGCCTGGGCCACCAAATATATATTTTCTAATAAACTTTGTAAACACATATACCCATTGTTAACAAATGTTTACAAACAAATGCTTAAATTTATTTCACCAAATGTACATTGACAATCGTAGATTTTCTATTGATTAACCATTTTGGCGCCTAATTTAAAATTGTCGTGTGTGACTAGTTTTGAGTAAATTGCTTGCTATATAAAAGAAGAAGAATTGAGATGAATACATACTTTTTGTTAGAAAGATCGATAATGAGACTAAATACCGAAAACAGATGGTTATATGCTGTGAAACGACAGCCGTCCTTTCAGCCTATTAATGTCTAAAAGGACAGGTGGTCGGTTAAAGTAGGTAAAAATTAATGCAGACAACTACCTTATTGTTTTGTTCAGCCTGTTATGCGAAAATGAGTTAACACTTTATGTGTTTCAGAGTTACAGTCCAGATTAAAAACAAACCATTAACATAACAGAAATTCTTTAATCATAGAAAAATCGTATTTGAATCACAGACAATATATCACATTTATTATGAAATGATTAGATTGATTGTATAATATCAAACAAACACATATACGTGTACGAGATCGTAATTGAGAAACAAGCCTTCAGATACATTGTCATCTGGCTTTAAATTGTATATCGTATGTATATTCGGCGTTCCGCTTCAGATACAAAATAAACACAAAAATAATATCAGAAAAATCGTATAGGACAGCACCGGCACTATTTATTGAAAAATACAAATGTAAGGGCGATATGAATAATTGGGGGCCCCTATGGGATTTCTTACCTTAAGGTACCGTAAACAGTTTAGACTCTGATGAGAAACGGCGTTAAATCAGCGTCTACACTGTTTGAAGAGAATTAAGCATACTACTGTAGCTGCTGAATATATGAAAAAGTATAATGCCCTGGTAATTTGATATTATGGAAGCTCAAACGCGTATATGGGATTATGTTTTTCCAATGTTATAATGTTGGCATTCCACAGCGGCGCTCATATATACACATCGCACGACATTTTACAAACGCAAAACTGATTAAGTTATAGTAAATCCTGTATTAAGTGAAAATCATGTCAGCAAATGTGGTGGTCACTATCAGATGTCACAACATGCAGATTGAAAGCAGTGCATACATTCAGTCATTACTTTCAACGTTTATTTAGCGCCCAACAGTCTGACATGCCCGTATTGTCTTCTGGTCGCTATATACAGGGTTTACTGTGTTCTAAAAGGTAGTTGTCATAGTTTCTCTCTAATGATAAATGCGCAGATATTAAAAATATTCATGTATGTTTTGTTGCATTTATTAGGACATACAGGAAATAGCATCATCACACTGCCAATAATACCCGATGGGCATTACAATGGCAATGTGATCAGGCAATTGTCTTTATTTTACAATAAATGCATAAACACATACATTAATCACTTATAATTGCTTCACAATTAGAGAATATGCGATATTAAGAATGACTAAAGAATTTATTTTCATTGTGATATGAAGGAACCACGTTTCTGGTCATTTGCTCTGTTTAAACCAATTACATATGTTGAGTTGGCAGTTGAATGTTGTGACTGAAGTTAAAGCAGCTTTTTTCTTTTTTTTTTTATTCAATATCATACATACAATGTAAACATGTATATGATCATACAGCATAGTGATTGTACAAAGCAATAAAGTTCAGACATGTTATACAAGATATGCTAATATATATTTTTTAGAGAGAAAAGAAAAGAACAACAGAGAAATAGTTATGAAAAAAGATGAATTGTATAAAGTCGGAAGAAAGCATACTGGACTTGTGTGTTTTGTTGTATATTCACAATGATCTTGTCAGATTGACAAAAAACATAAAAAAAATAAGAGAGATAAACTAATATTAGAATGAAATGTATATTAGTGGACAAAAACATTATGAGAATTTAATCCGATTCCATTTTTGTTCAAGGATTTGTAATGTGTCATTACTGAGGGCTATTTTTTTCTCAATCTGGATTTTTAGTTTAAGACTATGGACAAAACAATTAAAATTTGGTACTTGTTTTTTGTACTTCATGTTTAAGATAAAATATTTCATCAATATAACCATAAAATTCACAATATTATTACAGTCTATTGATTTCAATGAGTTAATTCCGAAACTTACATTTAAGAAAGAAAGTTTAACGTTTAGTTGACGTTGTTCAATAAAAGATATTAATTGATTCCAAATAGGCTGGATGTGTTTGCACTCCCCAAAAAGATGTTCTATAGTTTCAATGTTTTCACTGCAGAAGGCACACATATTTGAGTTAGATAATTTGCATTTAAAGAGATATTTACTCATAGTTATGAGTAAATTTATTATTCTCTATTCTCAAAATACTATTAAAATCTCATCATCTTTATAACCCATATCATCATCATTATCATTATCAAACAAATAATAAACCAAAGACAAAATAGGAGTGAGTGCTTGTATTTGACAGGACTGTCAACATATAAATGCAAAAAACAATTCTTCTGACGCCCGTATGTGTTGTATGTGCAATGGATATAGACCTCAACGGCACCGCTCAATTGATGAGCCTCGAGACGACTGGAAACAGTGTAACATCTTTGTTCAGGTGTATAAAGAACTGAAACGATACTATTTAAATGCTGTAGGGCATGTAATTATGAATTCTTCACATGCACATGTGTGTCATGTGAAAAAATGCAAATTTATTCATAACAATTAGACGTCATGTATATATCTCAAATAAAGAGTTACTGTTTGAATAAACTGATCCCGGCCGATGCCCAAAGTGCACACAGGACGCCCACAATGCCCATCAATCACGCTAACTTGCTTAAATATTATAAATTAACAATTGTGAAACATTAATTTGTTCAAAGAAGCTGCTAATATCTGCAAGATTCATCCATCACCACCAATCAAGAGAAGTGTACATGACTTCACGTACACCCTATACAATAATCAGTAGTAATAAACGATTCAGGTAAAACCGCGAGCGGGATACGCAACCCTACTGCCATTTTTGTTTTCTTATTTTTTCTTTTAATGGCAGGGGGACGTAAGAGGACCCATGGCTCGAGACCGGTGTCTAGGTGCCTTCATCACCTCCCGAAACCTCTAATTTTAGAGAAATCTACAAATAAGCAGCTATTATTATACTGTAAACATTAAGTATTATTTAGTAAAAAATGTAATTAAAACATTATCAATTTCATTGCGCAAATTAACATAACAAACAAACATCAAAAGCATCCCGCACACACCCCGGACATCAACATAAAAACAAACAAATCACTCAAACCATAAAATCCATAAAGCACCTAAAAAGAATGTTGATAAATCATAAGTATTCCGAGAAATATATAAATGCATATGACGAACAGCTATATTAAACCGACTTCAACATCTAACCAGTCACACCAAAATGAAAATATTAAGTAATCGTACAATAAGAATGTCTTTAAAATTAAACGTTCATTACGAAAGACAACAAAAAATAATAACACTGAAACTTAAACATACCAATATTTCAATAAATATGCTGGAGGTACTATCTCCAGGAAGTGAGAGTCTCGAAAAACATGACACCCATAACTTAAAAAACCTCATTCAAACACAATATTAAGTAAAAAAATGAGTCAAAATAATCAAGAAAACTTAGCTGCTTCAGACTTAAATGAAAATACACCCATCGTCTTTCCCAGTAAAGGAATCGGTTTGTGTTAAGATCCCATCTCACATGGACTAAAAACCGAACTGAAAATATACTAAATATAGACTTTATAATTGCAAAATTATAAACATAAAAGCAATGTAACCAATTATTTAACCATACATATGTTTATTAAGGGCGGGCGGGCGGGGTTATCACCCTTTCGTTTTCTTGCTCCATAACTTTGCCTGTCAAAAACAACCCTCGAATGGCGTCTCACTAGATGTGCAAATCATATATACCCCAAAACGAAAAATTAGTGCGCTTTCGCGCTAAAACATGCACACAAAACCCGTGCATTATACGCGCTAAACCATTACCATAATCTCTCTTCTAAATAACACGTATTAAACCATTCTATACCGTATTTAACAAGCCGAGAATAATTTCATTTATTTGTAGCTATAATTCTATGAATGTATTTATATTGAAAATTTCTCAGTATGCTTTCAATGGTTGCTTTATATGGCATGGTAAATATGTGTTTCCAATTAAGTTCCTTTTCTCCAAAAAGGACTTGCCATTTATTTTGGATTTTGGAGTTTTCTGTAGGGTTTTTAATTTGTAGTGTGTAAAATATTGTATTTGTTTTGTTTTTTCTTCCAAGTATGTTTTCTACAAATATTGTTTGAGTACATGGAGTATTATTTGTATTGATTTCAGATTTAATATGCATGGGTATGCTTTTGATTAGTGTGTAGTACTTCAGAAAATTATTTGAAGGTATTCCGTATATGTAGCATATATTATCAAAAGAGTAGAAATCCTTAATTCTGTAGTCAAATAATTGGTCGACATATTTAATGCTTCGTTCAAACCAGTCTTTATAGAAAAACGTCTTATCGTTTGAAGTTATGTCTTTATTGTTCCATAAAATTGTTTTACTGCTGGTTTGGGTTTCTAAGTTATGAGTGACATCACTCCACGCTGATAGAACATCAGACAGAAATATGTTTTCGTTTGCAATTTCATGTAAGATAGTATTGCTGATGTTACATTCAAAGAGTAAGGAGTCACCATATTTTTTTAGGATTTTCTGGTAGAATAATTTCCATTTACTCGTATTGGTATTATCTAGGTAGCTTTTAACCCAGCTGCATTTGATTGCATTCAAGAATGAGTCAATGTTCGTTAATTGGATACCTCCATTTTCTACAGATTGAATTAACTGAGTTCTTTTTATTTTATCAGGCTTACCGTCCCATATGAAATTAAATATTGCTGATTTTATATAGCTAATAACATCATTTGGTGTATTTGGGAGAACTGTTAATACATATATTAATTTAGGAAGTGCAAACGTTTTCAATACTTCGTTTTTTCCGATTAGTGTAAGTTTACGATGATGCCATGATTTTAAGCAGTTTTTAAAATTCTGTAATTTAGGTAGTATGTTTTTAAGAACTGTGTCCTTTTCATTATTTGTGAAAGTAATTCCTAACGTTGTGGCTTCATCGGATGTCCAAATAAATTTCATTTCTTTTTTATATTGAACATTACTTTGTTTTAATTTACCTACTCGTAGCACAGTACATTTACTTTTGTTTAGTTTAAGACCCGATGTCATTCCGTAAAGGGTTAGCGCCTCTATTAGGTTATGGAAAGAATCGTAATTGTCGTTTAAAAAATAATTTGCATCGTCAGCAAATAGGGATTGTTTGATTTCTTCGTCAGGTTCTAGTGATATGCCTTTTATGTGTTTATTTGATTGGATGTGATGTGATAGATACTCGATGCAAATAATAAATAGCGATGATGAGAGTGGACATCCTTGTCGAACCCCTCGTTCGATGTTAAAACTGTTTGAAAAGAAGCCATTGTTAATGATTATACTGTTAATATAGGTATAGAATAGTTTGACCCATTGAATGAGACTTTCACCAAAGTTCATATTTTCTAAGCAAGAGAACATAAATTAATGATCAAGCGAATCGAATGCCTTTTCAAAGTCTGCAAAGAATATTAGACCAGGATTATTGTAATTGTTGAAATAGTTAATGCATTCTTGGACGAACGTTTTCACCAATGTAACGTCCTTTTATGAAACCAGATTGAGATTTTGAAATGATTGATGGTAATATTTTTTTAATTCTGTTTGCTATACTTTCAGTTGCAATTTTATAATCATTGTTTAGTAAACTAATCGGGCGCCAGTTTGATAAGGATTTTAAGTTTTTTCCAGGTTTTGGAATAAGTGATATAATACCTTGTTTTTGTAGCGTAGTTAAGTATTTAAGTATTGAACTGTATTTAATATTTTCTGTTTTATTTGTGTTTGATATTGTGTATCTAATAAGATGCTGTTGTTAATTTTAAAGTATCCTGGGCCTCTTTCAGGTTGTATATTGTGCAGTTTAAGTTCAACTAGAGAGTTTTCAGTCATAAATCATGGTTTTATGTTACACGTGTCGATAATGTTGCAAAGAGATTCAGATATTAAAAAATAGTCTTATCTACAAAATATTGTTGGTTTTAAGTTTGAGTGCCAGGTGAATTTGCTTTCGTTTGGATATATTGTACGCCAGATGTCTATCATATTGTAGTTTTCAATTATGTTATTTAAAATGTTTCTATTTGTATTATGGGTATAAAGGTTTCCATTCTTTTTATCTAATAATGGGTTCAGGACAGTATTGAAATCACCACCGATTATAATATTTTAATCTTGGTTATTAATTATAAAGGATTGTAATGTTTCGTAAAATGTGGAATCGTCTATGTTAGGGCCGTAGACGTTGATTAATGTTATTTGTGTTTCGTGTATTTTGATATCTATACTTGCTTGTCTTCCAATTATTATTTCGTTAAAGTTATCGACTGTGATCCCTATATTATTTTTTATCAGAAAGGCAATTCCTTGTTTATTAGTATGTTGTCCACTGAAATAGATGTCTCCGTCCCATTCGTCCTTTAAGGTTTGTGCTAAAGTATGTGTCAAGTGACTTTCTTGTAATAGGCATATACTATATTTATTTTCGTCTAACCATTTGAAGATTTTAATTCGTTTATCTTCATTATTTAGCCCTTTTACATTCAAAGTACATAATTTAATCATTTAAAGAGGTGAAGGGTGATGTAAGTGATAATGTGTGTGCTTGTCCAGTTAGTTCTATTTCAAAACATGTCCAGTTGATTTCTATTTTAAGATATAAGATGTTCACACATACAAACAAACATAGAAAACATAAAATAGGGATACAAAAAGATGAATATCCCATAGAAATGAATAAGTAAAAAGAAATAATAGCAAAAAGGTATAAACAATTAACAAACAAACATAAAAGAGAAATGATTACAATATATGTTAAAGCAGCTCGGTTAAACATTGCAAAGATAAGCGAGCATATGCAGATCAGTACCACATTAGCTTGAACAGTTTCATTTTTATGAAAAGTGGTTTTATTTCTTATATATATGTACTCTATTATTAGCATTTTTTACAAGTATTAATATGCAAATATTATATAATCATGAATTGTTTAAATTAATTTTGTTTGTCAAGACTTAAAAGTATATTATTTATAAATCGTCAGTTATTAGCATTATTTAAGTGTATAATTATTCAAATATAATGCTTTCATGAATTGACAAGAGTGGTTCTATGTGTAAAAAAGTAAATGTATATTACTTATAAATCCTAAAGGTTATTGCTGTCCGTTTCGTGTTATCAGTACACTAACCTAGACAGGACAGATTCTATTTTACAATGACAATGTCATGATTGTATATATCTTAAGTATGATTACAAAGCTGGTAGCATGGCTATAGTTTGTAGCAATACAATTAAACACAAATACAGGAGATTAGTATACATTCTACATGCATCTTACTAATAATTGTGTAATTTGTCTACTTAAGAAAAATATAATACTATAAAAGCAACGACAGTGAACCAGACAGTGTAATTGCATTGAACATCTATCATTCACTTAACACTTGAACAAGGCTTCATATGAAAGCGAAAATGAAGCAAGAGTGTTTATAACTAAGGGGAAAAATTCTAGTTTATTAGTGCTAAATGAAAAGAAAAGATAATGTTTGTTTACCACTTATAGTACCTTCAAACATACGTTATATTTACAATAACAACTGAATAGGAATCCTTGGTATTGAAGGTATCAAGTGGATAAAAACATAATGTAAGTGGTAACACTGAATGACCAGGTATTGTTATTAACATTCACAATAACCAGTTTGTTGTTATAGTTAAACGTGCACAAAGACGTTAAATTGAGATTGTAAACAGTATCAATATTTGCGAACTTTGATGAGAATAGTATCGATTCTAATTGCAAAAAATCATGGATGAAATTGCTCATTTTACGTGCATAATTAGACACTAAACATTCACTATTATAAACATATAGAATGTTCAACACATATAAATGTAAAAACATTACATTAATGTGGAAAGGCATACGTGAGAAATGACACTAATTACACACAGTCAAATACATAGTTGAATGTTAAACACATACAAATGTAAAATAAAACATTTAGGTGCAAGAACATTCATAGTCATAAACATAAACATAGTTGAATGTTCAAAACATATAAATGTAAAAAAAACAAAACAAAACATTTAGGTACAAGAATATTCACAGCTATGAAAATAATTGAATGTTCAAAGCATACAAAAATGTATGGGGAAATGTATACTTGAGAAAAAACATTATTTACATGCATTGCATAAAGTTACAATTTTGTAATTGCAAAAATACAAATACTATTGCCGAGATTTCATGTATACAGACATAAACATGTACAGAAAGTTATTAAGAAAGGTAGTTCTCGTCAGATATTTTTTTAAAGGTTGGTTAATATAATTTCACATCCAAATAAATTCGCACTGCTGAAGTTATTGTAGTTCATGCATATTTCAGTATACAAACATAAAGCACAAAATTAGCACATTTTTAACATGCATGAATACAGAATACTAAAAAGCGTTCACAAAAAATGCATTGAGCTCAGCAGCGAGCATGTAATTTTAGCTTTAGTTTACCGTTATACATGCAGCCGTGTTAACATTTTGAAACCAATGTGTTTTTGTTAAAAAGGGGCGTAACTATGTACAGAGAAAACTATATCACCTGCGTGTGCGTAGCATGATCAATTGCTATACTTGTAACAAAGAGACAATGTTTAATAATAATAATGTAATAATGAATATCATATGTGATAGAAATATATTTTGATTTTAAATAATTAACTAAGGATGTTAATGTTGATAGGCAGCGTGGGGCACATTACTGTAATTCCGATACACACATAGTTTGTATAAATACCCAGCCCCAAACTGGAACAAAGTTGGAGAATGCTATAGGTATTAATCGTTAAGCCTTAAAAATGTTAATAAAATGTACATATTTATATTTTTATAAGATTTCTATATTAATAATACATATACATACACACCTATGCATACATACACATACACACATATACATATATATACACATACATATATACACATAGTAATATATTTCTATTTAAAATTATGTTTATATATATATATAGTAATCAATGTTCATTGATACATAGGTCGTACATGTGACTAACGTGGTGATACTCTGTTTCTTGCACTTGTGGGATTCTCTACACACTCGGAGTATGATTTTTTGGGCCACGGTTTTTCTAGCCAGGTTTTAAACTCTGAATGTTTTATTTGCATGGCGTGTTGGTTTCCCTTGAATAGCGCGAATATTTTGCCTTCAAAAGACCACGATTTTTCGACAGCGCTAGGCTGTTTCAGACGGACGGACGCCAGTACCTCAGCATTTAGTTTGGTGAGGTCCTCATTCACAAAGATGCCAGACCCCTTGAAAAGCTTGGTTTTGCGCAGAATGTCAATCTTAGTTTGTCGCCTAACGAATCTGATAATCATAGGCCGATTTGAGTTAGGTTTGAATTGACCGAGCCTGTGTGCTATGTCAATATCATTAGGCACTATGGACATACCCAGATGCGTGTTAACCAGAGTGACGAATTTGTTTGTTACCGACTCCGAGGTCTGTCGGTCCTGGTCATCTGGAACACCGGTTATTCTTAGGTTGTTCCGCCTGCTATATTGCTCTGTGGCATTCGCGAACTCGTCGTGCTGCATTGACTCCCTGCCTTTCTTTTGTTCTAATGCCGCATTTTGTATTTTGAGATCCTCGATTATTTTACTCTTTGAGGCATTTTCGTTTTTAATGCAATTCGATCTCTCGTTTTTGCTCAAAAGCGTCACTTTCAAGGATTTCAATCCGGCGAATGACGTTGCCTAGGAGTTGGTCCTTTAATTGTTCTACTGTTTCTTTGATTATGTCCTTAATGAATGATGAGTCTTCTTTGGTGAGGACGTGAGACAATTTATTGCTTATGTCATCAAGGCGTTTCTCAATTGTCATTTCGCTTTTATCACGATTTTCATTTTGTGCACAAGTGACAAATGTCGTCATTGTTTTTTTGTTTTTTCGAGTCTGGTTTTGATTTTTTCTATGTATTTTTTATTTGACTGCTACTTTCGCATTTTTCGCCTTTTTCAAACACTGACGTTTCTAGCAAGCTTGTATTTGTAGAGGTTTCACTAGCTGTAGACGACAGTGTCCGCTTTCCACTTTTAAAAATGGTAAATGGTCAGATGTCAATTGAATTGCTATTTCGAAAAGTTTTGCTTTGTTCTATGGTAAAATGTATTTTGCAAATGGTTTTCTAGTTAATGTTTACTGAAAAGCTATCTTGGAAGAGTTTCTTTGTTCCAAGACCAAAAGTTTATTCGAAAGTGCTATATAGAATATGTTTTAGTTGATTCTATATAGCAAACGGTGTCACGCCTCATCCGTCATGTTAAGGGATAAACCACAATACAATGTTATGGCGTGGTTTCCTATTTTTTTTACACGTTGCTGTTTTATGACGGCATTATCTTTACTAGTTGGACAAGTACAGTTTACCAGATAGAACCACGATAAGTATGCTTTAGGAATGAAGGCTTTGTTACCGGGGAGCTATTTGCTTCTTCCAGCACAGTCTGGACAGTCTTAGGAGAGAAAAGGAATGATAATCAAGTCAGTGCGACCAAAGAAGTATCCATAAGTTATTTTAAACGCGTCATGACATCGCTAATATATGTTGGTCAAAATGTGACCCCATCTTATCAAGTTTGTGCGCGTGATCCAACACATTTTCGGATCGGAGCGATAAAACACTTCATTCATCATGAATTTCTTCTGGAGAATGTTTTGGCTAGTCATATTTGTCGATGTGTTATTGTGCGACAGCCATGAGTCTGTCTTGAACAACCAGAAATACATGTATTTTTAAAAAATAATGCTCCGTGACCCCTGTTTATCGGCAATATTTTCTGTTACTCAAACACGTGGTTTCATTTCATGAGCAAGATAGGCATTCATCAGCAACAAAGGGTGTCGCCGATCATGTGTTTTTCATATGGCACGGCATAGCATTCTGTAAATCATTAAGTATTATACAATAAAATACCAAGAAAACTCGTCTGAAGCGACAAGCTGCGCCATTTTCCACAACCCCTTTTTAGCAAAATTGTCACGTGGGATACCTACCCTGTTTTAGCACTGAAAGTCTGTCATTTCATAAATTTTTTTAACTAACCTTAAATTGTACTGCTCGTGGGTTCCTCGTAGGCGAAAATGCAGGGAGTTGTTCAACCAAATGGTATTTAAGAGTGATTTTGGCGTTGTTGCACCCAGAAAGTTGTCTGTGTAGAGTTTTTGAATATCTTTGTCTTATAATGCGGCAGCCGCTTTATGCTTGTTTCCTAAATTAATAATAATATAGAGAACTTTTTTGCCTGTTTTTGTGAAGCGGCCTACGCCCATCCATTTTGAGTTGCGTACTTGTTTAAATTTGTGAAAAAATGAGTAGCAAACTTTTTAAATTGTGAAAATTTGAGTAGCAAAACTTATTGAAATTGTGAAAATTTTAGTCGCGAACTTCTTGAAATTGTGAAAATTTGAGTCGCGAATTTCCCAAAGTTAGAAAAAACGGCCATTCTCACAGAAAGAGAAAAAGCCCTGATATATATATTCATTGTCTGCACATTTTACACATAATTGAGACTCTTTAGATATTACCAGTAATATCAATAATAACAATCATTATCAGAAATTGTTGCTTTCATTTTTAAAGAGATAACATTTAAAATCTAAATGAAATCAAGACAAAAATAAATAATAGTAAATAAATTTAATATAATGTTTTAAGTCAATAATGCTGTCTTATTCACAATTTCATGCCATATTTATTGTAAAAACAGTGATTAAATTTACCTTTTCCTTGTTGTTTTGTTTTTTGTTTTTCTGCTTTGCTTTCAGGCAGTCGCGTGTGATGGAAAATTCTGGACCACTGCTCCGAAAGATAGAGTATGGGTATTTTGCTCTTTGGAGTTTCCGCTCAATGCTTCCCAATGCTACGCAATGTGACAGGCTTGTATTTATCGCCATCACTCTTGCGAATGGAGAGCAGATATGTGGCATGATATTAATCAAGATGGCCGACTGATAAATTGTGGATTGCCTTCGTTTAGCCTTTCTTCGCAAGATATTGTTGAAATCGACTGACATCTGCCAGTGTTTTCCGGATAGTGTTTTTGTTATCTTCGGCTTCAATGAATTTTTTAACATCTTCGGTTGTTATTTCTGTGGCGTCTAATATGTTTTTACTGTTCTCAGTTTTTGATTTTGTTTCAGTAAGGGATTCTAAATGACTTTTATTTAAATTTACATTTGCATTCGTGCTTTCATCAAATAGTTCATTAAACACATTCGGATTTATTCCAAACTGATTGGCAAAGTCTTCCTCTGACATAACAACTTCCTCTGTTAAACCGTCCCAAACGATGTCAAACTTACCGCCTTCCACAAAGTCTGACATGGTGATGTTTATTTATTGTATTAATATATGTTTTTATGTTTAAGTCCTTATTTTGAAATGAAATTAGCTTTTAACTAGCCTAGATTTATCAAACACAATTCCTGTGGCAAACTGTAGCAGACGACAAATCATATTTGTAACCTTAATAATAATTTATTATTTAAAATTAATTCATTTTTAATGCATATTACAATTGGTTGTATTGTGAAGTCTGTTACTATTTTATTTTTAATATTTTTACTACTTTTTTATTGTTTGTTTTATTTTTTTTGGTCTGTTTATATTAAGTGCTGAATGTTTGACATAACCTTTGGCCTTTGATGTTTGCATATGCAGGCGTGTCAAAAAAGTAGTCCGTTGGTTACATGACGTCATCAGCATGTACTTATTCATTCTTAATATTTAGAAAATACGTTTTTTCTGTTTTTGTTGCTGTTTGTGGATTAAATGTAATACCTCATGGTATCAAATTGTTTGTTTTGATAAATCTGATTCAGTTTTAAAATTAAACAAAACATTGTAATTAAGTCTTAGAAGCCTCCACACATGACTGATATATGAACTTCCTGTTGACCGTGATATAAAAAAAGATATCAGGCAACAGGATATCAAGCAGATATCAATGTGGTGGTATGATAAATACGCATAAACGAGGTGTAAATGCGATCATTTGATCTTGCACCTCTCGTTGCATGATATGTCGCAACAAATATGCCATGCTTGCATGAGTATTGACGATGTGTAAATAAGATCATTTGATCTTGAACCCGGAGTTACGGGATATGTCGCAATAAATATGGTATGTGTGCATGCGTATACACCATATATAAATAATTTAACAATTATTTATTCAGAAGTTGTTTTTTTATTTAAGAAACAGGCAATGTCAGACTTGTTTGTACTAGCGTGTCTAAAGTATTGTTTCAAGTGCCATCCTTTTTATTTAACTTGAAATTGAACATCAGTTTGTCAATATTTGTACTATTGTAATTCACTTACATATAGAGAGTTGAAAACCAAAACTCCCCCCCCCCCCAAATACTCAGTTAGATAATGCATTCTGAAAGTTTTTTACTCCTCGACAAATGATCATGACATTTATTTCACTAAAAACTAGTGTGTTTGCAAGTAGGATATAAATTTAAAGAAAATTAGGACTGATAAAGAGACATTTTATTTGACTTCACAATATACATCGTCAACATCACATGCGGTTGGTTTGATATATGTGAACATGTATATGCACAGAAAACAAACGTCTACAAACATGAATATATACAAAACAAATGTATATTGAAATACAGAGGATGAGCAATTGTTTAATTAAGTTATACGATTTAACAAGTTTGATCTGATACTCAACAATTCCTAAACAAATAAACAACATTTATTAGTTCCGACCTATAAGTTGATTGCAGCAATTGTACATACTTAAAACAGATGGATAAAATAGTACTTTTTTATGGTTTATATTTTTTTGTTTCGTTTTCTCTCCGTGCTCAAGGAAACTCATCAATATTATGTTTTCTTATGTGTTACAACTAACAAGAAAATTTGTTACAACTGGCATACTTTTGAAAGTGGATGTCACTGCTGTAAACTATTTTTTCAAAATAATTGTAATTTTTAACACCAACTGACAGATCTATGTTTAGCATAATTTGGATTTTTTTAAACAATAATCTTTGGAGTTCTAATTTCACTGCCATATCGTTATTTTTTTCAAAATGCCCATTTTGATTCATTTTGTCACGCACCTAAGGTTCCGCAAATTTGACGTAAAACAACTTTTGGTTCTGCAGGTATTTAAATATATATGTGCTACACTTATATAATATGCTAACATGCTAGAGCAATATAGCAATTTATCATGCCTTTAACTCACTTGAGCAACCGAGGGCCACAGGAACCCTACTGTTTTCCCTTATTTGGTCGCAATTTTCTGAAAGCCTTGTTTGTACCGGTATAAAATGAAAGGACGCGTGTTTCTCTTCAGAAAGTAAGTCGATCATGAGAATAGTGGCCATGGGGTCAAGGTTGGATACGTCTCAGAGTTTACAAACACTTGGTGTGCAAAAGAATGATAAAATTATCAGGGACAGCTACGCCACAATATTTAATATACGGAATGAAGATATCATAACAATCGGGCCAAAACTGACCCAGGGTTCGTGTGGTTAAACCTTGGACATTAAATAAGTGTGCTTGATATATTATTAAAAACGTTAACTTCTAAACTACACTCTGGTCTAACCGGATAAGACACTTTAGATTCATATAGCCATATTGCTGGGTCGAAATAACCGGTTGTCTTAACCAAAAATGCTATAATACGTTGGCTTCACTTTTTATACTCTTAAGGTTCTTTTGTAATAAAGATATATCACTGGTATCAACATTCAGCATCAACAATAGCCGTACCATTGTGAAAACAAATTCAGTGTCGCACATGCGGCGTTTTGTGATTCTATCAGTTCAAAAGCCGAATTCGGGCTTTCGACAATCGTCCGGTATGTAGACATAGCCAGGGCATTTAATTTGCGGACACGCCTCATCAAGTAAACCTGTGAATATGCGACGGGTTTAAAAGTCATTTAAGTTTGATTTCATGCATTTTCCTGTACATGTATATTAAATTTTCAGAAAGTTTTAATCTGTAATTATTTCTTACCTAAAAAGCATGCATATCTAGTAAACAGAACTAATACAGAATATAATTTGCAATTTGATGATCTAAATAACGGATTAAATACAAAACATTAACCCTTTATGTGAACTCGACCTTATGATATGAACCTATCCCCACACAATTCACAGCGCGTCATCTCATCAAAACCAATCATATTCGTAGTCTTTCGGCATACAATATCTAGTCATCAGAAGAACCCAACCACATTGTTCACTCATTTTACGGGCAAATTACTACAATTGACATGAACAATCAATGCTTGAAACAGATAATTTTAAATGGAACGCGCGTGTGAAAGGCAAGCACACATACACTTTATGATTTAAACATAGCTGTGCATGTACGGCTTGTTTTCCTTACCGCTTTTTTGTTGTAAACCTTTTTGTAGTTAATATTGACATTTCCCATAAATTTTTCCTTTATGTGTACAACAAAATGATGCAAATACTAGCTATTTATATATGACCTGCACGCATTTACATACATAATACAGTATGTAAATATTACATGGCTGACAGTGTGACATTGAATTTGTCAGCAAGAGGAAATACTGTCAACCGAGGCGAAACCGAGGTTGACAGTATTTTTCCGGAGCTTGGTGTGCATGCTAAGACTTGTGATCCTCAAGATGGGTTTCAGCGCTGCGAAGGCTTGGTTGGCTTTGCTGCTTCTCGTGTTGATCTCCCTTGCACAGTCTCCATCTGTGGTGACATTGCTGCCCAGGTAAATGAACTCGTCTCCATCTTGCAGAGGCTGGTCATTGATGGTGATTGGGTCGCCCACTCTGGTGTTCTTCCTCATGACCTGAGTCTTTCCAAGGTTGACCCTGAGACCTATGGTGCTTGCTGACAGTTCCAACTGATGTGTCTTCTGCTGGATGTCCTGGTTCCTGTTAGCAAATAGCCCGATATCTTCGGCGTATTCCAGGCCATCTAGCAGCAAGGTCAGCGTCCACTGTATTCCTTGCCTCCTTTCCTTTGTGGTGCGGCGCATGATCCAGTCAATTGCCATTGAAAAGAGGAGCGGCGAGAGGACACATCCTTGCTTCACTCCAGTTTCCACCTTGAATGGTTCAGTGAGCTGGTTGTTGTGGACGACTCTGCACTTAAAGTATTCGTACAGGGACCTAATGACGTTGACAAGTTTGTGAGGGATGCTATAATGTCGCAGAATCTTCCAGAGGGAGTCTCGGTGTAGGCTGTCGAAGGCCTTCTCAAAGTCCACAAAACCACGAAGAGAAATCCATTCTATTCAAAGGACTGCTCAAGGATCTGCCTCAGGACAAAGATGTGGGCGATGCAGGGCTTGCCTTTCCTGAAGCCTGCCTGTTCCTGGCAAAAGATACCGTCTACTGCTGTTGTGATGCGTTGGAAGATGATGTGGCTGAAGATCTTAGTGGTGAGGGCTAGTAAATTGATGCCTCGCCAGTTGTTACAGTTCCCCAGGTCTCTTTTATTGGGCGGTTTGACAATGGTTCCGGTCTTTCAGTCGCTTGGCGCTTCTTCACTGTCCCAAATCTTTTGAAGAATCTGGCAAAGAATCTGCGGCATCACTGTGTCTTCTGCTTTCAGCATCTCAGGGCAAACTCCATCGTCGCCAGGCGCCTTCCCATTGTTTAGCTTATGGATGGCTTCATTGACTTCCGTTACAGTGATGTTGCCGAGGTTGATGTCAAGGTCCTCTTCAGCTTCAGGAATGTCGGCTATGGTTGTTGGGTCTGGCCGGTTTAGGGTGGACTCGGAGTGTTGCTTCCATCTCTTCAGCTTCTACTCTTCCACAGTGACATGGGTTCCGTTTTCAGCTCTCACTGGAAGGTCATGGTGCTGGCCGTAGTCGCCCTTCAGCTTCCTAGTGTTCCGGTACACTGTTTTCATGTCATTGTGCTCGGCTGCTGTCTCCGCCTCCTCTGCCAGCCTATCTATGTACCTCCTCTTGTCTCTTCTTGCTGATGTCTTCACCACCATGTCTTTCTCACTATATTCCTTTGAAATTCTTTCCTTAAGTCTTAGGGATTTGGTGTCAAACAGTTTCTTTTTTTACTGTCTTCTTTCTTCTATACGAGACCAAGTTCTTCTGAGATCCATTCTGTCATCATGCTCTTTCTGAAGCCTATAACTTCCTCCTCTGTCTCTTTCATTACTCTGTTGAAGCCTTTAATGGGCAGTGATGCCTCATCTTCCAAAATACTAAATCTATTCCTGAGGGTTAGCCTAAACTCTTCTTTCACGTTTGGGTCTGCGAATATATATGTGTGATATATATGTAACATTCTTCAAATTTATAATAAAGTATTTTGGTGATGTATATGTTTTTACAATATATTTATAATGATTTAAATTGGATGTCCGAGTAAAATATGAAGATGTTTATAATAATTGTAAGTTGTTAAGTTATGGGGAAAATATATTAGCCTTATAAATTATAATTAAGTCAATTTGCTCTTTTACGTAGCGGCCACCGAACTAACTTTGAGAAACCGAAATTTCACAATCTCATGTACCATTTTTCTTGAAGATTTGCTTTTTGCAGATGAAGTATGCAATACAAGACTAATTTTATATTATGTTTGCTTTTTTCACTATGGAATTTATTATTAAAAATCATTAGTTCTCTATTGCAACTTTCGTAAACCATAATCGAAGAATGGTGACAGTTTTATGTGACAGTCTTTTTAAGACAGTTATATGTTGGCCATTAAACATTGAAAAAGCAGACTGTAATTAATTAATTTCAAGAAAAAAGGCTTCCCTTGAGTCCCGGGGGCAATAGATGAGACGCACATTAACATTTATGCACCAAGGATAACTTCAATAGAAAGGAGACTTTTCAATAACATTACAAGCAGTTTGTCGAGAGGACAGTGGATTTACAGATGTGTATACTGGTTGGCCTGGCAGGGTGCATGATACACGAGTTTTTCGTAACTCACCTTTGTTTGTCTGCCCGGGTTTCCTGGAATGAATCACAGAAATAAGAGATGGAGCTCATCTGATCTCTGGTGATGACACCATATTGCGATAATTGTCCACTTACAAGGGACCAGGTGAACTTTCACTATGCCCTCTCTGAATCCATGTCCTTATAGAAAACAGCTTTGGCATGTTAAATAGTAAAACAATTCGCAGACTCATGTTTAACGATATGGTTGATATCAAGTTCATCGTCACACAGTTATAGCAAGTTGCATACGTCATAATTTATTAATTTTAAATGAAGACAAAATTGACATCCAAAAAATAATGTGTGCTCCAATTGTATAACAAATTAATTTATGATAAAAAAGCAAACACGTCTTTAAACAAAAATCCACAAAAACTATAATAATATCATCCATGATTTGGAAATTGACACTGATTTCATTAAAACTTGTATTCGCTGCAAATGCCTAATTGTTGGAAGCTTCTTTCTTAAGTGTATCATAAAAAAAGTTGCATGTATGCAATTCATAATTTAAAGTCAAATGTTTAACCTTTAAATTGATTTTTTTTTATTCAATATAATACATACAATGTATACATGTATATTATCATACAGCATAGCGGTTGTACAAAGCAATAAAGTTAAGACATGTTGTACAAGATATGCTAATATATTTTTTTTAAAGAGAAAAGAAAAGAACAACAGAAGAATAGTTATGAAAAATGATGAGTTGTATAAAGTCGGAAGAAAGCATACTGGACTTGTGTGTTTTGTTGTATATTCACAATGATCTTATAAGATTGAAAAACAGTTTATATACAAAAATATTTTAGAAAGATAAACTAACATTAGAGTCAAATGTATATAAGTGGACAAACATTATGATAATTTAATCCGATTCCATTTTTGTTCAAAGATTTGTAAAGTGTCATTACTGAGGGCTATTTCTTTCTCAATCCGGATTTTTAGTTTAAGACTGTTGACAAAACAATTAAAATTTGGTACTTGTTTTTGTACTTCATGTTAAAGATAAACTATTTCATCAATATAAGAATAAAATTCACAATATTATTACAGTCTATTGATTTCAATGTGTAAATTCCGAAACTTACATTTAAGAAAGATAGTTTAACGTTTAGTTCCTGTTGTTCAAGAAAAGATACTAATTGATTCCAAATAGGCTGGATGTGTTTGCACTCCCCAAAAAGATGTTCTATAGTTTCGATGTTTTCACCGCAGAAGTCACACAGATTTGAGTTAGATAATTTGCATTTAAAGAGATATTTATTTGTAGCTATAATTCTATGGATGTATTTATATTGAAAATTTCTCAGTGTGCTTTCAATAGTTGCTTTATATGGCATGGTAAATATGTGTTTCCAATTAAGTTCATGTTCTCCGAAAAGGACTTGCCATTTATTTTGGGTTTTGGAGTTTTCTGTAGTGTTTTTAATTTGCAGTGTGTAAAATATTTTATTCGGTTTGTTTTTACTTCCAAGTATGTTTTCAACGAATGTTGTTTGAGTACATGGTGTATTAATTGTATTGATTTCAGATTTAATATGCATGGGTATGCTTTTGATTAGTGTGTAGTACTTCAGAAAATTATTTGAAGGTATTCCGTATATGTAGCATATACCGTCAAAAGAGTAGAAATCCTTGATTCTGTAGTCATATAATTGGTCGACATATTTAATGCTTCGTTCAAACCAATCTTTATAGAAAAACGTCTTATCGTTTGAAGTTATGTCTTTATTGTTCCATAGAATAGTTTTACTGCTGGTTTTGGTTTCTAGGTTATGAGTGACATCACTCCATGCTGATAGAACATCAGACAGAAATATGTTTTTGTTTGCAATTTCATGTAAGATAGTATTGCTGATGTTACATTCAAAGAGTAAGGAGTCACCATATTTTTTTAGGATTTTCTGGTAGAATAATTTCCATTTACTCGTATTGGTATTATCTAAGTATCTTTTAACCCAGCTGCATTTGATTGCATTCAAGAATGAGTCAATGTCCGTTGATTGAATACCTCCATTTTCTACAGATTGAATTAACTGATTTCGTTTTATTTTATCAGGCTTACCGTCCCATATGAAATTAAATATTGCTGATTGTATATCGTTAATAACATCATTTGGTGGATTTGGGAGAACTGTTAATACATAAATTAGTTTAGGAAGTGCAAATATTTTCAATACTGTGTTTTTTCCGATTAGTGTAAGTTTACGTGGATGCCTTGATTTTAAGCAGTTTTTGAAATTCTGTAATTTAGGTAGTATGTTTTTAAGAACTGTATCCTTTTCATTATTTGTGAAAGTAATTCCTAACGTTGTGGCTTCATCGGATGTCCAATTAAATTTCATTTATTTTTTATATACGACATTTCTTTGTTTTAATTTACCTACTCGTAGCAGTACATTTACTTTTGTTTAGTTTAAGACCCGATGTCATTCCGTAGATGGTTAGTGACTCTATTAGAATCGTAATTGTCGTTTAAAAAATAAGTTGCATCGTCAGCAAATAGGGACTGTTTGATATCTTCATCAGAATCTAGTGATATGCCTTTTATGTGTTTATTTGACTGGATGTGATGTGATAGATACTCGATGCAAATAATGAATAGCGATGATGAGAGTGGACATCCTTGTCGAACCCCTCGTTCGATGTTAAAACTGTTTGAAAAGAAGCCATTGTTAATGATTATACTGTTAATATCGGTATAGAATAGTTTAACCCATTGAATGAGACTTTCACCAAAGTTCATATTTTCTAAGCAAGAGAACATAAATGAATGATCGAGTAAATCGAATGCCTTTTCAAAGTCTGCAAAGAATATAAGACCAGGATTGTTTGAATTGTTAAAATAGTTTATGCATTCTTGGATAAGACGAACGTTTTCACCAATGTAACGTCCTTTAATGAAACCAGATTGAGATTTTGAAATGATTGATGGTAATATTTTTTTAATTCTGTTTGCTATACTTTTAGTTGCAATTTTATAATCATTGTTTAGTAAACTAATCGGGCGCCAGTTTGATAAGGATTCTAAGTTTTTTCCAGGTTTTGGAATAAGTGATATAATACCTTGTTTTTTTAGCGTAGTTAAGTTTTCGTTGTTAAATGAATAGTTAAGTGAGTTAATTAGATGTGTTTTTATATCATTCCAGAATATTTTATAAAATTCGATTGTGATGCCATCAGATCCTGGGCTTTTGTTATTTTGCATATCTTTTAGGGCTAATCCACATTCATATTCATTAAGTAATCCGTCGCACAGTTGTTTTTCCTCTTGGTTTAAAGCGTGATGTGTATTTTTAAAAAGGGTGTTATTTTCAACATTTTTTCGTTTATAGAGGGTTTCGAAAAATAAACGTTGTTCTTCTAGTATTTGAGTCATGTTTGTTATATCTTTGCCATTGACTACTATTTTGTGTACAGTTTTTTGTTCACTTCTACGTTTTTCAATGTTTGCGAAGTATTTTGTATTTTTTTCATTGTGTTCAACATGCTATGCACGCGCTCTTAGTATTATTACATTGAGATGTGTATGATAGATTCCATCTAATATTTGTTTTTTTAATGTTGTTTCATTTTCAATGTCGGTGGTATCAGTTGTGTTTGTTTGATGCAATTGTTTTTCAAGTGTTTCAATGGTTTTGATGGTTTCAGTGTGTCTTAACGTTTAAATGATGTGTATCTAATTGTTGTGTTACGTATATTTCCTTTAATTACTTCCCATAAGGTGTTTGGGTTTGCATCTTTATTATTTTGAACTGTATGTAATATTTCCTGTTTTATTTGTGTTTGATATTGTGTATCTAATAAGATGCTGTTGTATCCTGGGCCTCTTTCAGGTTGTATATTGTGCAGTTTAAGTTCAACTAGAGAGTGGTCAGTCATAAATCCTGGTTTTATGTTACATGTGTCAATAATGTTGCAAAGAGATTCAGATATTAAAAAATAGTCTAATCTACAAAATATTGTTGGTTTTGTGTTTGAGTGCCAGGTGAATTTGCTTTCGTTTGGGTATACTGTACGCCAGATATCTATCATATTGTAGTTTTCAATTATGTTTTTTAAAATGTTTCTATTTTTAGGATGAGTATAAAGGTTTCCATTCTTTTTATCTAATAATGGGTTCAGGACAGTATTGAAATCACCGCCGATTATAATATTTTTATCTTGGTTATTAATTATAAAGGATTGTAATGTTTCGTAAAATTCGGAATCATCTATGTTAGGACCGTAAACGTTTATTAATGTTAGTTCTGTTTCATGTATTTTGATATCTATACTTGCTAGTCTGCCAATTATTATTTCGTTAAGGTTATCAACTGTGATCCCTATGTTACTTTTTATCAGAAAGGCAATGCCTTGTTTATTAGTATATCGTCCACTGAGGTAGATGTCCCCGTCCCATTCATTTTTTAAGGTTTGCGCTAAAGTGTGTGTCAAGTGACTTTCTTGTAATAAGCATACATTTTTTTTTCGTCTAACCATTTGAAGATTTTTATGCGTTTATCTTTGTTGTTTAGCCCTTTTACATTTAATTTACATAGCTTGATCATTTAAAAAAAGGGTGATGTAAATGATAATGTGTGTGTGCTTGTCCAGTTAGTTTCTATTTGAAAACGTGTCCAGTTGGTTTCTACTATAAGAAGTAAGATGTCTACAGAAACAAACAAAAATAGAAAACAAAAATAAGGGATACAAAAGGATGAATATTCCATAAAAAAGAAGGAGTAAAAAAAAAATCACAAATGTGAGATTATAACAATAATAAACGACTTGTCTCCAATAGAGACATAAAAGGCGCATTTCCTTACACGGGAAATACACAAACTAATTGAATTAGTGATCTGAGATACAAAAGGTATATATGTATAACACCGTAGATTATATGGTAGCTTATAGTAATAATAATAATATTATAGCATACAATGAATATGCTAGTCCTTTTCTTTCTTTTTTTTATCCATATTGTTTTGCTCCCATATAGACCGCGGCAGTTCGACGACGCAATATTTATATCATTCATTGACAAAATAGGTGGCATTAAATTATAAAGACAGTGTTTTTGTCACTTTTTCAAAAGATATTTTAGTGAAATAGAAATAAAGGTCAGATAAGTACACTGTACACAACAATTCACAATCCAAGTTACAAAAATAACTATTTCATAAAGAACATTGTGTTTTGCTAAACATTATCATATGTAAGAAGATTTTTCTTCTAAACAAACATACATAGATTAAAAGGAAACAACACAAAAAGGTTATATGTACAAACAAAATACAAATATTATGTTTAGGGATGATGACTAAATACAGTTCTGTCAACATCGTATAAATGTAGGTATTGATCTGAAAAAAACACGTATATATGACACCGTTCAATGGATGATGACTCTTTGAAAAAAAAATCATTGTATAGCGAAAGTCGTTTTCTACCTAATGTATAGCATTATAAGTTTACGTGTACGTGGTTTCCATATGATGTAGATTTATATTCAGTAATTTAAAAAGAGTCGATCAACTAACGTACTGCTATCGACATCAACATTTAACTAGTTACACGTAACCCCATGTGTGTTGGGGGGGGGTATGTGGGTGGGTGCGCGCTTGTTGTGTGCGTGTGTTGTGCTGTTACGGGTTTGTGTGTGCAAGCGCAAGTTTGTGTATGCGTGTGTGCGCGCATGCGTGTGTGTGTATGTGCTTGCGTGTATGTGTGTGTGTGTGTGTGTGTGTGTGTGTGTGTGTGATCGCGTGTGTATCCGCACGTGTGTGTGCGCGTGCGTGGATGTGTGTGTGCATGTTTGAGTGTGTGCGTGTGCTGGTTTTACTTTGCCTGCGCGCAAGCGTGTGAGTTATGGGCATGCGTACGTGTATATGTTTGTGCGTTTTTGCGTGTTGGTTTTTGCGTGTGTGTATGTTGTTATAATTATTAAGCGTTGATTACAATAATAACTAAATAAATATGGCTATTGTAATTACAAAATATTGTTAATATCAAGAGACACATGCTCTATAAGAAAAACAAATGAAATGTATGGTAAAGCTGTAAAATAACAGATGTACACAGGTAATTTTGCACATCCGTCTCTTTGTCGATCCAAATATACGAAAACGAACTATGCTTAGATCGACCGACGGATACTCACGCTTTTTTAAAATAAAGAAAGACTTGTTAGAAGTTATCTACGTTTGGAATGTAAATCTCATATTTTATTTAGTCTGTATCCGGCCGTCAGTTAATCTAGTTCCGAAAGAAGATGAACTAGACTAACCACCGGATGTGTTAATACTTAACTATCAAAGTTATGAGCGTTAAACTCTCAGTAGGAAAGTTGTATTTGGTAAAAATGAGTTTGAATACATTTAATTATGTGAAAATCTGTATACCATGCTATTAAAGTGTACATATAATAATAATAAAGCACAGTAATACTACTGGAAAAGTATCTTGAAAAAACTAACAACAACATGGAAAAACAAAAAGAAAACATACATAAATAAATATATATGTATACAAGTGTACTTGATGTATTCAGTACAATAGTTGGCAGGTCCCATGACAGGAAGAGAATGATCTGAAATTATAGAATCAATAATTACTTATGGCTCTTATGAAGCTATATCAGTCTTTTTTTAATTATTTGAGGAATCTTTAATTGGCCCATTTAACCGCTTCCAAATAAAGTATAAAATCATTTTATTCTAAGTAGTGTTAAATAGGAAGATAGAAATGGGGCCATTGATTTATTTAGGTAGTAAAACTTTGCATTTTATTAACATATAAACATAGAATGAAAACAAAATTTGTTTAAATGAAAAGTTTTAATATAAACAGATCTGGCGAAAAAAGAATAATTCCTAAATACGCATGTCTCTAGAAACACAATTGAACGATAATATGTTATGGGTGAGCTTTGTTTAAGGTATTTAACGATGAAATTAAATATCAATATTAAGGTACTGTCTTTGTCTTTAATTGGTTTACGTTCAATGAAATCTATGGATCACTTCTCATCATTATAAAGTAATTATTCCATGCTTGAGCATGTTAGATATATGTTTGCTTTAAGTGTCATATTCCATCACAATAGTTTAGTATCACAGTATGTCTGCCACTTTGACTAGCTGTCATTGTAAACAACATATCCAATTTGTATGAGCACAATGTGTCCTTATATGTAACGAGGAAAAAGCAAAACAAATGAACAGGTAACACTTTTCTGGTTACCTGCTGTAGACAAATATAGAAAAAATATACAAACAGATTGAAATCTGTATTGGCTTTATAAAAGGGCAATTAACAGAACATTTTAGTTCAAGGAGGCTACTGGACCTAAAGCACTCATCTGAGGACAGATTATTGTCTTAGGTTAACAAGCTATGAACTTTGTTACTTGAACAAATCCTGACATTTTTGGTTAAACATATCATCTAATGCTGTTCATATTTTTCGAAAATCTACTTGAAAAAAATGCTGTTCAAATGATGCTTGTTCCTCTCAGGTGAGCTTAGAACTACATTAAATGGATTCCAGCCAATAAAACTAGGCCAAGAACAATGAACAATAAGAAACATGTGCTCGAGGGTCACAGCTACCCCCACAATATTTTTGTTTCTAAACTCCACTCATGTAAAAAAGTTAAACCCACATAGAGTGCTATGTATATTGACACGCTGGTAAAATTAAAATACAAGCACTTGAAAAACGTGAAAGTTGTTAACAACAGTACATCATTGAGCCTAACAAATGTACTTCGCATCTTTATTCTAGAGTTTCAAATCAATCGCTTAACAAATGTTATAGAAGTTTGCTTCAAGCATTTATAACAATTCTAGTACGTGAACAAATAAAAAATGCAACGAGAGAGTGACTCAAATGCAACCCTTCAAAACTGTGTTTGTGTTGGTAAAACTAAATGCAACTCCTTGTTTAAAACGTGTACATGCTTATGATGATTACAATGTGTTTCATCGTAGTACACAATTTTATCTGTGGTTTGAGCAATATCAGCTATTTATATTTTTGCATAAGGGTACAAATCGTTTTTTAATTTAAGAAAATTAAGGTGAGATAAAGGATTTGACAGGTTACTCAAGGATACTTTTTGACAGTTTAGCAGCACGACGGCTAAAAAAGAATGTAATAGAATAAAAATTACCATTGGATTGCATTCAAACAAGCAGAATAAATCCCCTGAGTTTTAATGTTTAAATGTTTAAAATGTTAAAAATATCAGTTTGTATATTAAAACAAATGGCCAATCGAAAGCGGAATAATAAGAAAGCGTTTAAAACCCATAGCGTCAACAATCTGGAAAATGCATGTATTGCTATCATAGCGTTTGAAATATGCTTCTTATGTAACATATCACAATGGTTAAGTGTTATTTTATAAGCTTTTGCTTCTTAAGGTCCTGGGTTTAATACCCCGTGAAGTGGCATAAGAAAATTCAATGTCAAATAAGTAAGGAACACGTGGACCAATAGACATAAAGTAAAGTTTCTTGCATATCTTAATTTCACAATTATGACATGTTTATGTGTTTTTTTTTCTTATTTTAATCGAATAAATACATTAAGAAACTCGCTCCACAAACTTATAACCTAAGAAAACAAATAGCGAGCAAACTGACCGAGAGAGAACCTTCAATAGACGCCGTCGTAAACTTTGTTTGCGGGTGAATTTGTGTATGTATCTATTGAATTGTTCAAGTTTGTATTTCTGTTTTATCATGCCAATAAGATTGTTTAATAAATCAACCTTCTTATTATGCATGTATTTAGCAACGTCTAAACGTTCTTTTTTCTTTCTTTCTCCTATTCACCATATTCTTTCAAAAGTGTCAAAATTTGATTTTAAGAGCTCTCTCTCTCTCTGTCCCTTTTTCTTTTCGGTCCAACTGTATCTTTGACGTTGCGTTCCTCACCTGATACGAATATCGCTCGATTCTTCTTCAAATGCAACGGATGTTTTCTTCGCTCCCGTCGATCTGTTGTTGTTTTTATCTCGACGATAAGCTGCCACGATTATTTTCCATCGCGAATTCGTCGCAATTCAGCGCAAGGGATGAATTCATCTCTTATAGGGATTAAATAATCTCTACACACGCGCAGTCGATGTCAGCGGGGAATACGGCTGAATAGGCGGAGTTAATCACTGCCGTAAACGAGTAGGCGGGCCGTAGAAAACTATTTTTAGATGAGGGTTTAATTTTGTCGGCTTTATGCATAATACAATTTATAAATTGTATACCCGTGCACATTAAGGTCTCATTGGCTATCACGCACTGGTCTATTTGGATCAAAATTATTTCCCCTGAAAGAGCACATAATGTAATCGCGGAGACTCAGCGACGACCTGTAAATAAACTCTGAATTACAAACACACACATATTACAATTTATAAGCTGCACACAACATAGTGTTTCATAGCCTTAAATACACATCATTTGTAAACTCAACAAAGAACTTGTTTGTATTAACACCGAATAATCGAAAACTAAACTGTTTACAGTTCAATCTTTTTAATTATATATTTTATTGGGAAACTTTTATTAAGAAATTGATCAGTTTAGGAATATAAAGAACATCGCCGGGATAGTTAAATATCAATAATTCGTTTGTTTTTTGTTGAACCTATAGTTTTTTGTATTAATTTTAATCGATACTTGATTAAGCAACATACTTACAATTTCAGCTTATGGCAAAGGTATATATGAACTGTTCAATAAGAAAGTTTACCACGGCCTGAAATTTTTCAAAGTTTATCTCAATTTAAATATAGAATTTCAGCAGATATTCAGTAGAGAAACCTGTACCGGTCTCTTTGTGTATAAGACTAACACAGAATGTAAAACATAATTTTTCTCATAAATACATTTATATCAACGAGCATTGCATCAAATAATCAAGAAACCACATTAAATTTATAATTGAATATTTTTGAAATAAAATTAAATTTCATTTATTTTCATTTCATTTGTAATTAATTTCCATGTGTTTACCGTATCGGGTTATTAATATACGCCTCAATATATATTTTAACGTACTTGTCAAACATCGCAGTATGGCACTTTAAAAATACTTCTACAGCGGGAGAATAGAGCCTATACTCGCATGCGTCTAAGGGTGACTTGATTACACGGCGATTACTACAAAACTGTTCTTTGCCCCAAAAGCAACGTCCCAAACACCTTCGAACACATATTCTTTATTTGCCCGGATCATTCCGTTCAGCGACTTGAATTAAGTGCAGGTGTACAGGTGTACTAGCAGCTTACACAAATACAGCGGCCATTGATCGCGATCTACTGTTAATACCGCAAAGCGAGATCGGCCCTATTGTAAGGCAACATTTCTTCGAATTTCTGAGAGACACGGTATACCTCGATAAAACGTACTTTTATGTATGTATACACTTTCCGCCGAATGTTATGAATATAATTGTACTTTTCATATGCCGCACATGAGCGTGTTAAGTAATAATAATGATATGCCCTACATCATTCAAACATTATCGTTTCAGTTCTTTAGACATCTGAACAAGGATGTTACCCCGTCTTAAGTCGTCTCGAGATTCATAAACTAAGCGGTGCCATTGAAGTCGATCTCCGTTGAAAATGGAACACATACGAGCGTCAGAAGAATTGTTTGGTGTTTTTTTTGCATTTATATGTCGAAGTCCTGTCAAATAAAAGCAATCACTCCTATTTTGTATTTGGGTTATTATTTGAAAACGATAATGATAATGATGTTGATAGGATGATGATATGGTTCATAAAGATGAGGAGAATTTAATAGTATTTTGAGAATAGAGAATAATAAATTTACTCATTACTATAAGCAAATTGTCACAAGTTACAATGTTTAACATTTTGCTTACACCAAATATTGGCAGTAAAAAGGTGTGATGATGATCAAAGATTTATAAATAAACAAAGATTAGTGTTATTGGGTGTTCGCACGGCGACGAGATTTCAATCATCTTATCGTGATAATCTTATCAACACATGCGTAGACATGTGGTGTCCCAGACATAAACACACTTAATCCACATTGGGACATGGTCTCCCTTGAAGAGTAGTGTATTCAAAAGGTTTATTTTTTTGCTAATATTATTTTGTGCGTTATAAACGAAACTCAAATCAATATATGTGTTTCCTGTTTTATAGTTTATTCTAAAATAAACACCACTTTATTTGGAAAATTTAATAAAGAAATATATCAGTTTATGAAATATAGAGAACATGACAAGAACAGTTTAATATAAATAAGTTTATTTTCGGCCATAGCTTTTTATATTACCTATAAATGTTCCAAATGAAATGTTAATTTTGAAATATAAAAGTTTTAGGCAAAGGCGGCAATCTCTCAAAGTATTGTTTTTTAATACCCGCGAAAATATTAAAGCTTAAGACTGTAGATTTTGAGATAACTCTTATACTTATTCATAAATCATTATTTCCAGAAAGGAATAATAGAGTTTAAGGCAAGTGAACGGTGTACTTGTAAAAAAGCTTACTCGGCCTAAAATACTATTATTACGTTTCATTATTTAATCTTGGTTAGGAGACTCATATGTTTTCAAATCTATTATGTTTTATTTTAAAATCATGTTTAATTTATCAACGCTGCTTTAAATATCGAAACTTGTTCATGATTAAAATGTTTTCAGTTCTATGCGAAGTAATGAAAAGTTGTGAATTGGAATCAAGCGGACAGACACGCTGCAGTAGCGAATGATAGCGCCAGATAACAGAGTGAGACTAGCGGCTTCTCGATTGATGTCACGTGATATTGATCTCGTTTTCGTTGCGCGCATTCCGGATACTTTCTATTGTTCCGAATTTATGTTTCCAATCTTTGTTTATTTAAAGATCGTTGCTTTAATACATTAAAGTACTGTGCTTGCGTAGGGCTGAAAAGGCGGAGTAATTATCACGAGTTACAGCTCGCGATAATAACTCCGACTTTTCAGCCGTACGCATGCGCAGTCCTTTCAAAAGCTCACATTCTAAACTCCGCCTTTTAAGACGTACGCATGCGCAGAGTGCTAGCATCCCTATTCAGCTCTGATAATCCCCAAAAAATCCGTTTTGAACCCAAAAACTCCCTAGGAGGGATTGTTAGGGATTAATCTCTAAATAAAAACGGATTGTTAGAGATTGATCCCCAAAAGTATTCATCCCTAAGCAACCACTTATTTGCGGAGCAAAATCCCTAACCCCACTGTATAAGATTGTTATTGCGTTTATAATATTGTAACAATAAGTTTAAAGTTTTAACATAACACATGGAAAAAGTGTGATATAATGATCATTTCGTTGTTAGTAGGCCTAATTTATTTAAAAACAAACAAAATATAAAATTAACTCATAATCACGTTCACAATCACCATCATGAATCAACATTTATGTCACAATCAACAACTGCATCAATCATCACATGCTCATGGTCACCATAATTATCATTATCATGATCCTTGTCAGCATTATCCTAACATCCACCTCAACCGACAAATCATGCACACACGCCCCTGTTTGTCATCCTCAATCATCACCATTATCATTGTCACATTCTTAAGCATAATTATTATCGTCATGATCACCATTATCCCATACCCATCATCAGTGTCACCATCTTCACCATCCTTACCATCACCATCATCAGTGTCACCATCATCATCCTCTACCATCATCATCAACATCATACATTATCCACTCATGGTCACCATAATCATCATCAGAATAATCAGATTACTCATCACAATCCTTAACCTCATCATTATCATCATCATCATCATCAAAAGCCTAACCACATCCACCAACATCATAATCACTAGGATGAACAGCGATTGTCCCTCCTGAAACATAAAATGTATCAATTCTCTTCCAGCAGCTATAGGATTCTTTTATACACGCAATATGGCATTTTTCATAGTGATATTTAATTTGCAAACAATTTGGATTTTTAAGACTTTTCCGGTTAGTTATGACCCACATGTGGAGGCCTGTCGTCCTAACAAAATTACATACGTGTCAAATATCAATACCTATGTTAGTAAGCATTGTTTAAAAAAAAATGTATGGTCCTGATAATGGCGCCAAAGGTTTTATGGTTGAGATCTCTCTTGACGTTCGTACTTCTTGAGACAGAAAGCAAATCAAGTTTGTGTGATAGCTGTTACGTATCTTTCATGAAAAGAACATTTAATGTTATCCACTTGAAGCTATAACATTAGAAACGACTGATATTTATCTGAAATTCATCTTGAGTTTCAATTATTATTTTCATTCTTTGAAGGTGCAGCATTACAGGGAAGCACAAAATATCAAATATGGACTGGTTGTTTAATATGCGCATATGTGGCTACCCAATATAATACCACTAACAAAACATTCAGTATTTTAAGAAGTGGCCACATCAACGTGTTTACTTTGAAATTATAACAAATCAATCTTTATTTTTCGCAAAAAAAAACAGTCAGAATAAAAATCCAAGGATATCAACATATTTGTAGTATTTGAATGTCTAATTATCATTAAATATGTAATCATTCACATTTGCATGGTTTATTTGAAATTATAGAAATAACAATAAATATGAATGACAAACCTTGCCTCGGCATAGATAAAATGGGATGGTCATTAGGTGTAAAGGTCTATTTTATTCGACCTGAAGAAAATGGAAACTGAAGATTGGTAACTGTTTGATAACACTAATCAATTTAAAAGTTGACATAATATTTGTGTTGCTTTTATTTCAAGATACAAATGTTATGATATTAAGCATACCATCTGAATTTATGGTTTCTACAATGGTTGCTGATGCTGCTATGTGATGCTCCTCCCCATCAATACTGATAACAAACGTACTAAAATACAGTTTAAACTTGAAGAGACTTCTTCCACAAATGGGAAAAACATTCTTTAAAATCGATGAGTCTCCAAAAATATCAATAAAATAGTGGAAAGATGAAATAACAGGTGATTGCAGTTGTTAAAACACCGTCTTTCAAAATACAAAATCAAGCCGAAGTGTGTATATTCGAATTCTTAGGTACGGCTGAAACAAAATGTAAAACTACCATAATGTACAAAATAAGAACATGATAATAAATCTGCACGTTTATATTGTATTTATGTTCCAAAACTATATATTTTATTTTGCCTTTTTAGATTCAGAATTCAAAACCAAATGCATAATCATTTTTATCACATGTCTTTTTCGGCCATGATGTTTGATCACGTGAGTGGAATACTTGCCGCCTCTTTCAGCTTTCAGGCGTAAGCGATTGCAGAGCATCTTAAAATAGAAGCTGTGCGATTGAACAAGTCGGAATAGCTCTGTCGATTACGGAAGCTATTCCGTTTGACCAATCGAACCGGCCATGTTTGTTCTTCTTCGATTAACTTAATTGTACGAAATCAACACTCCGTGAGTATTTATGAGATTTAAAAAAAAATCATATATTGTGAAAGGTATGTGTTATCAAAACATTGATTAATTCTCCACTTTTTAAGTCAGCAATTGTGCTTCAGGTCAAAATACACATTCGCGTGAATCGTTACTTCAAGTGACAAAGCTTTTTGAAATTCCAAATACGTATTTCTATTAAAAACACGAATGGCAACTATATTTTCGTTGTCGGTAAATTTCCTGTTGGAAATGTGATATTTGAAATAATTTAGTACTTTTATAAACAACGTATATAAGAAAGCATTATTATGAAACGCCATTGCCACGTGTCCCCAACTGTCTCCAGCTGTCGCCACATAATGCTTAAGGGCATTCAATGAAAAGTATCGTAATTAACTGCAGTACTAAGTGGAATATTATCCTATATAAAGCTAGAGCTTCAATTATCTGTGAAATGTCGGGAAATTATCATTAATTACAAAAAGTGAATTACAACGAACTACTCAGAAATCATAAACGTTTAATTGCAAAATAATTTTGGTGAGTTCTTTTTAAATACACATGTGACAACCCATCTCCGTCAAGTCGTTTACTTAAATATTTTTGATAATATAGCGCGCTGAAAATGTAAAAATACTTTAGTTCATTTTTTTCGGGATAATGTAGCTTTTTGAATTATCGAATCGAATAATTGATACAATTACTGTATGGTTGTATGTCTTACACTTGATATACTAAATGATTTGAGGACAACACTTCCAACTTTAAATAAATGTCCAATTAGTGAAATATTCCATCTCGATTCGTAGAGTATATTAATATTCAGTACTTAAAAGCATATCGTAGAAATATGTGTCAGTTTGCACTGAAATTATTACCTTATTAATCCTTTCTGAATCCTTTCTTAATCCGATACACCCACATACACCCACCCTCAAATCTATGTATTTGAGCACAACTATTGTCAAGCTATACGGCGGTTCAATTGATTCAGTAATTTCATTCATATCGTAATCTTTATTTTAACAATCAAGGAATTGCATTAAAATCTAAGTGACATTACAAAATACAAACAATATATCATGGCATTCCGTAATGCAAAATAAATACAAACGTCGCACAGTTTTATCACAATATCTTGTCAATAAACACTTTAATGTGTGCTCATTCATTAGTTTATTTCATATTTTAACAATTTGTAAAACATGGTACATAAAGCATATATTATACATAAAATAACTTGTATCCGCTAATGGCATAAGAAATAGCAAACATATAATTTAAAATAGCATCACATTTGATAAGTCAAGCAAACGGAGATACAGGTTTATAGAAAATCAATAAATTATATAAATTATTATAAAATTTTGAGACAGTTAAATAATATTACTATTATGTGTGTATACTAAAAATTTCAACCATGTCACAAACATTAAAATACAAGGATAGCACAAAAAGGAAGTATAAGTGTATACGATTTTCATACGACTAAAAATTCTGACAATTTTTTTAGTATTGTTACAGTGTCTTTGGAAATTTTAGGCCGGATTCTGCCGATAACAAATCTCAAAAAGTGTATACTTTTTAAAACATAAAACTCCTAATTGAAGGTTTCAAAACATATCTTTATTTAAACATTTGTATAAACATTTTGTTCGTTTCCCTATCAAGCTCTTTAAGCAGATACTAGGTAAATACTATATTAAACCATTTGTTTTAATTTATATTTTGTTGTTTGAAAAAGCAAAACCCATCGCACCAATTTTAGTTAAATCGACGCAATGGTTCCCAATCCACGAAGGTGTCAATAATTATTTTAGATTAATTTACCTAGTGACAGTTTCGACCTGTGTGGCCAAGTTTTATGAATGCGCTTCGGTCTCATTCCAATAGTGGTGAAAAAATGTGCGGTATAAACAATATGAACAAGGTTGGCTCAGAGACATTAAGTTTCCATGTATATTGCAGACTGTTAAGATACCGCAATATAGGCATTTTAAACAACAGGTTATTTATTATTTTTATATTCCAACTTAAAAAAGTATACTTACTAATACTGATAATTTCTTGCATATTTACATAATCATCATGTTAAATGATGTAATTGAACTACTTAACAGTTCTTTTGTAAACTAAACATAACATGTTATGACGTATGATACATGATACTGAAAGCGAATGTAAACAATACGTACCGATGTCATCATCATCCAAAACTTATGTAAGAAGTCTAAATCGTTTTCATTTAAAATGAAATGAAAAGCTGCATCATATGGTTCAATTATTTCGACCTTGAATATCTAGCTTGTAATTTTATATATGACCAGCTGGGTCAAAATCAAGGTCACTGTTTCGCTTTTCAGTTTTGTGTGTATGAAGCTTTCATGAGATAAGTATTTTAACTAAATTGATATAAAACTAAAGCGTTAAATGGCCATGCAAACCAAAAACATGCTCAAATGCTAATGCCTTTGCCTTAAATAACCATTGCAAATATTACGGACTTAAAATGTCGCAACATAGTGTAAGAAGATGCGTTTACACAGTCACTTATAAAACAAAATCAGTACAGTTTTCCTCCTTGCTCAAAACGGTAACGATGCATCAAAATGCTAACACTAATAGAAAAAGCGTGTAGTACGAGTCGTGGTTGAAGCCCTTCCTTTGTTTGTTTATGAAAACATTAAAGAAATTCATATAGCTGAGATCAAAACGTTGACCTCCCTTTTATTATGCGGACACCATATCCGATACACCACAGAAACGTTTAGATAACATATGGATGTAAATAGTCGTTTAACAGGTTGTAACCAACTTATTTTTCTTCTTATGAATTCAGGCAACCTTCATAGAATTACAATGTAAAAAATACAAACAAATGTATTCCAAGAATTCGATAGCTCAAGAACATTTGCAATTGTATGTGCGTGCACTGTCACAATTACTAAAATATGTTCCATTTGCATGCGTCAAAATATCTTTTCCCTATGGCGTGCATGTGTCTATAGAAACACAATATGCTATAGTATGTTTTCATTTGACAAACCGATATGTCAAATTGTCGTCTTTGTTTTACTAGTGCTTCTTTGAATAAGGTATCATATCGTAGCGCATTTGCATTCATGATGTGTTATACGTCGCAACCTATTCTTTTCAATGTCTACATGTTTTTTTACAACACATCTATTAATGATATCACAAGTACTTTCCTTGTCTCATGTGTTTTTCTTGAACTAATCCTTAATAATAATTCTCGAACATAAGTCTAATTATATGGTTTCGATGACTGTCTGTAACGCTGCAGGTGATCAGAAAGGCCAAGACAGCATTTCCTTATTGCAAAGCATATTAAAAAGGAAAGGTAGGGTCATTGACTTTTTTGTCAATTGAACAACAAGTATTTATTCTTAGTAGTATTGACAACTTGAAACCATTTAAAAGCAAAAACTTATTATTGCAATATCACTCTTTGATTTAAAATATGCGTACATTTTATTCTTTTCGAAGTACGATCGTCTTTTTGTATGTTATACATATCAAAACAACTAATTTTAGTGTTATACAAAATAAAAGGAGATTGAAGTTTATGTCTTGCGACTGAATTTAAATTTCAATTATGTTTATGTTGATAGGTTTGCTTGCAACCCTTGACGTAGTATGTTTTGTTTAGCTACATGTATATTTGAATTTAATTGTAACGAAATATCGTGTTCTCGTTTTTACGCAAGGGCTTTGTGAATAAATATGGATCAGCTGTGAATTGGGCATAAATAACTCACACGCATGCTTTAGTCAGACACTCCGATTCGATTCTTACAATGCGGCATATTAAAAAAAAACGTCTTTAATGTAATTGCTGCATCATTCTGAGTTTTCAAATACAAAGTGCACATTAAAATGTCTTCATCTTCAAAAACTTTTAGAATTATGGGTTTGATAATGGACGCTTAATACAGACGTTTCGAACGTTTCGAAGTTCACAATAACTTTTAAAAAAAAACGCCAGGCAGTCAAATTGAAATAAACTATTTGAATACTCAAATCAACCAACATTAAGTCAGGCATTGTTTATATAGTCACTGCAATTAAAAACTTCCTTGATGGGAAGCAATTCATGTGCCGCTTTCATGTCCATCAATAGTTCAAAATTGAACTTTGAAGAGTAATATCCAAGAATCCTTGTAATAATTGGTTTCATTCGAATACATAGATTGTGAAAAACCAATTCCATTACGGATTGGCTTCACAAGACCAGAATCCATTTAACTTACTAGGCGCCCAAGTATAAAAACAAGGTATTAGTTTCATAAATACGAGTGGGTCATAAGTATGTACTATAGCTGTACAACTTGTTTGCGTGTTTGGGGATGTACTGTGCAATTATTCTCTTACTTTTAACTAAATCGTGTGTGTTTATATATCAAAAACACATGCGGGAATGTTATTCGAGAAACATTGGCAGACTGTAGATCTCGGCTTCATTTCCAGAATGACGTATTTTCAGTTTATTCAGTGTATTTTCCTTGTATCAATTGAATAATATATACAATTGATGCTAAACAGACATCTTCGAAATAAACAGATGATATACCATTTTGGTGATATTTTAGTGAAATCAATATAAATATACTGCACTAGTTATATTTATTGACATAATACTAGTTACTAACAAATCCGTTTTGAAATGCATTTAAAGGGAAAGTATATTATGTTTCTTTTACATCTTAAAGTAGCTATGTAACTCGAGTATAAGACGGAGGATGTGCAAAGAATACATTATTAAGTATACGTGTAGCTGTATAAAATGAGTAACAGTGTGTTACTAGACCAGGATCACGGTAAAGCCCCTGTCAACTGAAAACAGTTTTACGATGTTAGGTTCGAATATTAAAAGTTCTTGAGAAAGTAAACGAATTTATCAGAGGGGGTATAGTGATAGTCAAGATGGCGACGTTCATGCCGAAACTGTTATTTTTCGCCGTTTCATACCCTTTATTACTTGTATTTATTATTAAAATGCCGCTCACTTTTCCGCCATATTAGCAAGAAATATAATTTTCCTAGTTTGAGCGCAGCGAATTAGAGGAAAATTATTTTCCTATGCATAAGAAAGTCTCCTGTAGGGGTCGCTCAGTGTATTGTTTTGGCGGGCAAATATGCTCGTGGAATAGCCATTCGGCTTTGCGATACGAGCCAGAGAACACGTAAAAAAAATAATTTTTTTTAAATATTTTATTGGATATAAAATATTGACAAGTTTTTCTCATGAAAATGATTATCTGCATGAATATATTTTGGTTTTTGTTTTAATCTATATGAGCGTTAATTCATGTATGAGTTATGAAATCTATATCAAAATGTGAATTGTTCACATTTGTTTATTGTCATATGTTATAAATGTGTCATCTGGTCGTACGCATAGATACCAAAATACAAGCTGTATTTTCAATTTATATCGTTGTGTTCGTTGTTTATTTAGGAGACGTATAAGGTATAAGGAAAGTTACTATTTCGTGTTGATATTCGCTCTTTATCTCGACTTTACTCGCTGCGAACTTTCTTAGCGTGATGAATAAAACTAATTCAAGCTCCACTAAGAAAATTTGAGGGGAGTAAAGTCGATATATAAAGCGAATTTTTTTAATACGAAATAAACTCTAATCACATGTTTACTGATATGGCTGGAAAAGGAGCGTCATTTAAAAATCAAACACATGTAATATAGGGTATAAAACGGCAACAAATAGCTGTCTCGGCATGAACCTCGCCATCTTGACTATCGCGTGATTACCCCCTCTGTTTAATCTCTGTACATAATGATTGTAGCTTAACTTCTGTTATGGTCTTTGAAAGTGCAGCTTTATGACTTCATTGCAAGAAGATTTATGTTATATTTCTAAATAAATCGTCTGTAATCTTGAACAAGACATGAACAAAAATCCGGAAGTCTGGGATGCGCGAATATAAAATAATGAAAATATGTTTCTTTTTGAAAGCGAATGGTCTGAATGAAGGATAGACTAAGATGAGAATAGGCGGTCCTTAGACGCGGTTGCATGGAGCGCCACTATTATGCTTTCGGACTAACATTTTGGTTTTCTATTCCTAAATTAAATGGACAGAGGGGTCGATATCCGAGCATTTGTTATTTGATGAAATGAATCCAACTTTTTTTCATGTGCTTTTAAAAGTTGTCGTGGCGAAGTAGATAAGGTGTCCGCCTTATGACCGCTAGATCATTGGTTCGTTCCCCTGTGTGGGAACTTTTTTTTTCAAATCACCATACAAACACACCTAGTACTGGTTATATCTAGAAAATGGACTCGGGAGCATATATATAATCTTCAGGCCATCGATGAAATCGACCTCAAATGAATTTTTTTAACAAAACAACGTGCTTTAGCAAGATTTCGTTCGTGTTAGCCTCAGAAGAAAATAACCATATGGTTTAATATTGTATATAACAATCTAACATAACAGAATTTCATAACAGAAAAATATAAATTTATCAAATTTAAAGTCTTGATGTAGTATATTTCATTGTTTAAACTCGTTTTAACACAACGCGTTTCGATAAGGTACAAAAAGACCATGATTGAATTTTACATAACCAGGCAAGGTCAGTTTGCAATATATTTCGATTAGTTTTCATATGTCGCCTATTAAAGGGACTGTCCAACAGATTAAAGCCTCGTTCGACGCGAATCGATATTTTGGGAAACTACGAGGATTACTTATATATCTAAAAAATACCTCCATAATTGAAGTGAGCGTGGATGGTCGAGTGGTAAAGTCGGGAGACATTTTACTCCAAGCTTCCATGACTCTAGGGGTCAGTGGTTCGAGCCCTGTGGAAGTTAACGTTTATCCTCTTTTTAAAAATTGTATTCTTATTTTTTACTGGAGGTGTTAAGTTCAAATGTTTAAATTTATCAATATAAAGCATTTAAAGCAGTTAATGACAAGCTTTTTTACATGCCAAAATCTGTTGGACAGCCCCTTTAAGTATAAAATTACAAAATTTGTATGTATTTTACGGCACGAAAACTGGCTCTGTTGTATTGTAAATTTGCACATGTACCGTGGCCATACAAACGATATTTTATGTTTGAAAATCGAAAACCCATTTTCTTTTGACTTTTTGCTAGTTTTTACTTAGTTTGTACATACTACCCCAGAATATAATGTATTATCGCTAAAGCCACACTAGGATAAGATCTTCACAGCCGTTACATGAAAGATGGAAGCGATAATTCATCTTTTACCACCAACATATGACTTTAGTCTTTTTCTCTAGTCAACTATTTAAAGAACGTTTCGAATGATGTCTATATGTGGTAATAAATAAAATTTGTAGATTTTCTTTTGTTTGTTTTTTAATTAAATAATCACTCATAAGATTCAAATAATGTTCTCTTGTTTTGTTTTCGTTTTGTCTCTAATGGGATAGAAATGAATGTTTTCTTTCATTAAATGTTTTGAATTGATGTATAATATAAATTGACTAATTGTCTGTGGAAATGGGGTTAAATATTGCATCTCATATCAAACAATTTTTAGTTTAAACAAATAAACTAAAAAATGTCATAAGCATGAAATCGCAAAGCCATTTAAAACGTTCTGCTGCTACAAGTAGTTGCAATTTGTTCTTTTGGAGCGCGACGCAGTCGTTAAGGAACTTATCTATTGTAATAAGCACAATTTCGCAATTCCGTTTTAACAGTTCGTCACTTATTCTAGTAAGGAATGTGTCGATAATCGACGTAGATACTCGATAATGACGATTTCACGAGTATTGAACATGTAATATTGTATTGTACTTAGGAAGAATAATGAGTACAGACATCGACCATGATCTATTTTAATACACCGATTCCAATCACGTCTTGAAAAAGCAGTATCAAACACACAGGTTTCACAGTCTTCAAAAGCGTGAATACGATATGCTCGAGCAACAATTGACCTAGTTTAAACATAACTAATGCAAACGTGTAAACAATTATTATACATAGAATAGCATACATTATTACTCATATATTCATGTTAGAAAAAGGATAAGAACGAAATGCAAAGTTGTATTTGGTGCTTCTCCCTTGCTATATAAAGAGTTGCATGGCTTCGGACATAATTGGCTGTGTTAGGGAAAATGAACATTATGTTAAGACGGAAAAGCTCCAATTATAGAGATATATTTGCTCAATAAAATTAAAAGGTTGACATGCTTGAAAAGTGTTAGAGATAAAGAAATAAGTTTGAATTGAACAGAAAGACGACGTTTTTGAAGTTTTGTTTGGCTCGCACGTGAAAGAAAGAAATAAGTTTGTGAGTCGTACACTAGCATATTTACGTATGAAATCGCTCGCTGTTTATAATGAATTTGTGCGCTGTTTATAACGAATTTGTGAACAAGTGACTTATTTCTGTGTAACTTTTCTTTGTAATGAAAAAAGAATGAAGTGAAAAGTAAATCATTGATTTTATCCAAGAAATATGTCCCACCAATAGAATGTGTGTTAATTGGGGAAATCTTATTTAAAAGGTTTATTAAATTACCAATGGAAAACGTTGCTATACGTGTTACCAAAATAATTTGTTTCTACAACTGTCCAATTCTATTTTACAAAATCATATAAGTGGGAAACAACTCGGCATTTGCAATCGTTTTCAAATATTTATAGTATTGCCCCGAATTCAATATACTCAATGCCATATGTACACATTGGACTGGTAGTTGGCCTAAAATTTCTTGAAATCTGACATCTGATGGCATTTCTTAGACACTGCTTCCTTTTATGTTATAATGATTGCAAATACATTTAAACATAAATCTGGAGGGGATGTCACCCTCTGGGATGCTTGGCGACCCTGAAATTAGGTCAAAAGGTCAATGAGTGCATTTTGCTTTAAAAATTGAGGTTACATTGCCAAAACTGTGAAATATCAGATACTATTACTGATTGTACTCCTGAACTGACTTATATTTGATACTTGAAGGATAATCTAATTTTTTAACTGATTTTGGCTTTTCATAAGTAGGTCAAAGGTCATCCAGTGCACTTTTATAATCCGTATTGAACGTAAATTTCGGTGTAGGTTGAAACCAACCAAAGATCCATGTATTATAAAATATTTGTAAGTAACTTTTCAATGAGAGATGGATACTTTGATGATGAAAAGAGTATTTCTCTGTTGTATCTTCCTGTGAATGTTCCTAAATTGGAAATTACGTTACCCAAATTAAAAGAAATCAATGTTCATTTTTAGACTTTTAATACTTATTGCGTTATATAATATAACAACTTTTTATAATAAGAACCAAAAATATTTCTGCATTATTCTATCAACAAAATTACGATACTTAAAACAATGAAAGTATCGTTACAAGTAAACATTTGTGATCTAAGTTACAGTCGAAATATATATATTGTTTTATATGCATATTATGCTAAATACTATTTTAAATAAAAGATTTCAGCTCAAATAGTATACCCTAATGAAGTTCTTAATACTGTACGTTCTATAATGTCATATTCATGCAATATAAGTTATTTTTACTTCACCAAATTGGTTTTAATTTTAATATACGTAAATAATGTAAAACAAAAATTATTTTACAAACTACAATGATCTATTTATTTATATATTTCGAAATCATGAAGTATCATTTATAATATAAAACAAATGTTCATCTGACTTCAATGCACTATTATGACCTACTCTATCATCATGCTGAAGATAATGTCGGTCTTGTGTGATAATTTACTTAACATACGTTTCATTAATTCACTGTTTTGTTCCCCAAAACACAAATTACTATGGTAGTATATGTATCTCCTTGTCTCTTATCGTTTACAATAGTTATCTAGGGTTTAAACAGCCATTCGCTTCACATGCGCATTCAAACATGCATCCTTGGTCAGATCGATAGCACTTACATCGTTCTGCACTTACACATTGACTAACCGATCACTGCTTAGACTTTCTTTTACATATTTACGCGACCGGTATTTAAGCACGAGTATCACAAATTGCTACCTTACGCTTACAATTCTGTAATTACACCATTATTGTCTCTGACAGCCTAATAATTGACTATACAGAGTCATATTAAAAGAAGCCAAAAGACCATCAAACATTTCAATATCATCAGAAGTCAATGTAACTTTTCGGTATCATTCTGAAAATAAAGTTTAAATTGAAAATGTGTTCCCGGCCATAAAAAACTACCGGTAGTTATAAATGATGTGCAACTGAGTTAACTAGGTCTGCTTGTGACAAATGCAAATATGTAGAGTGTTCAAAGGGATAAACACTCGCTCGGTCAAGCAGGGTCACATTGAAACAATATTTAAATATATTATCAATGAAATCTATTTATAACGTGAAACTTCAATTAGTGCAAGTTAGTAAATAAATCATTTCCATACTTATTTTATATTCTGAAATGCGTTATTTACCCCGATGCTTGAATGAGATGGAAGTATTGTGCTTCCTGTGTTATTCTTTTTATCCTTGTTGTATAAAAAGTGCGAACTGTGGGAGGATACTTCACGCTCATCCATTAAGCTCGGCTCATACGATTTGTAGACCTGTATACAATTTCAAGTAATCCGTACACGTGGTTGATGGTTCGAAGGTACATTATTGTGAAAACGGTAATGTTGTGGAACTACGATGCGTGTTTTCATAAACATGAACACGTAGAACTGATTATAGTTGGGCCATGTTATTCACTTGATTCATTGTGGGGACAGTGGTCTAGTGGTGGGGACAGTGGTCTAGTGGTAAGATGCTGGTCTAGGGATCGGAAGGTCCTTGGTTCGAATCCTGCCCAGGCCACTGGATTTTTCTGAGCAAAAAATTAATCCCACACTTGCTCCTCTCCACCTAGGTGTGTAAATGGGTACCTGTGAGGGAAATAAGCCAATGTGCCGTGGCTGCCTTGTGCGCCATATGTAAACGGACGACTTAGATCCCGGTGATCGGGGGGTTAATGTCGAAGTCGGCTGAAGATCTATATCGAAGCAGACTATAAACCGCACCTTTAACCTTTATTGATATTTGGATGTATCTTAATTACGTTTGACCCAGCTACTACTCAACACGTCACGATAAGTAATATGAATTCATCGGTATCTTTTCAAAGAAACTTTTAGTTACATAATTACATTTTCTAAGTTATTTTGCATTTTAAATAAGGGATATGCTAAAACTGAAAAAAATCATGAAACACGCAAGACATGTTAGGTATCTCAGATGCCGTGACCTCATGTATGATTCCAATCTCATCATAAAAGTACATATTTTACAATTCAGGGATTTAAAATCGTCCACAATTTGTTCAGAATAAAGTGCCGCATGGTATTGAACCGAGGCAAGGTCGCCATAGAACCACACCTGGTGGTTAAAGTAAGTCTGAGAGCGAAAGACGGGGCAGACATTTTACCCCATGTGATGGAGGCCTTAAGTCTCGATAACTCAGGCTGTGAAAATGTGCGAAGAAAACTGCAAAATAGTATGGACATGATATAAACTGTCACTGAATCTGGTGTCCGTAGCGAACTTATTGATTAATTGACTTATTGACTTATTGATTTAATGTTTATATTTAAAAAAAAAATATCCTTCGCCGTTTTGTTCAGGAGGTGTTGAACACAACACATCAACGTCACGCATGAAGCAATTAAAACAAGTTGAACATATAGAGTGATGAATGCTTCAAATGTATAATAATGTCTTGACCTGATATCAAATAAACTGTATATATCTATTAAACCAGTTAAGATTTAAAAAGTTTATCCGTTTTTTTTCTATCGTTGCGTTATTTCATATAATCGTTTTGTTAACATGTTCTGCTTATTTATTTATTTTAATCGTGTTCCAAGAAGAAATGACATCTCTGGGGAAGTACATTTTAAAAATTGGAAACAATATGTTTGTCATTAACTGGGTACTTTGCCGCCGTCTGGCTATGGGTTATTTTAAAATCAAACATTAAAAACTGCGAAAATTGTAACTTAAAGTTATATATCTAACCTATAGATCCGATTGAGCTACCAGTGTAGTTGTTCAAACAAAAAAACAACATAATACTTGTCAAAATAATTAGTTTAGACCTTAACAAAAACTTTGTTAATACAAAATATGTTCCTTTTGACAGTGTTGTTTAATTATGGGGAACAATCACACGAATTTCTCTCCGCAAAAATATCCGCATCGGTTAGTTCCCTTTGTACGTAAACCCTGTTTGGTAAGGAATATAGAAAACAGTCGTTTCTATTCACATATCGTATAGCCCGTTGTAGCGTATATGGATCACGATTTAACGGAAAAACTACATCGTAAACATACGCACGGGTGTGCATATGGTCTAAATTACATAAACATAAGCAAGAGTATGCTTTAGCGTGGAATAACCTTTATGGTTGAGCTTTAAAGTTGATTGATATATTAAGATATGAAGTTGATTTAGATATGGATATTTAAAGTTGATTGAGATATTGAGATTTGAATTTGATTGAGATATTGGGATTTGATTATGATTTAGATATTGGGACTTGAATTTGATTGAGATCTTGAGATTTGAATTTGATTGAGATTATATTGAGAGTTAAGTGTTTGGTATTGATATTTATGGTTGATACTATGATTAGAATTATTTCGGATTAATATTGAAAATTATCTGAGTATTGAGCATTTTACTGAGTATGTGTTTACTCTCTGTGTGTTAACTATGTAGGCTTTAGATCATTCATATTCAGTGACGGCGAGTTTTATTTAATTAAGTGAGACATTTACACCAATACCAACTCGGGGTTTTCCACACGGTGGATGTTCTTGAATTTTACTCTGTAGTTTCTATGGGCATTTGGTAAGGACAGACTATATGAGCCGCATTCTGAGAAAACTGGGCTTAATGCATGTGCGTAAAGTGTCGTCCCAGATTTGCCTGTGCAGTTCGCACAGGCTAATCAAGGACGACACTTTCCGTTTTAATGGTATTTTTCGTTTAAAGGAAGTCCCTTTTTACCGAAAATCTAGTTTAAACGGAAAGTGTCGTCCCTGATAAGCATATGCGGACTGCACAGGCTAATATGGTATGACACTTTACGCACATGCATTTAGTCCAGTTTTCTCAGAACACGACTCATATATGAACGTAACAAAATACTGCATGTGCATGCGCAACTCAAGAAATATGTTGTCGTCTGAATAGCACATTCTGGGGTAAATACGAGATAGCAAGTTGATAATCAGACATTACTTACTTCTATGCACGAGTAAATAGTAAGTTTATTGAATATGGGTTCAACAACTAGCGTTTTAGCTTGTTACTCTGTTGTAAGTGCAGAAAAGAGAATAAATTAATGGCCTCAGATATGCAAAATTGTAACGTGAAAACAGGACACCCTCGTCCAAGTTTTCAAAAACACAAGGGAGAGCTAGGGATCTCATAAAGGGCCAGCCAGATTAATCTCCCAGTTTCCCCAATCACAGAGTTTGAGCAGCAAGTTAAAGATAGGAGCTTTTATAGAGTTGTGCTCCATATACAACATGATCCTAAAATGGGAGGTATGGACAGGAAGCTAACAGTGGTAGGGATTTCGTAGACCATGCAAATCAAACCAATGGATAGTACTGTTACGAATTCAGAAGACTTACAATACATTTTTAGTTTTATTTTAAAAGAAAAATTGCAAAAACTAACAACAAATCTCATACCAGATGGTAATAATAGCAATGTTTAGTCAAGTATTAGAGTCGTGTTATGAGAAAACTGGGCTTAATGCATGTGCGTAAAGTGTCGTCCCAGATTAGCCTGTGCAGTCCGCACAGGCTTATCAGGAACGACACTTTACGCTTTTATGGTATTTTTCGTTAAAAGGAAATCCCTTCTTACCGAAAATCTTGTTTAGGCGGAAGTATCGTCCCTGATTAGCCTGTGTGGACTGCATAGGCTTATCTGGGACGACACTTTACGCACATGCATTATGCCCAGTTTTCTCAGAACACGACTTATTATTGATCGTAGTCAGATTCCAAGAAATAATACTCCAGCTTCCTGAGAACTATAGACTCGATCGATGATATGAACTGCCAATGTCATTTAAGAGACAATTCCTTTCAACAAAACTTTCATCCGGGAAAAGCAGGTTGTAAGTCCTTATGCAAGGCTGGATAGTAGATTCTAGAAATTTGAGACCGAAATGTTCGATATCTAAGAATGCAACGTCCTATATGGGTACTCGAAGCTGTTATATAGACAGGAAGGTACTGTTAGGGTATTGGTCAAATAGAGAAACGCTGCACGTAAAGAACCAGCTAGTCGAACACACAAATAGGCCAATTAAGGCATATTGTGGCCATGTTCATAAGAGCGCTGTAGTTGTAGATTCAAAACTTCATGAGGCCAAAAATCAAGTCGGATACCTGAAGAAAATGTTGTTTGTAAAGGAGAGAGCCAAAACTAAGGAAAACGGTAACATGTGATCGAAACCTGAGTCACTGCCATCCGAGCACCATTGTTAACTGGAGAACAAGACGTTGGAGGAGGATTCGATTCGATAATTTCAAAGACGGCAATTGTAAACAAACGCAGGGAAGAATTGCAGCAAGAAAAGCAGACATGCCTGTCAGCGCAAGAAAAACACTTAAAAGTATCATGCAGGGCATCTAGAAAAGCTCAAGGTCAGTCTTCAGATAGCGGAGGCAGTGGGGCAGCAGAGACGATTAATGCGCGGACGAGTGGTGGACCTTGAGAACAAATATGGTTGCCGGATATGACAACTGGTGGCAAATGGACGTGTTGAGCAGGTCGGAGAGTTGTCCATAATACTCCAGAACAAATTCAATGGATTCCCGAAGATAATTGAGAACACTCAGTCAAATAGCACTCAACAGGTGATGGCAGCTATATCGGATGTGAGCGAACACAACAAGGAGCTGGTAAACAAGTATCAGAAGGCGATGGAATTAAGGAACAAGTACTTTTATGAACTTGTTAAACTGATAGGCCATAACCAAGTGTTCCGTCGTGTGCACCTGCTGAGATTCAGTGGTTCCTAGGTGGGGAAAATCTTGACCCTATACCAGGACTTCAGAGGGAAGCAATGGTGAGGTGTAAACAGTTATTTAGTTTAAGTGTTGACTATGAACATTTAACTTTATTTTTAAATTGCGTTAGGTGAATATCATCAGTGTTTTATGTAAAATTTAAAATAAAGTCATTATATTCATTTATGTTTCTGTTAAGGGAAAGGGATGTAGAAGGACTGGTATCCTCCCTTCATTCCAATTATTACTCTTTAAATGTTAACTATTGTATATATATATTTCTCTTAAGTTAATTGGATATAACATTTAATACTTGTTGTCTTGTTATATGTTGTGGTCGATATATACTCATTTACTTGTATATTTTGCATCATGATATGATTATATATGTTAATTATATAAGTAATTGTATCTACTTGTACAGGAAACGTACGTCTCTGATAGTAGTGAGATAAGATTTCCGTCTCGTTCTCAGCCTGAGGTGTCACGTGTTTGTAATTCAAGCTCTTGCTCTTTGGCGCAATCCTGTACAAGGGTCTGGTATGTTAATAAAACGTTCATAACGTTTTAGGGTCAAAATAAAATAGATAAAATTTAAATTTCTAAGTTCTTGATAAGAGTTGATCCCTTTACGTATCGTTAGGTGTAAGACTTAGGAACCCGTACCCCTACAGTGTTAACATAAGCACGAACTTGCATAAGGGCGGAATACCTGCAGTGTTAACATACGCACGGGTTTACACTACGGCGGAATTACCTACCTTGTAAACGTTCGCACGAGCTTGTATTAGAGCGAAATACCATCAGTGTAAATATACGCACGAGCATGCTTTAGGGCGAAAACGTACGCAAAGGCTTACATAAGGGCGGAATTACCTGTATTGCTAACGCATACATAATCTTGCATTACATTTTGCATTGTTTTCAAAATAATATGTAAGATTTGTTCTTAAAAGGAAATGATGTTTACACAGCTAACCGATAATCATCTTCACATACTATCTCTGGCTAACATAGGAATCCTGAAATAGGAAATCCTTTGACTAATGTGCCTACAATAAATATTATGTTGATGAGTTATCCTGAAACAATACATTCCTTGTTTTTCGCGATTCCTGATTTAGGGTAATTGCGTAGCCGAAGCAATAGTTTGAATCCCAGTTGATATTGGGCATGCTACGCATTTAAGATCTAATACACCTTGTTTTCTGTAATTGGTATTGATTTGCCACTAATTCAAACAAAATTTATTTTGCTTGCGAATAACTAAGGTTGATACCAAGTTCTTAAAATCGGAATGAGCTTAGGTACTGATTTACGAACAAAATTGTTGAATCATTTATGCCAGCGGTTTCAGTTCTTCAACTATATTCATTCATCAATTGACATATAATGTGAATATCGTGTTTAAAAAAAGGAATAATTAAACGGATCGTATATAGAAAAAGTCATTTTTTGTTTGCGTTTTGTGTGCGTCGCCGCGACTGTCGCGCATAATATCGTGTATCGCTTCGTGTGTCGTGTGTTGCCGTTGATGAAAGAAGAGCGAGATTATAGATGGCACTATCCGGATTCCGTACATGTGTGTTATTATAGTCAAACATTGTAAGAGGCCAGGCTGTCCGCTATATAGAGAATACCAGGTTACTGGGACAATTATAAACTCTTACGAAATAAAACCACGGCACTAATTCGCAAAAGCAAGAAGGATTATTACAACAATGCTGTTAAAAATGGTTCTTGTACGGCACATATTTGGAAAAAAAAATGAAAATGATATCTAATAATGACAATGTTCAAAACTGCGGAGTAAATTTGCCAAATAAAATTTTAGTAAACGATGTGTATGCTGAGGACAAAAGTAGGACCCTAATTGCCTTAAATGAGCATTTTACATACATATCAAATATTGTTGATAAGCTTAAATTTCACGAATAAAACTTTGCTTATTTGAAGTTATATCTTGACAAATCCTTAAAACAGCATGAATTTTCTATATATTACATTATCCCTCTCGAAGTAAGTAAAATAATTGGCAATTTAAATGTTAAGGCTACGGGAATCGACGGGATCGGTGCAAATATTATAAAATACCGTGGAGAGCATATTGTTGTACCAATTACCTCTATAATTAATAATTGTATTCGTACAGGAATTGTCCCCTATTTGTTAAAAGAAGCGTATGTTCTACCCATATATAAAGGCTCAGACAGAGAGGACTGTAATAACTATCGTCCGATTTCAAGTTTGTCAACTATATCCAAAATATTCGAAAGACATCTTTCAAATGAATTGAAAGAATTCTTTCGAATAACAAATATGTTGAATAAACATCGGTCAGGGTTTAGAGAAAATCATTCTTGCCAAACAGCACTGATTCGACTTATTGATGAGTGGCTAAAAGATGTAGATAATGGTAATTGTATTGGTTCTGTTTTTATTGACATGAAAAAAGCTTTTGATTGAAATTCTGTTGTGCAAACTTAAACTCCATCACTTTTCGAATGTTACCTTGTCCCTTTTTCATTCTTATCTGAGTCAAAGACAACAATGCGTTGAACTAGGGACTAGTTTGTATACCCCTCTAACTATTAAGAGTGGTGTCTCTCAAGGTTTAGGCCCTCTCTTGTTTCTTATTTATATAAATGATAATGGATTATTATTGAACCAATCAGACATAGACTTGTATGCTGATGACTCGACACTATATGCTACAGGGGTCAATCAATCAGAAATTCAAACTAACTTACAAAATGATATTTATTCCATACAAAAATGGTGCACCCTCAATAACGATGATAAACCCTAATAAATAAAAATGCATGCTTATTAGCTCATTACAAAAAATTAAGAATATCAACCTTGATCTGAAAATAGATAATAATGCTATTGAAAATGTCACTAGCCATAAAATTTTAGGATTTTATGTTGACAAACATCTGCAATGGAAAGTACACATTGATAAAACATAATCTAAAACAAGAGCACCGCCTTGCGGGTGCAGACCGCTCATCTATTTTCTTTTTAAAGGTGAAGGGACTCTCATTTTCAATCACAAAGGATGGAGGGGTGGAGTGAAGAGGGGTGTAGGGGTGTAGACATTTATTACGTTATCTTCCAAAAATGCGGAAAAAAACGCAAAAAAAATGGGGGGGGGGTGGGGGGGGGGGATTCTTGGGTGCGATAGTTGGACGGTATTTCAAACATAAAATAATAAAAATAAATATTTGTGCTTTTTAACCGTTTCAAAAAAAAATTTGGGGGGGGGTGGGGTGGGGGTGGGGGGGGGGGTATAGTGTGAGGTGTGGTGGTAATTTGTGAGATGATCTTAAAAAGAAATTAGGGGGGGATTCGGGTGGGGGAGGGGGGTGGGGGATTCTTGGTTGCGATGGCTGGACGGTATTTCAAACATGAAATAATAAAAATAAATATTTGTGTTTTTTAACCGTTTAAAAAAATTAATTTGGGGGGGGGGGTGGGTGGGGGGGGTATAGTGTGAGGGTGTGGTGGTCATTTGTGAGATGATCTTTAAAAAAAAATTAGGGGGGGGAAGGGGGGAAGGGGGGGAAGGGGGGTAGGGGGGGCACGGGGGATGGTTTGGGTGGAGTCTATTGTGGTATGTCAGGTAGGAGTAGTTTTGTCAAAGTATCAATCAAATCTAATCATAAATAAAGAAGTTATGGCAATTTTAGCAAAATTTAATAATTTAAGGTAAAATTCAACTTGCCAGGTACAGTAACCTCATGATAGCATTAAAGTATTTGAAGTTTGAAAGCAATAGCCTTGATACTTAAGAAGTAAAGTGGATCGAAACACAAAATTTAACCAAATATTCAAAGTTACTAAGTAAAAAAGGGCCATAATTCAGTAAAAATGACAACCAGAGTTATGCAACTTGTCCTTTTACTGTACCCTTATGATAGTTTGCGAGTGTTCCAAGTATGAAAGCAATATCTATGATACTTTAGGGGTAAAGTGGACCAAAACACAAAACTTAACCAAATTTTCAATTTTCGAAGTATAAAGGGCCCATAATTTCGTCCAAATGCCAGTCAGAGTTACATAACTTTGCCTGCACAGTCCCCTTATGATAGTAAATAAGTGTTGCAAGTATGAAAGCAATAGCTTTGATACTGTAGGAATAAAGTGGACCTAAACACAAAACTTAACTAAATTTTCAATTTTCTAAGTATAAAAAGGGCACATAATTCTGTCAAAATGCCAGTCAGAGTTACATTACTTTGCCTGCACAGTCCCCTTATAATAGTTAGTAAGTGTTGCAAGTATGAAAGCAATAGCTTTGATACTTAAGGAATAAAATGGACCTAAACACAAAACTTAACCAAAATTTACAATTTTCTAAATATAAAAAGGGCACATAATTCTGTCAAAATGCACGCCAGAATTATCTAATTTTGCCTGCCCAGTCCCCTCATTATAGTAAGTAAGTGTACCAAGTTTGAATGCAATAGCATTGATACTTTCTGAGAAAAGTGGACCTAAACGCAAAACTTAACCAAAATTTTAAATTTTCTAAGTATAAAAAGGGCACATAATTCTGTCAAAATGCACGCCAGAGTTATCTAACTTTGCCTGCCAAGTCCCCTCATGATAGTAAGTAAGTGTACCAAGTTTGAATGCAATAGCATTGATACTTTCTGAGAAAAGTGTACCTAAACGCAAAACTTAACCGGACGCCGACGCCAACGCCAACGCCAACGCCAACGCCGACGCCGACGCCGACGCCAAGGTGATGACAATAGCTCTTTTTTTCAAAAAATAGATGAGCTAATAAGCAGTTAAATAACTCTACTAAAAAAGATATCAAATTATCTCACTTTTGATATGAAGAAATTATTTCATAATTCATATATTCTAACCTGTTTCGATTACTGTTGTACAATCTGGGGCAACGCTAATAAAACCAATTTAACAAAAGTGAATATTTTACAAAAACGCGCAGCGAAAGTCATTCTCCAAAAACCAAATAGAACACCATCAAAAGAATTGTATTTACAGCTTAATTGGCTCTCGTTTAATAATAGATGTAAATACCACACGGCAATCTTGATATATAAATGTGTCAACAATCAGACTCCAGTATTTTTAAATTATATTATAACTTTTTCTCAAAATCACAAATATAACTTAAGATCTGCCACCCATAACGATATTGTTGATACCAACGCGAATACAGGTTATAAGAAACGAGCTTTTTCATACCATAGGATGGATATTTGGAACAGTATACCAATTGGAATAAGAATGGCATGCTCTATCTCTTCTTTTAAAAGGCAATATAAAGCACATTTATTTTCTAATCAATAATATGTCATGTGTTGTTGTTGTTGTTTTTTCTAATCAATGATATTTCACGTGTGTCTGTCTAAAAGGCAAAATGTGTGTGATGTATTGGTGTAAGAAAATATTGTTTGAATATTTTAATTATTGTAGACCTATTTATGTATGTTATTTTAAGAAGGCCACATTATAAAAAGTATTGATTCATCTACATAATATGTATAATGTGTCATTGTCTTTATGTGTTACCTTCTGTAAATAAAGCTTTTATTATTATTATTATTCTTATTATTATTATTCTTCTTCTTCTTCTTATTATTATTATTATAATTATTATTATTATCTTTTTGTATTATATCAGGTAAGGCTTAGAATAATATAACGGCGAGGCTTGCCGAGCCGTTATTTTATTCGTGCCGAGCCTGATATATTACAAAAAGATCAGACAGTAACCTGTTTTTCTGTTTATCATACCTCTACGTTCCCGATTTTGAGGAAATAATGAAAAAAAATCGCTAAAAAGCCGCAGTTTTAGCGGGAAAGAATATGACTTTTATCGTTTGACGTGTTAGTAATGACGTCATGGGCACGCGCGCTTAATACTTGTAAAAATGTGTTTTGCAGTTTGTGTTGCAGTTTGTGTTTAAAATATATTACATCTTGATATCAAATTGTTTGTTTTGTTGAATCTGATTCGATTTTACTAAAAATGATTACTGCATTGTTTATTCTGAGTAATATGACCTCCTATCATTGACTAATATAAGAACTTCCTATTGACCATGATATTATATAAATATTACATGGCTGACAGGGTGACAGTAATTTTGTCAACTTGAGGAAATACTGTCAACCGAGGCGAAGCCAAGGTTGACAGTATTTTTCCGAAAGTTGACAAATTTACTGTCACCCTGTCAGACATGTAATATTTATTTTATTATACCGAATAAACTATTTAAAAATGAACAATTTATATGAACCATGAACAATTTTAATATTCAATAATTGAATTTAATTTCAGCAATGAACAACCATTAATATGTTGAGTGGTTCAGATTTATGGGCAGAGCAATATGAACTTCGCTTTATTCGGCACCGACCTAGTAATCAATTTATCCCATCAATTTTCTTAGTCGTCAATTATTTCTTTAAAAATATATTACAGAACCAGCTTTCCGTATTTTATTTTCATCACTTGATTACGCAATTTATGACGTACTTGTGTGGCGTCATTTCGGTGACGAAACATTTTGGGACAACAATATGGACGTGGTGGGGTTTTTTTAACAGTAAAATATTTGTTTAAAGCATCAAACGAATCCAAAACGTATTTCGGATTGTGTGTTTGTCATGCATAACACCTTAAGAACAGACACTGGAAGCGTAAAAGTTGCCTTTGAGGTAAGCGTGTCGTTTATACTAAATTGATTTTCTTTTCGACTCCTGTCAAAGCTTAAATAATGACATTAATCTATTCTACAGCACAGTTTCAGCTGCAATCGATATTTTAATTATCCAAATACAACGGACACGCAAAACTGCGTACTGCGCATGCGCGAATGGGACAGTATAATTTTCGAACATTCCGCACGTGATTGCTAAGGCAGCGGGATACAGTATTTTTTTGTCAGTAAATGTTTTCCCGCTGGTGGCACGTGATTGCTATGGCAGCGGGATACAGTATATTTTGGACAGTAAATTTATTCCCGCTGGGTCTGACAGTATTTCTATGTCACGATGGCCTATGGGAGTTTAGCATTGTAAATAAAAGTGAGGTATAATAATAAAAAATATATAAGGCAACGTTATATCAGGCAGATATCAATGTGGTGGTATGATAAACAATCACGCAAGGTTTTGTGGTCTTATTATGTATCTCTTGACCAGACTGTGAGATGCGCAGACTGGGCTATAGCTATGCTGGCCGCATATGGCATTAGATACATTTTCGTATGACGTCTTTAAAAATTTCATCGCGTATTGTAACTTACACAATTTTGCACGATGCTTTTCGATTTAGTATTGAATTCAAACTTATTTATAGCAAACTGGCAAATAAGGGTAGCCTATTTAGGCGTTGAGTAACGATTTCCAGACGGGCTGAGCGAGTACAGCAAACATTTGTGGCTAAATAATTAAAAGAATTTCATCTTTTTGTGAAACTAGACTACCGGGATATTTCGGTAGTGTTCGTTTTCTCATCTTAACAGCAAACCTGTGTAATCAATTGTTATCGATAGTCTATTAAGTGACCGAGTCAAGACCCTGAAATTATGCGAGATGGATTGTAACGCGTAATTGTAACTGGGCCACAATTTGTGTCTAAGTGTTGAGCATGCAGAGAGTAGTCCGGAATTCCTTACACTGAACAGTATATTAACATCCTTTACGCTGTGCACAGACAGAGTGATGTGGCAAAAGTTCAGCGTATTTCTCTCTTATCAGCCAATTAAATATTCAAATGTATTCATCCTGGTCCGCTGGCTTTATGTAAAGTTTATTAAAGGTGGACAGCTGGGTACAACAGCTATGCCGAAAGAAGCGCATCGGAGTTTTGTACTGATGTTTAGATCAGAGACTGCTTGACACCGTGTAAACTGCTAGGTAAGTAATGCATCAACAACAAAGTACGGCTCAACACCGTTGTCTTTATGACTAGCGAATTCGTGAGTATAAAAAGTATTGCTCACAAGTTTATTATTTATCTATTTTCATCAATTATCGAATTGTATATACCTATATAAAAAGTTTTGTCAAGAGTATTCCCATCATGTAATAACATTCTTAGTGTGATAGGTATTCAATATCCCAACGATATTCATTTCAAAAGATGGTGATTGCAAATTTTATGTTATATTAACTGGTTCTCATAATGCAATGTTCATCATATTTTATATACTTTCAAAACGTATACAACTGGACATGACATCAATAGAATTATAACAGTTCACTCACATCTCGACTTGTGCCTAAAGACGCATTCTTATAACATTTCAATGCGTTGTCCTTATTTCAAATTTGCGATTTAAAAAGAGATAACTTACTTTTGAAAAAGGAGATGCGTCCAAATTTATGCAATATTGAACAACTGTATCGCCTCCAGCGCTTTGATTACGTGTCTTGGCCTCAGCACAAACGGTCCGCTGCGTAACGAACGGCAACTCTGTTGACAGCTTCGGTAAGGAGTTACGCAGCATGTTATTTATTTATAAACAATACGAGAAATGGCTCAAAGAGGAAAGTCAAAAATAAAATATGTTTTGTTCTTGATTTTAAAACAACCCGATAAGAAAACAACGAGTAACGATGGTGAAGTAAGAAAGAAAAAGCTTAGCAGGTGGTAAGTGATTTTAATTGTATTTTTGTTTGTAGGTCATTTAGTGAAGTATTCAACGTTGCTTACTGTAGTGTTAGTCGCAATACATGTGCGTGTGACCTACATATGAAGGAGTCGAAAATCAATACGCGAAGAAGTAAGATGAATATGCGAAATTCGTATTCACACTCTTGTGGCTACAGAACATATCATTCAGGTTATGTTTCCAGTTAATGAAAAATGAAATGTTTAGTGTAATAGTATCATTTCTCCCTACGCGACTAATTACGTGTTCTGTACACAGTTAAAAAATCAAAGACGCTTTTATTTTAGCGTCGTATTAGTTTTAAATATATGCATTTAAGATATGCACGCGGTGAAACATTTGGCGAATTTTATATTGTTGATATTTACAGGAACTTCAAACCATGTGATTAGAATTCCGCAACTTTAACTTAGCTTAAATTTACTCGAAGAATAAACAAAATAATTGTAAATATATGTAGGCCTAGGTGAAACTGAGATTGCGCTATTTGATAAGGCATGAATTCAAGATCAAACGTTAAACGGGAATTTAACCGAGGTCGCTTTGTTGAGAAGTGTATTTACCAACCAGTGCGCTAACTGCACAGCCAACAGTTCTAGCACAACCATGGTAAATTTGTTTGAACTGGATGGCAATTCTACAGGCATTCATTATATACTATGGTTTCTTTATTAAATCAATACCTGACATTAGTGGAATAAGTTTACATACATGAAATGGAGCAACCTGAAATGAATCCTTATTTACTGTATGATAAATTGACATCGACTTATTATTTCCGTTGTGAGTTAAAACATTAAATGATGTACTGTAATAGTTTTGCTTTTCATTTTTTGAGAGTTAATTACAGCTCGTTGTATGATAGTATTATGACTCGGGGAACTTAAGTTATTTTATAAACATTTATAGGCATTCAAATCCTATGAGATTTAAATAGTATATGTCTTCAAATTTCGACGATATTAAACGAACTTCTTTGTTAGAAAATATTTGAAAGACCTGGGTTGTGTTAGAAGTGCGACAGCTGGTATACATAATGATAATATTAATGTGCATGATTTACATATCAACTCTCTAGTATTTGTAATTCACGTGTCTGTCTTTGGATGTGTGAACGTGTCTGTGTTAAACAAAATATATTATTATATTCTTGCTAGTTGGTCATTAGTTTAAATAGTAATTTTCTATAATTCACCCACTTGTTCCGCTTGGATGCCAGCTTAATTAAAGGGAATGTCCAACAGATTTTGGCATGTATTAAAGCTTGTCATTAACTGCTAAAATGCTTTATATTGATAAATTTAAACATTTGAACTAAAAATCCCAGTAAAAAATAAGAATACAAATTTAAAAAAAAAGAAATAAACGTAAACCTCCACAGGGCTCGAACCACTGACCCCTAGTGTCATGGAGTAAAATGTATTCCTACTTTACCACTCGACCATTCATGCTCACGACTAATGCGGAGGTATTTTTTTAGCTATATACAATCCTCGTAGTTCCCCAAAATATCGATTCGCGTCGAACGACGCTTATGACTGTTGGACAGTCTCTTTAATATCCGAGAAATGTTTACAAATAGTACGCGGCATTATTTCAAGTTTTTTGTGTGGTTACATGGTCGATCTCGCCCATACGGTAAATACATGTACAGCGGCACGTAAGCGGTTTATATTCCTCGTCTTAGGTGATTTAAACAATTTGTATTTGGGCTGCGATTTACCTCAGAGAACAAAAGTACGCTCATGGCATACTCCCGATAACTTTGAAAAGAAACGCTCTTATCAGATTCGTCAACCGCGACTATTCTCAAAGCAGTCAAAGAAACAATTGATAAAATTGTACCCCCCCCCCCCCCCCCCCCTGTACGTTGATAATCCAAACTGAGTAGGATAATTCAAACTGAAGAGAAAATGGCGACAGAAATAAAGACTCCAGTCATTTATTTCTAAGAACACGTTTATTTGAGGTAAGTTGTGACATAATAAACGTTTCTTTTTGATAAAATGTTATTTGCCGGATACAATGAGCTAATAAACCCATAACAATTAAACACAATTTCATCGAAATAAAATGAATATGTTTGAAAATTTGGAAAAAGTAAATAAAATTGTCGAAAGTTTTAGGCCAAAAACAATTGTAATCGAATGTTTTAAATGTTTTAATGCTTGGACTTATGTATTAACCTGTCGTATATGTATGTAATAAATTTGATTGGCGTAAATGCTCGACAACGCAATATATTCGTATTTGTTTGGAACAAGAATATACAAATTGGATAATGACCTAACTAGTGTATGGATAATTCCAAACTAACATTAGGAAGTTGATGGATTATGACCAAACTGCAAGATATCTTAATGTAAAGAAGCACTCTTGTAAAATATTTCGACATTTATTTATTTTCTGACAACAAAAGCATATATATTTCATAAACCTGTATTCACATGTTGAAAATAAATAAGCATTTTCATACGAATGCCTCTATTAGTCTGGTCCTACCACGTAGCGAAATAAAGCCAATACTATGTGTCCATGCCCCGGCTTTAAAACTATTTGCCACCAGTTTAAAGGAGCGAATCGACGGAATTTCCCTATATAATGAAGTATCAAATCTTCGAAATTACAAAAATTCCAAATTTTATTAACATAAAATCGGAAGGAATAATACGTAATTGATGAAATCGGAAAGAAACTAGTTAAATGTCAACAAATATTATTCAAACCAAGGTTTCAATAGGGTTCAAAGTCATTCCATATAGAACTCGCAAGCTTTCTATGCTAAAATACCGTTAATAGTGACTGCCGTTTATCGTCTGTAAGCATGCGCATAGCGGGGTACTGTACAATTCACTCGTTAATATTTTACTACTACTACTTCAATTTTCCCTCGCCGGCGAAAAGGGTCACGGGGATTTTTTTTTATTGTTATTAAAATACATTATTTACAGAAGATTTTTAATATCTATGTCTGTGTATTAAGGCATCATTAAATATGTTCTTTTCAATGTGTAAATATATTTCGGAAAGTAAAATGCTATACTAGCCGTCGATATGCCCCTTAAATATGTGTGTACCATTCGATGCAATCTTTCTGATATAATGTATAATGAATCAGATCAGTAATGCCTCAAATAATTTTCGAAACCTCTAATATGGTGACAAATACATGAATCAGCGAGGCAAGTGCAGCTTCGAATCTCTTTAAATCAAGTAATTTATTAATAAGTAGGGACATTGCTCGATTTCTATGCTTTTCAAGCTATAATAATGACAATAATAATAATGATAAAAAAATAAAAATAAAATAATAATAACTTTATTTCATGAAGAATTCACATTAAGAAATAATTTATTTTTTACAATGTGGTCTTCAGTAAAAAAATACAAGTATAATAATAACAAATAAATGAATGTTGATGTTCTTTGAAAGTATTTTTTATATTCCATTGTACACAATGTGTGAGTTTTTGGTTATTAATAGTTGTTCTCAAAGAATAATATATAACCTGTCTTTGGAAAACATGTTCAATATATCGCAGTTTGTGAATTATCCATTTTGAGTTTGGTTATTATCCACAGAAATTGTCATATCAGTTTGGATTTATCCATAAACTTTTATACCCGTCCTGCAAACACATGATTTTAACACAGAAACACATTAGGCGTTAAAAGTAAAATTTGAAAGGAAATTCATGATATAATTTGGCATATCTCTGTTACAGTTTCGTTCGCTTTTTTGTCAATTAACGTGTAAATAATTGATCACATAGGTCGCATTTCATGAAAATTAGCATTTTCCAAAGACAAATTTATCGTTTTTACTAGAAAACTATTAAATCATTGCAACAATCAAAACGCATGTGTGTGTCAGACATTCATTATCACATGTGTAGATCAATTACGTCCTTATAGTTACTATATTAGCAGAAATGATCAAATAACCTACCTTTCAGTTTCAGTTTCGGCCGACTTTTTTTCTTCAGTTTGAATTATCCAACTCAGTTTGGATTATCGACGTACAGGGGGTGGGACCTGTGTGCATGAATGTGTTTTCTGTTTATTCTCCTTTAGAACCACGCTGTTAAATGGTCGTCGCATTGTTATGTAAACCATATCAATCACACAGCTTGGACATTTTAACCTTTATGCACAAGAGGATTTAAAGCAGGATGTGTCCCATTAACATTTATGTTAATTGTATGTAAAATAGGTATAACTGTTTGTGGTACATTATTATTTTCGAAGGAACCGTAAGACGTCTTAAATAGGACGGGTTAAATAATGTACTCGTTTCTTTTAATTTGTCATAATTATATTACCATAACTTATTTTGTTTCTACGTCGCTGCGTGCTGATTTGAGCCTAACAATGCAAAAAATGTGATTTTTCCATGTGCGACGAGTGTAACTATGCGCATCATGGTTGCCGTGGTGTAATAGATATGTTGTCCGCCTAGCCACCTGGAGGTCACGGGTTCGATTCCAACTGTGGGAGCGTTCTTTATATCCTCCCCCCTCCCCCCCCCCAAAAAAAAAAACAAAAAAAAACACCCAGTACTGGTTCTAGGCCCAGGAAACGGACTCGAGGGCGTTTCAATAAGCCTGAGGCTTTCGATGCAATCGAACTAAAATAAATAGGTTTTAACTTACTATGTGCATCCGCCCAGACTGGTCAAAGTCCCCCAATGAGACTACGAAACAATTCTGGATTTTAAGCGAACAGTGTAGCTCCTTACCAGACGGCGAGATGGCGAATGCTGGTTTAGAGCTACGTTGGTCGCATATGGAAGAGGACCGATTTTTGCATGACGTGTCTTAAATTCTCTCTCAGCTGATCTGTTTATATATAAAAGGGATCCGGACTCACACAGTGTGTGAACAATGGACCATGTAGAATAACAGACTTATCAGCTTATCTCCGTAAATATTGTAGCTTATATGAAATAAAACTAAGCAGTCAGGAATGTTATTTGATGACTTTCAGTATGCGTTATTGCTTAGATATATCACTTGAATTTAACATGTTATTGGTTTGTTCTGTACCTAGTTTGTCATATGGAAAACGCTTATAAATAATGGGCCTGTTTAAGTTTTGTTATTGCTATTACGTAGTGAATAATAACGTAGTGATGGGCAAGATGTAACAAGATATATATTGGGAAAACATCTAACTAGAAGATGCTTTAGCTACTCTGTGACAAATATGTTTAATGTCAAAAAGACCAATACTCTTTGACAAGTACCAATAGACTTTGCAAAATACACATTTCCCAAAATTGGCTCGTAACTTCGGAAAAGATATATAGTCAAACCATTGAAATAACCGTCTTGACTACGACATGTGTTAAAACAGGAGTCTCCGTATGGCTACTCATCAAGCGTAATCGGTGAAACAGTAAAAGCTTGTCATCCATAATTTGCTAATTTTAGTTGACCTGCTGTTTTTCTGGTGATTAAATATATCAAACTGTGGCCTATATTGGCTTACGTAAATATCATGTAAACATGCGAACAGATCCCATTTACCTTTTGTATTATCGCGATGTATATAATTTATTATAAACGTTACATTAACCAAAATAAATTATGATACATTTTCATCCCATTATAAAAGATTCACTTAAATATCCAAAATAATACTATGAAAATAAATTATCGATATGATTTGTGGGCAAACCCTCAAACACCATGTCAATGTTGTTGGAATTAGCTATGAGCAATTGTGTTTACTGTATAAAAACTTGTGTCTTATTCTGAGAAAACTGGGCTTAATGCATGTGCGTAAAGTGTCGTCCCAGATTAGCCTGTGCAGTCCGCAAAGGCTTCTCATGGACGACACTTTTCGCTTTTATGCTATTTTTAGTTTCAAGGAAGTCCCTCCTTACCGAAAATCAAGTTTAGGCGGAAAGTGTCGTCCTTGATTAGCCTGTGCGAACTGCACATGCTAATCTTGGACGACACTTTACGCACATGCATTATGCCCAGTTTTTTCTCAGAACACGACTCATTTAACCGGCTGATAAAAGTGTGGCAACTGACTGGTGAATTATATGTTGTTGTTGTTTTCTGGCCGAAAACTGTTCCACATAATGCGCATTTTATTATTCTTATTTCATTAAAACTAAGCAAAGAAATGTAACTTGGTTCAAGGAGCATGCTTCATATGTGAGCATCGCTCTTGGAAAACCGTGCTTAATGCATTTAAGTAGTGTCGCCAAATATTAGCATGTGCACTCCGCAGATAGCAATATTCAATAAATGAGGAAATTGTCGTCCTTTATTAGCCTGTGCGAACTGCACTGGCCAATCTGAGACAACACTTTCTGCACATACATAACGGCCCGTTGACCCAGAGAGAGGCTCGTTTGCTTTCAGTAGTTTACTGTCAGAGAGGACAGATTGTTTTTCATGAATATAAATCAAACACATTACCACTTCCTTCACGTAAAACGCGTGTTCAAGTGTGATAAATTATCTCGTGCCATTTTAAATGTCGTACTAAACGTGCATCTTATGTCATTAGCTGTCAACCATTTTTAATCAATATAAGTTCTACGGCATTGTATTGTAGTGAAAAGAATTAAGTATTCGACAGTCGAGTTGTGATATTTTCATACATTATTGTATAGGTTTTATTAAAATTATCGCTTATTCAAGATTGTTATCTTTTATATTTCATTATTTCAATGCCTTAAGCCAACTTCTTTCCATTTTGCCATCGGTGATTTAATAATATTAAATTTATGTTATGTACATGTATAAAAACTACATTTGGATCTTTCTGTAGTATAGTTTTATTGGAATGTTAAGAAGGCATTTTTAAATTAAACTTATACGTATGTCGCACAAACGATAAATGTGTTGTTGGTTGTTTTTGTTTTAATTAAATTGACCTTAACCAAATTTAAGTAAACAAGTATCCGTTACAAATAAATAAATTAAAAGGAAAAAAAAGAAATATCAAAAAGGTTATATACAAACTCATACAGTGATTTTTAGAACTGTATCGGAACTGTAATGAACTTCGTGTCACATCGCCTTATTGAGCCGAACGTTGTCCTGAATATGTGCGTAAAGCAACAAAAATTCGATAAAAAAAGATCTACGACTCAGTTTATCAAATATCTCTGTTGTTGTTTCGTTTAACGAGACGTCCCGTTTCGAATCCGCGGCAGGGACACTTAACTTAAAATCGTTTATATACACATATAAACATTAACCCATTTATGCCTAGCGTCTAGAAAAAAGGCCTTGGCATACGGCGTAGACCCAGATGAGACGCCGCAAATAATGCGGCGTCTCATCAGGGTCTGCGCTGTTTGCTAAAAGGAATTTCTGTTAGAAATATTCAAAAATATAGAAATACATATTCTAGACTTCCCTAATATTTGAAATAAATTAATCCAATTTACAAGGATGGGAGAGTCCACTAGGCATAAATGGGTTAAATAAGATATATAAAAAAAACGGAAAGTCACTTAATTTACTCAGTCACATTTTCTCCTTGCTTTTAAAGGGGCCTTTTGACAGATTTTGGCATGTTTTGAAGTTTGTCATTAAATGCTGTATATTGATAAATGTAAACATTAAATTTTAAAAGCTCCAGTAAAAAATCAAAAATAAAATTTAAAAAAGGAAAAAAAAGTAGCCCTTAGAAGGGCTCGAACCAGTGACCCCCGGAATCATGAAGTAAAAACGCATCAGCCGACTGAGCTATCCTGCCAAGCATACATAGCGTGCGTATTTTATACGTTATATAAGCAATCTTCGTAGTTTCACAAATTTAAACGACAACAACAGATCTCTCCAAATTATTCAATCATTTCGCGTTGCAACGCTTTATAATTTTTAGGTTTTTAAATCGTCAAAAGATGCATATAATGGCTATATTAGACCATGGCAAATGTACAGTAATACTGTTTCCTCACAAATATCATAACTAAACCGAAAATTTGCGAATCCCCTAACATCTTTTTTCAATTTTGTCAATTTACTAAAACGTGAAAAGTTCACTTTAAATTATGGACAACCGTTATTGAATACGTATGCGTATGTAAGTAATTTAATCTTGATCTGCGAAGGTACTATGAAAGCATACTGTTTGTTCCAATACGAGTTGACCATGAACTATCCACCATTTTCACAAAATTAAACGCACGTTTGCTCAATTTGAATTGCCTATTCTTTATAGGCAAACTAGGTTATTATAAATTTCATTTCTTGTGTGAGTAATTTGAACTATTTTGGGCCCGATTGTGTCCGTTAAAAAAATGTTGTTCTGCACAGTTTAATATAGTTGTATAGCATATACGATAGACTGCACTGGTTTATGTAACATCTTCGATTCTCATCTGCATCATGGTTGTTGGCATTTTCATTTGTGGAAATCTTAGACGTCCTTGTATGAGAAACTGCGACATAAAATTATTGCAGTAAAACTAAAAAAAATTATACTGTTCGATTTGTAATACTTTGTTATCTGTTTAAATCAATGATACATCATAAAAGCTTCTACCCTATATGTGTACTTTTTATTCTATTGCTGTTTTTTTTCTTTGAAAAATAACGAGGGATTGTTTTTTGTTTTGGTTGGGGGTGTCCGAGGGTGGTAACATAACTGTTGTGCTTATATTTTTTAATAACACTCGTGTCATCGTATATATTATCATAAATGCATCTTCGTATATTTATGTAAACATATATACCTTATAAGTCTTGCGTTATTGAAATTATGTTGATTAGAGTGAAAATTGTAAATAAATGGTTCGCTAAAATGATGTAAACAAATCAAGTGTTTGGTAACTTTGAAAGTCTCAGAAACCTTAGTTGTTCGGTTGTTTTTTTTTTCCAACTTTGGGTGCAAAATATCACAGCATTAGGGAAACATTGAAAGAAAGAACACAATTACATTTTTATTACAACTTAAAATCCTTAAACTTGTGTAATAGGTAGATCGTATGTAAGTACATAATTATACCGTGCGTCAAGGACTTTGGAGTACTTTTCATTTTGAAAAGCACACGTTTAACCAACTTTAAACCAATATAAATTTTTATATAATGGCCCAAAGTTCATAAACATTTAAATTGCTTTATCAAGTACAGGCGTATCTTAACATTCAAATTGCTTTATTGAGTACACGCGGATCTTAAATCGTTGCGATACTTATGTTAATCGTAGAATTAATATTACAAAGTTTCGTATCGGTTATTGCCAGTTGAAAGCTGTGCGAAACGCTTTTGAGTAAATAACAGTTCAATGCAAAGATAATACTTTACTCAAGTCTTTGGCATGATCGAATGCAACAAGCATTGCCTAAATCGGGGATATACAAATGTGGAATTTGGTTATTGATGAGGCAATACAATCGCAAAACAATTTTGTGGTTTTATTAGCAAGAGTTTAGAATAATGCGTTTTCGCATTCTTTAGCATTTATTGTCTTGAAAAGATGATAAAAGATAATATACACCAGATAAAATTAATTGTTTGAAAGCGCTGCGATAAAAG